>NC_090268.1:214071901-214382401 GCF_040414725.1 Anabrus simplex | reverse complement strand
CCGGGTACTTCGGTTTTCCCTGTCATCTTTCATTTCAGCAACAGTCTCCATTCTCATTTCATAGCATTTATCAGTCATCAGTAAATCACTTTGGGAGTGGCGACCCCATCGTACTAACAGCCTATATATGCTTCATTCGTCACATCCCTGACCCGGTCAATGACTGGAAAACAGGTTGTAGGTTATCATTTTTTTTCATCTTGGAGATATCATCACACAAAACTTAAACGAGAAAGAAACATGGATAAATAGAACTAACAAAATGAAAAGAGCTCAATTTCTAACATGGGCAACGTATAATAAGAAATGGTTTTTGTAAAGAAGGAAGTTATACTTTCCAGTGTCGACATAGTAAAATGTAACGTAAAAACTTTCCAGTCTGTCAAACACACAATTTAAATATAAATTATAACACTATAAACATACCTGTAAAAAATACACACATTATACAAAGAATCACATGTTTCGTTCTACAAGAACATCCTCAGATTCTATCAAATCACTTAAAACATGGGTATATATGTACAGTATTGTTTACACACGTAAACTTGTCATTGATAGAGAGTTAGGTGCAAATATGAACTAGTATTGACAAATATTGATTTACAAGTATTAATATAATGAAAAAACTTCTGTACTTGTCTAGACTGCTGATGCTATATCTGTTGTCTCCAAACACTATTTCAAAACTGTGATCATCGAGAGGCAAACGGAAAGTTTTGGGCATAGTATACTGTTCACAGAGAGCGGAGGGGTAAGAAGGGGCAGAGCCAGTGGAGCGTTGTGGAACCTCCTTTCATCACTGTATTTTATGTAATGATTTTAGGTTAAATACTGTGTAAAGTATGGAATTGAAATAGAGAGTATCTATTAGATGTTATTTTTATGATAAACCATACTCTAAAGTGCTAATTTAAATAGTAAGTGTTGGTAATAAGAAATGCCTGTCGGTAGATACTAAGATCCAACACTATAAAACCATAACTCTCCCGAAAGCCACTTACACTTGTTAAATCCTGCTCCAAATTGAAAAAAAAAGAACTGATCAGCTGTTTAAAACTGAAAGAAGAATCATCAGAACTTGCATAAATAAAAAAATAGCAGGTTGAAGGAATGTGGAGAATCCTTCCTAATGAAATTTCTATAAAGAGATTGACCCAGTCACCAGCACAATGAAGTAGGAGAGAGTCTTATATTTGTTTCACGTCTTGTGACTGCCGGGAAACTGGATTTTTTGACAACTAGAGATAAAAAATCTAGGAAAGGAGGAGGGAGGACAATGGATCCACGAAATTCAGCAAAATCTCACAGCAGTTGGAGTTGAGATAGCAAATGCGGAGAACAAAAATAAAATTAACAACCTTCTTAAGACTCACAAATTTTCAACAGAAATGATGCAGAGAAGGACCATAGTGATTTCAGACGAATTGAGGAAATTACAATCAGAACAAATGAAAAAGTACTGGGCAGATCACAAGAACCAAACAGTACAACCTTCAAAGAGAGAGTGGTCCAATGTGGCCAGTGAAGTTAATAATAATATGCATTGTTTGTTTGCTATTTTTGACATAATTAAATACGTAAAAAGGGCAACCTGCACTCTTCGCATTGCATTGCATAGGATGCGTGATCTACATTTCACTTATACCTGGCGGTAGGTATAAAACATGACACAGTTTTATGGAGATAATGATAAAGGAAGATAACCTCGGAAAAAAATCGCTGCCTGAGGATCGCCAGGCTCCTTTTGGAACCACTTCAAGGAGTGACAGTGTGCAAGCCAGTGGTGGTAGGATGGTGAGCTGATGGGCTTCTACCGGGAGGAATCTCGAAGAAATTACAGTCTCCGAAGCCAAGGAACACAGTGTTGCGCAACACCTCATGACAACAACCACTGAAGGTGCTTTTGCAGAAGATGCAACCACCAAAGTGCGAAAAGTTTGTACTTAAATGAAATGGGAAAATTCTGTGAGGGCTTACTATAGAGTTACCAGGTTGGAAAAGGACATGACAGATTATCAACAGAGGCTATACATAGTTTTTAAATCATAGTATCCAAACACACAGGTCTAAAAACAACGAATAACAGATCAAAGACGTGCAATTGTCATTAAGAACTTCATACCAGAAACAGTTCTTAGTAAGATTCAACAGGAAATTGAAACTGAGCTAATGGATCCCTTGGAACCTTCAATTATGAAAGAATTGCAAATGGAATGAACAGACACACACCCTACACCAACACCATGGGCCCACAAAATCTCCAAGAAACTGAAGTTTACAAATACCAACAAAATGCAGAAAATGAACAGCAAACTGAAACAGAAGATGAATTCCAAAGAGCACTTATTGAGTTTGAAGGTACAGATCCCACACTCAGGCTTATACTACCCAGCCAGAATCAAACCAAGTAATTCACACAAATAATTGAAACACTGAATACAAACGTTCTACTAACATACTTAGAAACATAAGACATTCCTCCAGGTACACACTTCAATCTACTATGCTGCATTGGCAGCAATCGGAGCAAATGGGAGAAAAGAGAGATCTGCAAGTAGATCAATGAACCGAATACCTAGAGAACCACCATGGCAGCACTGGCCAAAATCACGAATTGAAGGCCTAGAACAGAACATCAATAGACTAAGTACACCAGTGGTCATCGAAGTTCTTGGCTTTGCAGTCGCATAAGGAAAATATTGAATACTAAAAACCATTTTACTAAAGATGCAGAAAACTCTCTCATTACTGAACACCTAGACACAACCGAGCAAAAACTGACTGCGTTTGTTAAACGTTGTCCCCGTTTTCTATCATCAAGGTAATCTGCCCTAGACTAGTCAGCCGCTCCCAGGCGTGTTCAGTTCGAACTACGAAAAATAACTTAAATATTTCATCCTGAATTTGATGGGGAACATATACCTGATATGGACAAGACGAGATCAACTAATAGCTATAAATCATACAAGGCAAGGCATGACGTCAGTTTAGAGGAAAACGTGTTTATTAAAATAAACAAGAAAATACGAAAGATAGCAAAAATCGTCAAATGTGACAAAAAAATGACTTTGATCTTTCTCACTGTTTATAGAGTTCATCTGAGGATCAAAAATATATTACATTTTAACAAGTGCATGCCCGACACACATACATAACATTTAGCAAGAAAATCCCTAAACTTTAGCACTTTAACACTGTGGCCTGCATGCTCACATTATGCTTCTGGCTGGTTTGTTAATTCTTTCCACTTTAGATGAGTATTTTTCCTTTCCTGCACACTTAACATTGCAGTGGGAGTCCCTAACCTTAATGAAAAGACATGTTTTAATGCGCTTTGGGGTGAAAATAACTAATCTAACTGTACACAATAAAGCAACACTAAGTGGTAAAACATCCTACCGATATATACCCCTCGATAATGAGTTTACCATGAACACCAAAAAAATGTGGATTGGAATCACACCCCAATAAAAACCACTTAATTTGCACAATATACACACATCAAAAAACAAACATGTCATATTTTCCAGGCATCACCAAAAGAAACCTTCAACATTTATGCAATTCTCACTCGCACACAGCCTCGATGGAAAATATTAATGAGATGAATTTTACACTTTGAGCAATCACTTCCCATTCAACATAGGTTCTTAAAATAGATTACATGACACAAAACTAATCATCTGGTGGACCTTACAACGTCACGCATAAATCAGCATGGTTAGCTGAAATAAATTACATGACACAAAATTCAAGAAAATAATAGAATAGGCTTTTACCTTCAAAACATAACTCAACATTGGTCTCTGAAAAAGATTACATGACACAAAAGAATCCTCAGCGCGGTCATATCATAAAAGACAAGTCAAAACTGAGTGTTGCGATATAAAAGTCTCGTCTACAGCATCAACCGTAGGGACATGGACAAACTCCAATGAAATCAACACAAATGAGGCCGCTAAAATAAAACTCTTCTCGGTAGAAACACACATGCTCCTCACCTACCACACGGCGGAATGACTCAAAAGCGGAGATTCAGTCTCCCAAAATATGCAGCAAATGCTAAGGGTACAACCCTTAACACATGCTGCTCACAAGTTTATAATTTAGGCCATGATAGATGTTTTTTTTAAACTGTTTAGATCTTTGTAGTGCACCATCCTGAGGGGGTTTCTTTCTTGCACCATATTGGGCGACCTATCAATTGCTCCGGCTATTTTCCCCTCAACCATCAATCACTTCTAAAGATCATTAAACGGATCAGTGCATTTAATAAAAATGATGCTATGTGTCGGTAGCTATGCTCGCTTCTAATATTCATTGTATAAACAGTTACCGCATCATAGAATTTAAGCGATATCGTGATCTTCATTTTTCTTATTACATTTATTGATATGATAATCCTTTAATTGCCACGCGACACCTCTCAGGGATAATTAAATTGCTTATGCGAACCATACTATTTTTACGTGAGATCAACTGAGACACCACGTTTCCTTCTCAATAAATAACCATCGATACCATTCGTCCTCCAGAATCAATATCACGTTTTCCAAGTCCAATCATTCGAAGAAAAGAAAAGAAAAAAATAAATAAAATATTTTTTAAATGAATTAATTCAAAATAATTTATATCCTAATGATATTAGCCTATCTCCTAAAATAATAACATCTAAATTGGATAATCTATAATTTATTTCATGATTCTAGAATCATAAAAGAAAATCTGATAATATTTATCAACATCAATTATCTTCCTCCTCTCTAAAAAAAATAAATTAAATTTAATCTATCTTCGATCTGATTCAACTATTCTTCTTGCATCAATTATGCGCATCACAAAAATAAAGGATAAATTCTCTTAATTACATAAATCGAAAGTACATATTCTATCTGTTGAAAACGTAGTACAACATTTTTGGGTTAAAAATAAATCTAAGTCCCTAAGCCTTAGTAATCTTCATAATAAATATGTTAAATCTAAGTCCATCAGTTCTTGTTTCTTTCTTTAAAAAAAAAAAATTCTTATTTTCATCATTATCAAATTGATATCCTGTCAATAGCACGCGTATCTTCCGATGTTATAACGTTAGCAATCGCAAGTAAGTCCCAAATATATATCAGCTCAAACTAGCTATTTCAAATATATATAGTTCATTAAATGAGAAATATTGGTCACCTTGACCATGTCATTTGGTTAAAATATTCAAATAACATCTTAAAATTAAATGTAGGTATCGTGTAAAGAATAATTATTAATCGTAGTTCAAATAGAAATTATACCTAACATGATTTATGGTTTTACCAATATCCAATCAGATATCAAAAATTCCGTAGGAATGCATTTGGTAACCTATTTTATCTAATTGTGGTAGAGATTTAAATTATGAAATTGTTCTATGAATTAAATACATTCTCAACACCAAAGTTTCAAATAATATTCAATACAACGTTGATATATTCTCTATGAAGACAACAAGTTTCCCTTCTTTTATTTCTTATTTGGATATTTAATCTGAAGACAGTTTACGGTAACCCATATACGAGATCTACGATGTATTTCATTGTATTCGTGTACCACTAACCCAATATATCTCGCATTACCATATTAATATCTTGCCGCATGTGTCAAACATCACCATTGGCCAGTAATACGCCGTATTTACCGCCAAAATTATCCATAAGCATATCTATCTCTCCATTTATCAATATTAATTACCATAATATATCATTATTCATTCCCACAAACATATCTCAGCGAATAATTATTCGTAAATCCACATCAACATGCCACTCAAATCGTAACTTCCCTACGTAAACATTTATCATTTCCAACAAGACGGCAAATCATCTTAACATCTCATTAATGTACTGCAACGGTACACTTTTGGGTTAGATTTCATATATAATACACTTAAACATGTTAACCTGAAAATGAAACACATATATAAACTAAACAAGTTAATGTTTACTCACATGTCATCGCGTCATAACAGCAATCAGATATTAGTTACTCAGAAATCAACTACCTTCTTTAAAAATATTAAATCTGGGATACGTCTCTTTGTATACGTTGCTTCAATTCCTTAATGGTTGAAAATCATACTCTAAATCTCTCCTTGTTCAATCATAAACATTCCTATATTATGACATTGATTGTAAACTCTGGAAGAAATACCTACTCCCATAATAATAAATCAACAAGGACAATCTCATTGCAAAGATGGCAACGACTTAGATTTTATGACGAAGAACTACGTAAAAACAACATACCAATGTTCACTACAAATATATGAATACTACACCTACTGCACATTAATTTCAAGATAATAAAGTAATTCTTTGGAACTAAGCTTGCGATCGCTGACGTTAGATGACTGGCTTTGGCTTCGATGTTGTCATCTTAGGACTGCGTAGATCGTCTCCAACATCCGTTACGTCACCATCATGTTGTGGTTTTGGGACCTGGGATAGTAGAAACAACTGGGCGGTCTACGTCGGAAAGTCGGCTCCACCTCCGATTTAGCCTCTTATGTTGTAGTCGTCAGTCATATGTGAAAGAAACATTTCCAAAATGGCAATTAATTTCACGTCCATACTCTTGAGAATGAGAATCTAGTTTATATCTCTGATTCAGGTTATTAAGACAGTAATTCAATATTAACTCCTTGCGACAGTTTAACAGGTAAAAATGATCAAGTTAGCTTTCTAAAAATTTCTTTTGTCCAGCTTATCAACCTATAATGCGTTAAACTCGACTTGATTAATTTGTAACGGCCTTCGGTCTATACTCCGACTACTGTCCGGATATTTTTCAACTTGCTCTGATTTTCCATCACGATATTTATTCAGATATAGGTGTAATTCAAATATTTCTTCGCTGTGCAGGTTCTTCAGCCCGTAATAACAGCAATATCTCCCTTCTTCTTTACTGAGGATTATTTTTTTCTCGTGGATAAATTTACGTAGTTTTTGCATAACCGTTTTTTTATTGTTCACCTACTTCTTCTTTTTTAACAATTTTAAAAACCTTCTATTATTTTTGTCACGGCCGCATGGATCCTTTATAACTTTCCGTCTCACTCCGTGATATAGGCATACTTATTTCGCCGTCACGTGCATGGCCTCCTTGATTTTTTACGTTCGTATTATATATATATTCTGAAATCACGGCCTATTTCGCTTAATATATGCGTTCTTTTCAGATGTATGGCCCAATTACGTAATCTTCGCGATCTCATTACTGTGCATGGCAAACTTTTAATGTCGCATGACAACCTTTATTCCGTTATCAGGACGATGAAAACGGTACAGTAGACTTACTCTAATATTGGAAGTGTCACTCTTTCCTTACATTTATCGGGAGTAGTCTCTCAGCCTTTGCTTTGGCTCTCCGTCTGGTGTTATACTGATGTGTGTAAGTTGGAACAAGTTCGCTATTGCAGCAAGGTGGGGAGGTAGGGGTAGAAGGAGTGTCCTCAACGTCCATGTTGCTTGCTGTTTCCTAAAGGCGGGTACTCACTAGGAGGCTGAAACATGCAACGCAAAGGTTGCTGCAGACTTGTATAATGTGTACGTTCGTCAAACCTTAATGCGAACACCAGTAGTTCCGCAGCGTTCGTTGTGACACATGCAACAATGTCGTCCAGTATACTCGTCACAAGTGCTGTGTTTATTTTGCTGCATTACCTATAAGCATACCCGTCATTGGTGGCAAGTTGACTTTTACAAAGGTAAAGCTAATTCCAATTTGCTTCTGGGTTTGAAATCGCAAGAAATAAGTGGATATTTTAAGAATTTCACGCATATATCACTGACCGATTTTGAGTATTTATTAAATTTGGTTGAACCGAAAATAAAAACAAGGGAAATTTTGAAAAGCTATATCTGTTCAAGATAAATTGGTATGTACTTTGAGATTATTAGCCACTGGTGACAGCTTCACCACCTTGCAGTATCTCTTCAGAATATCCAAGCAAGTTTTTTTTTTTTTTTTCTATTTGGTTTACGTCGCACCGACACAGATAGGTCTTATGGAGTCGATGGGATTGGAAATGGCTAGAACTGGGAAGGAAGCGGCCGTGGCCTTAATTGAGGTACAGCCCCAGCATTTGCCTGGCATGAAAATGAGAAACCACGGGAAACCATCTTCAAGGCTGCTGACAGTGGGGTTCGAACCCACTATCTCCCAGATACAAGTACGGCCAACTCGCCCGGTAGTCATAAGTAAATTTGTACCACAAGTGTGTCTAGCTATCATCAGCAAATTAAAAGATCACAGAGAGGTAAGATTCGTTTAATTTTATTTCATTTCATTAAACTTTTTTGTTTTTTTTTGTTTTTGTATGAGACGTCATTGATATTGAAATCATTTGGCACTTCACTGAAGGGTCCCATAATAATGTAGAATTGCGATATAATTCTATTAAATTTAGACAGGATTCCTCAGTCCACTCCATGACCTCTGCGCGCCCTGACTAAAAAATATGCCTGGAACACGTCAACGAACACACTGCGCGCTGCTTTGTGTTCGCCGGAATACCGACAACCAGATGGATCACAGTGCGCCTCACTGTGAATGGTTGCAGCAACAAAGCTCAAGGCGTACTCATTAGAAAAATATGGTTGCAGCAACCGTTGCGTTGCATGTTGCAGCCTCCTAGTGAGTACCCGCCTTAAGGGCAGGGGGATTTCAACTGACAATCAGGGGATCCAAGTTCCTTTATGCAGATCTTTGTAATGTCGTGTTTCCATCCTAATATCTTCAGGTAAATTAAAATGTGCTCGTAAAGGGGATTCTTATGTTCGAAGGCATCGTTCAGAATTTTATCCTTCTTTATGAGCTGGTCTAAATAAATATGGATGTTTTCAAGATTCTTCATTAGTTTACCTTTGTTCAATCTATTTATGATTGTAAGGAAATAAAGGTTTACCTACAACAACCCTAACATTTATACAGAGATGCCAACTATTATGATTCAATCGTAATAATTGTGAATTACCCATCATAATTATGCCTTTATGAATCACACACCACAAATTAAGATTCTTTGTTGATTTTTAAATCTAAGTGTATGAAGTGTACAAAAGGATACACAAGGAATGCCTTTACAGCTTGATTTCTCAGAATATTATTTTCAGATTTCTCTCTAATCATTTATACCCCTTTCCTGTCCCTCGTTTAAGAATATTTCGAGTTTTGTGTTCTTCCAGTACCGGAAATATAGGCACCTGTGAAGTGGTATATCTTGCAGAGTTGTTGTCTTTGTTCGTCACATGATCAGACTTCCATGCAAGTATGAGAGTTCTTTTGTCTTTGTTTTGGTGGCAAAGTGGTGACAAACTCCATTTAATTGTGAATACTGTGTGCGTGACCGTTGAAGAAGTATAGTACGCGAACCTTTTCTTAAGCCCTGAACTCCATAGTGCCGAATGGGAACTAGGGCTCAAGATAAAGTTCGCGTACTATACTTATTGCGATTTTGGTTGCCGAATTTACATATATTGCTCTTCTAGGATAAATGCTAATCATGTGTTACGAATTATGAAAGGTTTGAAACAATGAAGCTATTTCTTGTGCAGGAAAATGCGTGTGATTACGTTGCCTTGACTAGTGGTGCTAGTAATAAACCAAAAATAGTTCAAAAATTTCGGGAGGAATACTCGAAAGAATGGACCTGTTTACTGCGTTCCTCAAAATTTCACTCACACGTGTTGTGTAGTGTGTGTAGCAGCGATTTTTCAGGTGCGCATGATGTGGAAGAACAAGACTGTATTCCGTGCTAATATGAACTCCGAACTGTTAAGTGCCCTGTTAGTGCACAGGATGCACATGATGAAAAAAAAAAGGCATGTGACCAGTGTACGTTTACCAAACAAGAACTACAAGCTGCTAAGGGAGCAACTACAGCACTCAACAAAAGAAATGATCCTTCAACCTCCACTCAGATGTGAACTGCAGATCACCTGTTACTTTAACAGTTAAGAATCATAGACTCTTTATATGCCAATCTTTGAATATGTTACATCTGGTTGAATTGTATGTTAATTGATTTTCAATGATATGTAAGTTAGTAAGATCTCGAAAAGAGAAAAAAATTCTACCCCCCCCCCCCCCCCCTTTCCCTCCCCTCCGAGACCGGCTGCATTATGAATTGCCTTTCTTGAATGTTGGCATCTCTGATTAGATACTGACAAATCTGTTCAAGAAATATTACTACAAAATTGCATTCTCAACAAACAACACAGAACACAGATTTTTTAAAAACCAAAAATGGTAAACTTTCCCAAGAAATGAAAATACCTTAATTCAGGGATATACATGTTGACCTGCTTCCACTGTGCAGCATCCTATATAGGACAATCCAGACGGAGTTTTAATATCAGGTACCAGGAGCTTGTCAACACCGAAAGACACAGAAGATTCTCAGCCAGGGGGACCCATGTGGGCATGACAGGCCACAGTTTTAACAAGACCTTACAATCATGAGTAGAGTGAGGTAAACTAATGAAGTGTCTTGAAAACCTCCATATTATTTAGAACAGCTCGTTAAGAAGGATAAAAACCTGAACGACGCCCTCGCAAATAAGAATCCTCTTTATGAGCACATTTTAATCTACCTGAAGATATTAGGAAGGAAACACGACAATTCAAAGATCAGCATAAAGGAACTTGGATCCCCTGATACTCAGTTGAAATCCCCTGCCCTCAGGAAACAGAAAGCAACATGGTGGTTGAGAAAACGTCTTCTCTCCCCATCTCGCTGTACTAGCGGACGTGTTCCAACTTGCACACATCAGTATAAAACCAGACGGAGAGCTGTAACAGCAGCTGGGAGACTACTCCCGAGAAATGTGAGGAAAGAGTAACACTTCCAATATTAGGGTAAGTCTACAAAGATCCAAACAGTTTCTAAAAAACTTCTATCACGGTCTAAATTATACACTTACGTTCCTATTCTCCCTTTTCCGGTTACAGATCGAGTTGCAAACCACCAACTGCTGAAAAAGCACAGTCAAATGCAAGACATTCATACTCTTTTCTCTGATGGGCTATCCCTCGTAGACGAGTATGATTGTCTTCCTGAAGAACTTGGTTTTTGTGAGATCTTAAGTGACTGAAGAGGCCATTCCCAGAACCGCAGATTTTTCTGCATTTTTGACAATCATTTGTTCTGTTAGGTACTGGCTGTGTAGTTTGGTTCTTCTTCATGAGCTTACGTTGTTTTCTTGCACTGCGCTTGTTAATTTCTGTTCTTCGCCTTTCTTGCTCGAAGCTGTGAGTTCCTTCCCAGACACAGCTGTGAGCTTGCATCCCAGGAGATAGTGGGTTTGAATCCCACTGTTGGCAGCTCTGAAGATGGTTTTCTGTGGTTTCCTATTTTCACACCAGGCAAATGCTGGGGCTGTACCTTAATTAAGGCCACGGCCGCTTCCTTCCCACTCCTAGGCCTTCCCTATCCCATCGTCACCATAAGACCTATCTGTGTCGGTGCAACGTAAAGCACATAGCCTTCGCAGACATTACGACGCCAGACTATGCGGTTATGTGCAGTAGCTTCCCAGTTGTTAGTTTTGATTTGACAGTTTTTCATGTTGGTTTTTAGCGCATCTTTGTCGTACTTTTGTGCTCTTCCAAGTTTTCTGTGACCTTCCTTTAGCTGGGAGTTCATAATTTGTTTTGGGAGACTGAATTCAGGCATGCGAATGATGTGGCCTGTCCAACGAAGTTGGTGCTTGATGATCATGGCCTCAATGCTAGTGGAGTTAGCTTCTTCCAGAACACTGATGTTAGAGCGTCGATCTTGCCATTTCACCCTCAGTATCCTTCTCAGGCAACGTTGATGGTATTTTTCCAAGCATCGTATGTGCCTTCTGTAGGTAGTCCACATTTCACATCCATATGTAAGAGATGGTATAACGGTAGCTTTGTACACATAAAGCTTGGTCTGAGTGCTGATATTATGATTATGAAAGACCCTTACCCGAAGACTACCAAAAGCCATACTAGCACATTTGAGGTGGTGTTGAATCTCATCATCAAGATTTGCATTTGCTGAGAGATGGCTGCCAAGGTATGGGAAATGTTCTACGTTCTTCAGAACTTTGCCTTGGACTGTGATTGTAGGACATACGGAGGTGGAGTTGGGTGCAGGTTGGTAAAGGATCTGCGTCTTTTGGATGTTCAGGATTAGGCCAATATTTGTATAAGCTTCATCAAATGTGTTTAAAATTGCTTGTAAATCTTGTTCAGAGTGTGCAAGAACAACATTGTCATCAGCATACTGAAGTTCAATGATAATGGAATTTTTGGTCTTGGCTCATAGTCTACTGAGATTGAATAAACCTCCATCAGACCTGTATTAAATTTCTGTGCCTTTTGGTAGTTTCCCATCAACAAGATGAAGCATAATCCCAACAAATATTGAGAACAGAGTGGGAGCTATCACACAACCTTGCTTCACACCTGCTGTGATTTCAAAATTTTCTCCTGTGTTATTGTTGACAAGAACCATGTCCTTCATATTATCATGCAGCAATCTAAGAATATATATGTACTTTTGAGGACAGCCTATTCTTGCTAGGATTTTCGACAGGGCATCTCTTTTTATCGAATCAAAGGCTTTGGCAAGACCTATGAATGCCATGTACAGAGGGAGATGTTGTTCTTTGCATTTCTCCTGCAAATCATATCTGTTGTGCTGCGATTGGGTTGAAATCCACACTGAATTTCAGGTAAGCAGTCTTCAGCGAGAGGCATCAGGCGGTTCGATAGAATTCAAGCAAGTATTTTCCCAACAGTAGACAGAAGGGTAATTCTACGGTAGTTACCACAGTCAGTTCTGTCTCCTTTTTTGAAGATTTTAACTATTAGAGCATCTCTGAGATCAGGAGGTATTGTTCCAGTGTTCCATATTTTGACTATGAGCATTAATGTATGTTCAGCAAGAATTCGTCCACCTTCCTTGAAAAATTCAGCAGGAATTCCATCTGATCTGGCAGCTTTATTGTTTTTGAGCTGTTTAATAGCATTTTCAACTTCTTGTAATGAAGGAACTTCACCAAGATGAGATTTTGTAGGTTTTTGTGGAATTTTCAAAATTTCTACTCTGTTGATCTCTGGATCCTTGTTCAGTAGTTCATGGAAATGTTCTTTCCATCGTACATTAATGGAATTGCTGTCTTTTAGAAGAGTAGAGCCATCCCTAGATTTAAGAGGGTTTAGTCCTTGAGCTGTTGGGTCAAATACAGTTTTTATCATGCTGAAAAAACTCTAGTGTTGTTAGTTTCTGCTAGATGTTGCATTTCTTGAGACTTCATCGTCCATCAACTGTTTTTCAGAACACGGATTTTTCCCTGAACATCTGCTTTTGCTTCTTGATATTTTCGTTTCTTAGAGAGTGAACTAGGATTGATCCTCCAAGCTTGGTGTGCTGCTCTCTTTTTGTCTATTAGTCATTTTAATCAAACCAGTCATGGTGTTTGACCCTAAGGTGTCCTACCAATTCTTCACCAGCTGATAGTATTGCAGTCTTCAATGTTACCCAGTGTTCTTCAGTGCTTTCAGGATATTCTTCTGGTAGTTTATCACCTAGGAGTTGTTGAAATTTTGCCTTAGTGCTATAATCCTTGAGACGGTCTGTGTTCATTTTAGGTCTCGTAAGTTTTATCTGTTGCCTTCGCTGCATGTGGATATGAAGGGTCACTGTAGACCATATAAGTCGGTGGTCCGTCCAACAGTCGCCAGCACTTGTTAGAGCCTTTGTGATTAATACATCGTGTTGGGTTCGGGCGCGTACAATTATGTAATCAATTTGATGCCAGCAAGTCCGTGGCTGTTGCCATGATGTTTTAAATTTATCCTTCTGTCTGAAGAGGGTATTAGTGATAACTAGATTGTGCTCTGAGCACTTCGTGAGCAGAAGGGTTCCATTGGAGTTGCAATTCCCTACTCCCTCTTTTCCAATTACTTTGGGCCATAGTGTTGGGTCTCTACCAACTCATGTATTGAAGTCGCCCAAGAGAATGATTTTGTCAGCTTGGGATATTCTTGTTAGAAGTATGTCAAGTTGGCAATAGAATTCTTCTTTTTCATCTTCTCCACAAGTGAGGGTCAGCGTATAGGCACTAATTACTGTAACTCGTTGATTGTTGGTGAGCTTGAGGTGTAAGCTCATGAGTCTTTCATTTAAGCTAGAAGGAAGTTCATCAAGATGAGGGACAAGTTCGTTTGCAATGGCAAAACCAACACCATGAATGCGGGGCTCATGAATGTTTTTACCTTTCCAGAAGATAGTGTATCCACCTCCTTTTCTTTAATTTGTCCTTCATCGGGCCTTCTAGTTTCACTCAGTGCTGCAGTATCGATGTTAAATCTTTTTAGTTCACGAGCCATGATAGCCGATCTCCTTTCTGGCTAATTAGCTGTATCATTATCCATTAGAGTATGGATGTTCCAGGTTGCAAAATTCATCTTTATTTTCTTTTGACCGCTTATGGTGTACCCTCTGGGCGCGGTTTCCTAGTCGGGTTGTATTGAGGCCGACATGTTTAGGGCAACTTTTATAGCCCTCTCCCCATTCAGGGTGAGCAGAGTGGTTTCTGAATAGGCCTGCTCAGTCACGTATGCAGCACACGAGTTGCTTTATAGCCTCTCCTCAAGCAAGACGGCAATCACACATTCGTCGCCTACGTGCTGGTTTGTCACTAGGAGCTCCCAGACTACACAATCCTGCTTCCGTCACAACTCCCTGATCGCTGCAGGACTTGTAGTGTATGTGCTGAGTTCTTCAGAAGACGCCTGTGCGTGACATCTTTTAGTGTGGGAATGCTGCTGCACATCAATAATCACACATTTCTTGACAGACTCAGAACCTGTCCCTAGTGGCATAAGAGTTATGACGACTGGAGGCTCCACGACTGCTGCTGCCTTCGTCCGTCTTCCCAGCCGCCAGGGAAGCTTTAGTTGTCCCTACGCGTGGTCCGCCGTTGAGGACTTTCTATGCCATTGACCATATATGGTTCTTCCACTTTTAGAGGTGGTTTCCCACCTCAAGGGCAAGAGATTGCCTCAGCCCCTGCCAGCTCATCTGCCTTCATAGGGAGCCATTGGCGTAGCATAGGGGGACTCCTTATCCCGGGAGTCGCTCGGTTACCAGAGCCTCGTCAGTCGAAAGCAGGGTTCACCACGTGCAGCTGAGGTTGACATTTGAGTAGGACAACCTACCCCTTACACTCCTTTTCTCTAATGAAGTGTCAAATTTCACTGCAAACATCACCAGTTTTCTTCATATGTATATTACTCAGAATCTCGTAAACAAAACACGTTACAACAGGAAGACTGGAACATTTTTTTCTCAGAAGATCTGAGATTGCATGTTAATACGAGGACTATATTTTTAAAAATATTTGGATATGTTATCACAAGTGTTTTAGGTAATAAGTTCTTAATCTAAGAATAGATATAGTTAATTTTGTTTACTTCTGCCCCCCCTCATCCTCTTCAAGGCTTAACAGAGTCAAAGTTTTTATGGTGTTGTGATTGTTTTAAGACTAATATGAGAAGAATATACCCTGCATTTATGTCATCTAAATGCTGTAGCTGATGATATTTAGAAACTTAGTGATAGATACTGAACCCGAGTGACTTAGGTCCATAGTCAGTCATGATTTGATTTACGAAATAATATGTGGTACATTTATTGAAGTACAGAAAGTTTATTCCATACGAGCTGTGTTAAAATATAATTTGGTCATACGACAGACTGGAGCCATGGAGCTTAGTCTGTCACAACAGAATTTAGCTGCTTCACAGTTTGGCGACCAGGAAAATACAAGTCCACAAATAAGTCTTGGTCAGAAAGAGAAGGGGGTAGCTTGACACAATGGAAGCTTGCAACACGAGCAGTGCGCTGGGATATTTTGGGCGGACGGAAACTTCCGCGACGTCACAAATTCCGGGAAAGGCTGAATGGAAAAGTACAGTGGTTTCGACGACATTCGCTAGCCTAGGTTCTTGCAGGTGGAAACTTAAATCACGTGACCACTTGTAGGCCAATCACAAAAAGTTATTGGGAGACTCAGGGATACCATCTTGAGAGATGGTGGATGAGACACTAATGTAACTTCGAAAGTAATCAGTAATAAATTATTGTGAGTACACGGATCAATGTAATGAAATTATTAGATGTCACGCATGGAAAAATAATTGATAATTATTGGCAAATTAAATAAATTGAAGGCTGGATTTCGTGGAAACCAGACAGCTTGAATGTCATTGGCTGGACGAAAACCACGTTGTAATGGACGCTTCCAAGGGCGCGAAATGTGAGGAGCTAAATCCACCCGTATCTCCGAAATCTATGAACGTCGGGAGTTCATATTTAATCCAGCGAATATGCTAGAGGAGTGGATTAATTTGATATAAATTATAACGTCCAATTCGGAATGCAAGTACCGATATTAAAAATCCACCCCCTCCATCATGGATATGACGTCAGTTAATGTGCTAGGGAAGGCTTCATCAATATATACGAGCGCATGGGACACTCACGACCAGTCTTACTAGTCTTACTTGTCTTGAAACTAAACTTCGGAGCGGAACTACCTTCTGCGCTCGACTTGAAATTGTACTTCGAAGCTGAACGACCGTCCGCAGTTGAATTCAAACCCGTCGTGCTGACAATAATTCAACAGGTATTGGTGCAAGCATCCGCCAGTACTTACAAAATGTGACCACGCTCGAAAACCGTGAACTGAAAGTAGTTAACTTAGGACAGTGTGTGCCAATTACAAATATCGTAGTAAAGTCAATTAATTGCATTGTAAGAGTGAGTAATATAAAATTCAACTGCACAGCACTAAGTGCAAGAATAGAATACTGTGTGACGAACAGTACCTTGGGGAAATAATAGCCTGTGCTTAGGAAAACCAAACCGCCATCATGAACACTTCAAGAGTGCAACGTGAATCGGGCGTATCGCGTCGGACAACGTAAATCGGGTCCATGTCCTTTGTGCGTTAAATGGACGAAGCTTAAAACAGTGTAATATAATAAGTCTTGGGTCTAGGGTGTTAATTTGTTTTGTATAAGTCAACTTTTCAGTGTTAACATCATCAATGGTGAAGTAGTGTGATATTTAAAGTATTAGTATAAAAATGGTGATGTGCCAGGAAATTATATATGGAATAACGCCAGCAAGAATGGGCGAGTAGAACGGCAGAATGGGGCCGTGATGGTCCCTCATCTGCCAAGCTGCAGTGGATAACCCATAACTAAGATGAGTGCCTACATGTAAATAATATTTGGGAAATGTTAGCGTGATTGGGAAAATGGGAATAATTTGATTAGACTTGGTTACCTTCTGTAACAAGATGGGTCGCTTAACGATCCCATCCTAAATTTGTAGCACGGACAGGAGTAAGTAATAATAATAAAGTAAATAATCGGGTCTTCTTGTGTATTCAGTTTGTTGTAGATGTAAATTTTGTAGATATAGGGTAGTACTTTAAGTCATGCATGCATTCATATTTCTTTGTAGTCAAGAATATTTTTACATTTGAACTGGTTATAATAGTCTAAAAGACCCGATGTGTGCTTTTCTGTCAGTCGTTTGACGAGTTATATAATGACGTTGAAGGAAAGTTCAGCCTTGTTTTGTTGTTGATCGGTGTGTTCATATTTTCAAAGTGAAGTTGTTAACTTTGTGAGAAGCGATATTATTAATAATAATAATAATAATTCAAGAGATATTGGAATTTTACGTGGGCAGTGCGTAATAATATAATTTAAGTGATAAGATGTTGAGTTTATTGGGAATCATTTATGGACAGGATGTCGTTTTTTTTAATTCGGAATTAAAGTGTATGGTATTTTAATTTGATCAATTAATAATATTGAAAATAATATCGGTACTAATAATCCATACATGTTAATGAACGTGTGGTTTAAATTACGGTCCAATATATATATATTTTTTTTTTTTTTACGAATAAATGTTGTGTCTTAACCCGTTAACGCCGTGCGTGTCCATATGATCACGGCCTGCATTCCTTCATTTAGATTGCTCTCAGTGCTTTGTATAGCGCTGGAATTGATTGCTGACTGTGTAGATCAATTCAAGAAGCATGTGGCAACTGTGTGCGAGCATATTATTACGTGATACATATCGACTCGTTGTTTCGGCGCACTTTCGTTTCGTGTCATTGTCACAGCAGCTGAATCATGATGGCGCGCTTCAAGTAAGTTTGATATTTCACATATATTTATGTTTAGATGACACAACTCATATGCCTAACAAGTTTGGGAGTGATCTATGTTCACATTATGATGCAGTTAATTTACATTTAACAGTAAATATTACTCCCGTAGGCACTTAAAATATTGCGTGATCGTATGATCACGCTAGGCGCTTGTGTTAGCTATTCACCCTGTG
Organism: Anabrus simplex; assembly: GCF_040414725.1. Classification (NCBI taxonomy): domain Eukaryota; kingdom Metazoa; phylum Arthropoda; class Insecta; order Orthoptera; family Tettigoniidae; genus Anabrus; species Anabrus simplex. The sequence continues at coordinate 214,363,965 of NC_090268.1, read as the reverse complement.
CGTGTATTTGATGGTGGATGAGCAACGATTTGGTAAGTGTGCTGCTCCAATGGTACTGATGCTGGAAGAACTACAGTACCTGATGATACGTCACACTTACGCTTTCAACTATATTTCGATAATCTTTTTACTGGAATGGCACTTTGGGCTCATCTAAAACATTGCGGGTATGGCGCTACAGGAACCATTCGAGAGAATAGAATTCCCAAAAACTGCTCGATCACACCTTCAAATGAAATGAAGAGACAGGTTCGTGGGACATACGACATGGCAACGAACTCGGAGGGTATAAGTATTGTTCGGTGGGTTGATAACTTCGTGGTTACCATAACATCAACATGCCATGGTGTTGAACCAGTTTCTAAGGTAACACGATACTCCCAGGCAGAGAAAAGGAAAGTGCGTATAAACCGGCCGGCTGTGTTTGGAGCTTACAACAGTGGAATGGGTGGAACAGATAGGATGGACCAGAATGTGTCGTACTACACAGTAGGCATATGTGGAAAGAAATGGTGGTGGTCGCTATTCACATGGCTCCTGGGCGTATTCATTCACAATTCCTGGTTATTGCTAAGGAGGTCTGGATGTGATTTGTCAAATCTAGAATTTCATCGCCACATTGTGCAAACATATCTACATAAGTTCAAAATAACGCTAGTAGGAAGAGGCCGCCCTATCACCTCGAGATACAGTATCCAGCAGAGTAGTGTCACCGACGATGTACGACTTGACGGGATTGGGCACCTCGTAGCGCCCTGCAATCGACGACGCTGTGCTGGAAAGGAATGCTCCAGTACTGTTCGCACCGAGTGCATAAAATGTAATGTTGGACTCTGTGTTCCATGCTTTGTCCTATTTCATACAGTGTGAAGCATACAATTCTTATATTTGTTCCTGTTCGGTAATTTCTGTGAATTAGATAACTTGAATGTAATATATTATGAATATCTTGAGACTTTCGTTGCTTTATTTATGTATATACATATTGTAATTAATGTATATTCTTCATAAATTATCATCTTTAATTTATTTTACTGTATTTTGTTCATAATTTATCAATATCAATACATAAAATCTATAAATACTAAATAAATGCTATACAGAATGAAATGCTAACACATCCGCCTAGCGTGATCATATGAACACGCCACCTAATGACGAAACCGTGAAAAGTATGAGCTTAATATTTTGTAGTTATGTTATACTATGCACTTGAAGTGATTTAGACGAATTTCAAAGAAAACAGACGAAAAAAATAATTTTGGCGTTACAGGGTTAAATTTGCAATTCATTAGCCGGAACACGTAGGACTAATATTACGAAACCATGATTGTCAAATTTTGGTATATATAATTTCAAAATGTTACAATTATTTATGGAGAACGAACTAAGGCGTAGATCAAAATGAGATAGAAAAATGTTAAAGAATCTGCAGTCAGATAATAAAAGGTCGTACGATGTCAGAAGTGGAATAAATAAGTCAGTTAATAATTCTGTGAGAAATAAATGAATCAAGGAATATTGAGATAGAAAGGGATATAAATTCCATATGAGAAACACTTAGCATATTGAAATGAGTGTAAAATGTACGGGCAGTGTCACAGAGAAATACTGAGTTACGTAGCGGGTAGAATTCGAACCCGTGACAGCATGTACGAAATAAATAGACTGCACTGCTAGTCGTCGAGATACTACGGATCTAAGGATAATGAGAGTTCAGATTCCACATAAATGATCGTATATTGTAATCATTGTAATGACGAGTGATGACAATCATGATGGCGTGATGATAATAAACATTGCAGATAAAACATTGGACCACCTTAATTAAATGAGCGTTGATAAAGATGTTAAACAGGAATCTAAATGATAATATGCAACCGATAATAACAGTAACAATGTTAGGACGATGATAAATCATCGCGGTCAGATTAATAATAATTATCATAATGATAATAGTAATGATGTAGTTGGTTGATCAGTAAATAATTGTAATCGCGACCGATATCTTAATGCATTTTTGGCGGAAGTGACCGGTTCAGTAATGATAATAATAATAATAATAATAATAATAATAATAATAATAATAATAATAATAATAATAAAATCTTGAGTGACATTAATAATAATGATAATATCTTGAGTCACCTATTCATTAATAATAATAATAATAATAATAATAATAATCACAAGAGGGATATAATAATAATAATAATAATAATAATAATAATAATAATAATAACAGTAATAACCTACGTGTTTGCGTCCCGCATAATAATGACGATATTAATCAAACGTGACAGTGCCAGGAACCGTTGAGTATAATAATAATAATAATAATAATAATTTCAATGATGATAATTTTGTGGATGAATGAATATTCTGACGATCGTGAATTAAATAATTGGTGACAACATCCCCCTATTCGAGTAGTTTGAATAATAAGAATAATAAATATTTTAGTCATTTGTTACCTTGTTATCGTACGGTTTCCGCACGAGACAAGTTACGGTAATACTTAGTGTGTTTGCTTACTTCGCTTGCGATGCGAGGGGAGGTCTTCGGCACGGTATTTCCCACCGCTTCTCGTTATCTCATCTGTGGCAGTAGTCTACTGAGGCTACTTTGTAACATTTCAGATCATGTGTAAATAAAATATAAATGTTAATTCAGTGGTATGGCATCAGCTGGACATCGTAAGATAGGAACTGTCCGTGTAATACATTTTCATAGTTCACGAGAACATTACCCAGTCTGAGTAACGGCCTTGGAAAAATGTAGATAGCCGGGGCACTACATCTAGGTTAAATCGAGAAGCCGACCATAAACATAATTATGCTCGGGCTCTCGATATAAGGAAGGCTCTTCCTGGAACGACGGTTTGATTCAAACGTAATCGATCCGTAAATTATACCCCAAAATGTCATTTTATTTCAGGATAAACCCAGCAGCATATTGTTACCACTTGCGGTATAGCAAGTGATTTGTTTTATGTAACGTATGAGAAATTTATTTGTTGTTGCCAAATGTACCAAAATTCTGTGCGCTGGATGGTGCAATAAACTGCTCCTTCTGGCAATTATTTCAAAGGAAACCATTCTCATAATCTTTTTATTGTAGTTAGATGTTATGCCCTTTTTCAATTTAAATGTCACTTCCTAGTCCTGTCATGGAGTCCTTAAATTCATGTTTACAATCGAGCTTTCCCCATTTTATTTTTAATTGCTCCGTTCATTCCCGTGTTCACCGAGGCCTCTATATTTAAATATTTGTTGACTTAAACAATGAACCGACACCCCTGAGATTAATGCTAGTCTGGGACTCGGGAGGTGGACGGGTGCAATACTACTGAAATGTAAATTTGCCTAAGACAAAACATATCATCTTGCATTTTCCCTCCGTCTCTTCATTGGACGTCCTACAGATCTTTTTCCTCTGGGTTGGTATCAAAGAATCTCTTTGGCAATCTACCAGGTTCCATCCTTTGTATATGATGTTTCCAGCTTTCCTGATAACTGAAGATGTAGTCAGTTTTTGGCTGTACTTTCAGTTCTTTTAGCACCTCTTCATTCTTTTTATGGTACTATTTTGTATACCCTGCTGTATGACCCAAGAATGTCATTTCTCATGCTGTAATTCAAGACAAGTCAAGACATGTCCATGCATCTCATCCATGGCAAAGTATTGATGTAGCTAGGGTATTATAAACGTGCAATAGTGTGTGTTTCTGAACAAGTGATGGTTTCATGATGTTCTATGTTATTCCTGTAGTTTTGTGAATTTATTAATTTTTGCTGGTATATCTAATTCTGTTTGGTATGATAAGTTGTACCGGAGATAATTGAACGCATTTACTCTTTCCAGTGTTGTATTATCTAAACTCATTTTACTAGGAATTGGTTCTCTTCCCTTGAAGGCCATTATTTTTGTCTTTTCTGTTGAAATAATCACATTAAAATCTGAGGAAACATTTCTCAGACTGAAAACTGATATTTGTAGGTCATCTTCTGTTGTAGCCAGCAATGCAATATCACCAGCATATAATATGGCGTCTAGGTGTTCGAGGCGTCTATTTATTGATATTGATCCATGGCGTCCTTGTTTCCAAGTTTCCATTACTGCATTCATATATATATTAAAAAGTAGAGGGGAGAGTCTGCAGCCTTGTCTTACACCACCATTTATTGATTTTCACTCTGTCTGGTTCTTGTTCAATTTTACAGAAATGAGATTGGATTCGTAGAAGTTGTAGATATTGTTAATAGAGACATTGTCTTGTTTTAGAATTTCAAGCAATTTGTTTCTGTTTACTCGGTCAAAAGGCTTTTGGAAGTCCACAAATGCAATGTGTGTTTCCAAATTGAATTCTCTACATTTTCCTCTTAATATCTTTATAGTGAAATATGCATCAGTGCAGGAGCCCCAATTTATCTTCATAATGTTGCTACAACTTATATTTAATGATATTTGCATATATTTTATAACCTAAGTTAACAATGCTAATTTCTCCGTAATTTTCAGTTTTTTATGTCACCTTTTTATGAAAAGGGATAACTATTGCTTTCTGCCAACTTTCTAGTGGATTGTCTCCATTCCAAATTTGATTTTAAAAGCTGAGGAATCGTTGTTTTCAAGTTTTACTTGAATATTTGAACAGTCCATCATGTATTGCAGGTGCTTTACCATTCCTTAGTGTCTTCAAAGTTTGGTCTAGCTCTTCTCTTGTTATAGATTCCAATGTATTGTTGTTAGATATTGGCAAAGTTAACACTTCATTTTTTGAACTTGTCCAGAGTGTTCGAAAGTAATAAAGCCAGTCATTTGGTGGTATTGTTTCAAGTTTTACCTCTTCCTTAACTTCCCTGTTTAATTTCTTCAGAATTTTATAAGTTTGTGGTTGTGGCTGTGTTAAGTCTGTTTTCAATGTAGATACAAAATTTTTCCAACTTTCTCTATGTTTTCGTCTAACTTCTCATTTAGCTACTGCTCTCTGTGGCAAAAAGTGATAGTATGTGGTATCAATAAATGATGTATTCATAGGAATGACGAAAACGATGTAAATCACAGCACAGGTAATGAAAAGTGATCGACCCACGGCACAAAGGATCATCAAACAGTATACATTTCGAGCTACTCAGCATCTAAGGCAGGCAGGTATCGTTTCACTGGTGGGAACTTGTCAGACCACGGAAGAGCATATGTCAGATACCCAAAACCATAAATCTCGTTAGGTTACGGCAACACAAAAACTGATGTGTTAAACATGACATTTATCAATCAGCAGAGTCAGTGGAACTTTCGTGGTAAGTGCAGAGTCAGGAAAAAAAAAGAGAGAACAGAGGGGAGGGAGCTTACAACAAACAATATTAAAGAAAAGGGAATCAATTTAAACAAGTTATACTTCAACCATAAATGACTAGAACAGGCAAAGTGCAACAATCCAAGAATAGGAATCACAACGATTTTAGTAAGGGCTCGGCCCTTTTAACAATAAAATACAATTGAGACAGATCTTGATTTTTAAAAAATTCTTGTGAATAACACCAATAAGTTCCTGCAAAAGCCCAAGACCTGTATTCGGCAGAAAACCACAATTGGTATATATTTTATTTAAATACTTTTTTCTTTAAAAAATGACACTGATTAAGAAAGAAGGGGGAGGTATTAATACAATTTGACAATAGTGATTAAAGGCCACACTTACAATCAAATATCAAACCCAAAAGGGGGGTAAGAGAGTTCGAGCACGTTACAAGACAGAAATATACGACTTAATACCGTGAAAGAAAAGGGAAAAAGGAGACAGACTGAGAAGGGAAGGAAAGGGAGGGGGATTTTTCCAGGCTACTTAAACCCTATAAGTTGGCAGTGTGAGCGATCGCTCCGGCCTCAAGAAAAGTTCAGGAAGTGGCAACACTTCTAACATTTGTCCAGATACAGTTTATCATGTAAAGTAGAAGATTAATTAAGATATCAGTCTGAAGGACTCTGTTAGAATGAAAGCCATAAAGGCACAGAATAATCAATCATTCAGTGTTCAAGTCTTGATGGGAAACACGAAAGATGAAAAAGTTGTAACATTTGCTCACCCAGTCTGAAGATTTTCAATGCAGCTTTTCACAGAATAAAAATGTAAAACATCGCAACGGGCCTGCCGCCTGCGAAATATTCCGCTCTCTCCACTCGGATGTTTTCACTCGATGTCTGACCCGAGAAACAAAGTAATAGCACGCTTATATAGGTGGAGAAGTGAGTCCAGAAATTACTCGAAGAAAAATACGTAGCGTGACGTCACAGTGGAGCAGCAGCAGTGGAGTGGAACAGGCCAGTTTGTGAACAGCTGGGTGAGCAAGCAGATGGAGAGAAAATGGCAGCAGTAGAATGCGACGGATGGCAGACGGTAAGAAGAAAAAAATCTTGATGTAGTAGAGAGGCCGTAACATCTCTTATATTGTAGTTTAGTTTCTCTGGCAAAACATATATTTTATCGATTAGGTGGATTCATTTGTTTACTTCACTTAGTTGTATAATGCATTGGTACGGACCATGAGGTTGATAGTTTTCAACAATACTCCTTTGTTGGAAATCACCCAGAACAGTGTGTGCTACTTTTCTTTGAATTTTTTCTAGTTCTTGTATCAAGTAGACCTGGTGAGGATCCCATATACTGGAGCCATTCTCTAACCTGTCTTACCAGCGACTTGTACCCCCTCTTATTTACATCCTTACTACAACCCCTAAATACTCTCATAACCATGGGAAGAGATCTGTAACCTTTCTTAACAACCATGTTATGATACCCCAATGAAGATCATTCCTTATATTAACATCTAGGTACCTACAGTATTCCCCATGAGGCACCATCACTTCATCAATACAATAATAAAAACTAAGAGGACTTTTCGCCTTGGTTAAAGTTACAGCTTGTCTGTTAATTTCATTTACATTCATACCTTTGTCTCCTGTCCATCTCACAACATTGTTTAAGTTCCCCTACAGTCACTCACAGTCCTGCAACTCATTTGCTGCTCTATCCGGTATAACATCATCCGCAAAAGCCTTATCTGTGATTCCAGATTTTTACTCATATCGTTTTTATATACATAAGAAAACATAAAGGTCCAATAATACTGCCCTGCAGGACCCCCCTCCTAATCATTACAGGATCAGATACGCTTGTCTTCCACCCTCGATTATATCATTATTTCTTCCATTTTCCTCCATGATACCTCCCAGGTACTTGAAACTCTCTACCTTCCTAAGTTGTTCCCCTCCAAGCCTTAATTCTCCCATAGTTCTCTCCCTTCTAATTGTGATAACCACCTCACTTTTTTTGGCATTAAATTTAATTTCACATTGTTCCACCTGTCTTTCCGTGCATCAAACTATTCCTGGATATCCTCTTCCTTTTCTCCCCAGATTAACAAGTCGTCTACACACATCATCACTTTCATTTTTCCTTCCCCAATTTTCCTTGCCACCTTTGTCATTAACTCACCCATTACTACAATGAAGAGCAAAGGCTACAGAGCACTTTCTTGTCCTAATTCACTTGCTTGCTCAGACCCATCTATTCTCTCCCCTCATCCTTTCACACAACTGACACTCCCATGGTACATCTCACACACTCTTTCTGTTGACACTTTTTTTTTTCTGTAAGGCTTCCCATATCTTGTTTCTGCACATACGATCATATGCTTTCTCAAAGTCCAAGAAGGCCATCACTAATATGAAAATTCACCTTTTCTTCTTCTTGATGTATTACTGCGAAACCTTCCAATGCAGATATCTCAAGAAAGTCTGTCCAGGATGGAATATGAAAGGTGAAAGAAAAATAAACGAAATTTTAAATAAATTATCGTATACCCGCTATAACTTTGATGAATTGTAATTGTGTGAATAATTGCAACTCTTACAAGTTGTATTTGGGTGCTGAAACATAATTGTTACGATTTTTAACTCTGTGCCATACCGAGACAAATTGTGGCAAGTTCACCAGACCCCTGACTTTCCTACTCCTGCTATCCTCGGCAAATAATACAGTATATTTTGTGTTCAACAGCGCTCTCATATCCTGTACGACAAGAAAGGCGATGAACATTATAACATAATCTCGGCCCTGCACAAATCTATCCGAGCTTCCGACGACAATGCTGCTCTGTACTGGTTATCTCGAATGCTGGCTGGAGGCGAAGACCCCATATTTATTGCAAGGCGACTGGTTCGTGCTGCAAGTGAAGATATAGGTGAGTACTGTCAACATTTCTTGACCAAGGGAGGCAGAGTGGCAGAGCAGTTCTCTAAGGTTAAGGTTTCCTCTATTTCATTTGTACCTGCAACGTCATCACTATGACAGTGATTTTGGTTTGTTTCATAACACATACTGTAGAGTAAGGTGAAGAGTTTTCCTTCAGCACCAGTTTGAGGAGAAACAGGAAACTTTATCAAAGATACAGTACCATAATTGCAGCTGTGGCTCAGATAGGACTCGGAATGTAAATTCCTTTGTACTAATTGGCAGCTCTGCATTCCCAGTGAGCTAAACGAAGGGTTGTTTTCCTGTTTGCCCCTTCTCTGCTGGTTTTCACAGGATCGGGTCTGACGTCCACCATGGACCAGTGGAAGTGGAGACAGTGTTCAACAAGAGCAGACCCTGTGACTTGAGTTGGTAAATTGATAAAGATGATGATGCTCTAACCTCCATTTATTTATTTTGGTTTTAAATTGTATTCTTATTATGCTTAGGGCGTTATAGCGTACTGTTCGTCAGTAACTTCTAATCAGGTTCTTACAGTGTCAATGGATTTCTTGCTCCTGTATCCAGGTTTGGCAGATCCGATGGCACTTTCCATGGCCGTCTCGGCAATGCATGGCTGTCAGCTGTTGGGGATGCCAGAGTGTGACGTTCTTCTAGCCCAGTGTGCAGTATATCTTGCAAGGTAATTCGTGTTTGCTGTGTGCATTGTTAACATCTCATTCTACTGCCCCTCTTTCTTCTTCCTTTGTTTATGATTCTCTCGGTCCGTCTTCTGAGACTTGATAATCCTATCTCCACATCCACATTCCTTGGTTGTAAACAGCACCCAAGATTAACTTCTCACCTGTTGTGACTGAAGCACCTCATACTATACATACGGTTCGTTTTGACCCATATATTTGTTGGTAACCTGATCAGAACAAGAACAACAATCTCTACAACTTTGTTCATTGCCATCTTCATATAATGTAGATAGGTTTTCTCCTTATCAGTCTCGGTTATCCTACATCCGTTTCTTCTTAGCCCCCACCCTGACGAGTTCATTTCTGCTTCCCAGCTTCAACAGGAGGGCAGATATCAACACTCATTGAATGGCTGCCTTGACAATCTTAATTTTTGTTGTGCAAAATGTACGATAAGACAGAAGCAGGATGAACACAGAAAAAGGTAAGAGGCAAAGAGATGAAGATGAACACTTCCCACATCAAGACTGGAGATCTGTCTTGTTGACCCCCTAGTGAGTGTCGAAGCCCACCCTCCTGATAAAGATAAGAAGCAGAAACAAGCTCATTGGGAACTGAGAAGAAATGGATGTGGACGATGTGGAGATTGTCCTTGTCCTTTTCGTTTTCTTACTATTTCTCCCTCTTCCCACACTGACCTATCATCCCAATGTATGTTCCTATCTAAGTTCCTTTTTGTGAATTAATTATGTCTGATAGCAATTTGGTAAAAATTGTTTCCTCCACAGAGCACCAAAGTCGGTGGAGGTGTACCATGCATTGGGACGTGCAAAAAAGATGATTGCAGAACATGCTGGCCCTCATCCATCTGTTCCTTTGCATCTGCGTAATGCTCCTACTCGCCTGATGAAAGAACTAGGTAAGCTGCTTTCAGTTTCAGTATTTTACAGAACTAAAGACCTGTCTGTATCTATTACTCCAGCCCTGTTCGTGCCTAGGTTAGGGATTTGTTTTACTTGGACCTGAGGTGTGCTTGGAAGTCCGCTCATCCTGTTTGAGAACAATTGAGGATCTATCTCACCACTTATGGCATTTGCAGATTCAGAAAAAGCTTTTGGTAACACAGACTGGACTAAGCATTTTGAAATTCTTGAGAGGATTGCAGTTATCAGGGAGCCTACTTCTATATAAATATATATCGTTTTAGGAAAATAAAATTAATTTTGTTGCATATTATCTTTACGAAACAGGATGTGAGGACTTAAAAAATGCTGTGTTTATTTTCAATACTTTTGCATATTTTGGAGTTTAGCACATATGTTCCATATTCTTAGTCATTAAAATCAACATAGTTCATATTTTGACTAAAAAATATTAAATTATAATAAATTAACAGTCCTCGCAATAATGGAGATACAAATTAACAATTTATATTTAAACATTTAATATTTTAACTTGAGTGCAGTTAAGCAGTCGATAGTGTACTAGCGGTTTCCCGATTATTTCGTAATTTGGGCATTTCATTGCTTCATGGGACTCTTACTAATGTTCTGCATGCCATGGACTGAAGTTTCAGCCTCAACTAAAGCTGCAAAAAGAGGTTTTTGTGATACATTTGTGGAAATTACTTATGGTACATTCAGCATATTTCATGCATCACAAAAGCAATTTAAAAAAAAGGCTCCAAAACATGCATCTGTCATTTTCTGAAAGTTTTGGAAATGTGAATAATACTGTAGAAGAACTGAATCATGGTAGAGGTAAAGCTGCAGATATAGGAATAATGAATATGGACACTGTACTTTCAAAGAACCCTGGATATGAAGAAACCGGTGAAGTTGGTGCATTGTTATGTGGAAACTTAAGAGTGACGTTAACGTTGTACTTAACCCCAGCAGACATTGTGAAGTTCAAATATGCCCCCATTACCTCTTCTGTTGAACGCAGTTTCAGTCAAGATACTGTAAATCTGTCCTTAAAGAAAGCAGAAGATTCACTTTCCAGCACTTACAAGAACATTTTGTAGCAAATGTGTCGAGGAAATCAGAAGAGTACACAGTTTCACAAACCTCAGTGGTAGATGCACAGATAGGCCATAGATGTTTCCAAGACTTTTTAATTGTCATTTCACTCACTTGATCCCATGCAGATGCGATCATATAAATATTGTATTTCATATTTATTGATTTCAGTACCAAAATTACACCATATTCCCCCTTTTCTTCAAACAGTTTGCTGAGGAGCTGCCTCCTGTATAACCACTTGATGTTTTCCAATATATCCTGGTCCATTGGTTGCAACAGAGCTGTCACATTAGGTGGCAGAAATTTCACTCGGATATTACTACTGATCAACTCTTCTACTCCCAGATGTGACAGCGCATTGTCAATGAACAAAATGGCCTTCAGTGGCAAACCTTGCTTTGTTAAAAACCTTTTTACGTTCGGCGCAAACTCTTCTTGGAACCAGTTTTTGAAAGTTCCACTGTCCATCCATGCATTATTTTGGGATATGTAAGAAACCGGCAAGGCAGATTGATTCACATTTTTAAGAGCACAGGGATTTTTTGATTTCCCTATTAACAAGGAGAGGAAATTTATGTCCTCAGATGCATTGGCACAAGCCATAATTGTAATTCGATCTTTACTTCTTTTATAACCCCTTGCCGATTCATCTAATTTAGATGCTAGTATCTTATTTGGTAGCATGCTATAAAGCAGCCCAGTTTCATCAGCGTTATATATCTGCTCTGGCGTTATCAGAGCAAATAATGTCCTGAAATTCCTTTATGAAACTGTCGGCAGCGACTTTATCCCCTGAAAAACTTTCACCAGTCAATGAAAGCTGGTGTATGCCATGACGAGCTTTCAAACTTTCCAACCAACCCTGACTATCTGTGAAGTTAGGATCTCCATTTGCTAGCTTGCTGTTTAAACTAAGCGCCTTTTCTTGTAAAATCGGCCCTGAAATCAGATCACCATGCTCTCTTTTCTCACTAAACCACATGAATAATATGTCATCTAGAGATTTATTTCTAGCTTTCTTTACTGTTGCACGGTTCTGTAAACTATCATCATCATTTTAAAGCAGAAGTCTTCAATATATTTTCGGTTTTTCTTCCAACCAGGCACAGATGAAGTCCGTGCGCCGTAGTCTACAGCAATATTTTTCAAAAGTTCTCCTTTGTCCAGCCTGTTTAATGCTTCTAAATTTTTGTCCATAGAAACAATCACCATGCTTGCCCAAACAATATAATACTGCACAGGAAAATACTGTAACTGTACAATGTGGTGTTAACCTTCAGCTACTGATGTGGTCTCTCACAGACTACTGGGTATGATGACTCATTCCCTTCCTCTTTCATCGTCTTAAGCAATCACACAGCGAGTCATTATTGAGCAACGATGTTAACCCAAAATAACGTCTGCAGTAGCGGGTGAGTGTCATAGACTCCATGTCAGAAGGACCGTCATTAAAAAAATTATTGATGAAGTGATTAAACAGTGTTTATCAAGTGGCGTAGCTCTGTGAGCTGAGGCACATTAGTAGTGCATTACATTCAGAAGAGCGTGGGTTCAAATCTCACCTCAACCATCCTGGGAATGGTTTTTCAGTTTCCCATTCTCAGTTCCCGGCAAATACCGAAACGGTATCATTGATAGACCATGGCCGAATTACTTCCAATTCCTGTCCTTAACTATCCTTGGCGGAAAAGACAGTTGAGAAGAAACCCTTAAAAAAAAACTATACATGTAAAAATAATTTTTTAATATTTTTCATCTGGATGAACCAGAGATCCGAATTAATGAGGGCCAGATAAACGAGGTTCTTGTGTTCATATAAATCCATTCTCCGATAATTATGTGCAGGTAACGAAGAGTCATTTTTAGTCTAGATGAAAAACTAATCAGTAGAGCCCAGATTTTTATGCAGTAATTGGTTAGAATGCAAACTAATTTGGTTATTAGCAGGTGTCGTCTGGGCCGCTCTTCAGTAATGTAGTGAGAGTGACATCAGTTGTAGGGGTTGTAATGGGCTGAACCCCTAAATTTATGCAAAACTCATAGCATAACCGTTGTGCAGATTAGACTATACTCGTTACTCACTTCAGTAAGTTTGCATTCTAACCTATTACTGCATAAAATTCTGGGCTCTACTAATCAGAGTAGAGTGATGAAAAAGAGCAGCAACAATCCACCAGAGGTGAGGGAAATCATGGATTAAACTCATTTTCATACACAGTTGGGAAGTAATTGAGTATAAGTAATTAGATTACTTGTAACAATTACATTTGTAGTTATTTTTACTTGTTATTTACTTCTTGAAATACAGTTGTAATCGTTACATTCTAGTAATTGATACTAATTGCACGGATGCAAAAATATGAAAAAGAAATTATTATGAATGTTACGGGAATGTTGTGGATCACAGAGGAATAAGAAGCTGCGGGGGTGAATGGGCGGACAAGGAATTGGGAGCATAAGTTAGCACAACAAAATTGAATTTTTTCTTTTTTTTTAATTTAAAATTTGATAAATAGAAGTTCTGAATGAACAATAACAACTTATAATGAGCTCATCAGTTCCAGCAACAATGACTTAGAGTCCAAAACATCAGGTACAAAACTTGAGAGGATTATCAATGTTATATATAATACACAAGGGGATGAGCATTATAGCTCTGAATAGGTACACTATTTTATAAGAGCATGTTTGCTCCACTAAGTTACATAGCCTAGGAGTCTGAGCTCCAAACGTTAGTACAGTCCAGCCTCTCAGAGGCATAAGTTTCTTACAGTGCACAAGGTTATACCTGACAATCTTCAAAGAAGGTACTTAAGTCACGCAGCCCTGGTTTGGGCTTATCTTCTGCTCAACAGTTTTTCACTTCTTTTTCAGAAACATAAACAGGGACAATGAATGCCCGTACTAAATGGCCTTAATGTAAAAAGGAAAAGGTTGAACATGATTGGCCGTAAACAAAAAGGCTAGGAGGCAAAACACTTGAAGTTTAAAAAAAAAACCTAAGTTGGCTTATGGGCCAAAGATACAGATGCTAAGCCTATTCTACATCGGGGTGACTAAATGAGTTACATTAAATACCAAAAGAGTGTTAAGAATTTTAGAGGATAAGAAACTTTAGTCACCCCATACCAAGTTGAATGGGAATCAGCAGAGGGTAATCACTCTTTGTTGTTCTTACATTACACATTTCCCAATAGGGAATAAAACAGAGTCCTTAGACTGGACAAAAAGTTTACATTTAAACCACCAGGTTTAGAAATTTACATAAAATAAGAGGTTTGAAACCTTCCCCTCAAGCTATCTGCCAGAGTTATCACATGTTAAGAAAATTCTGCCATTACCTTGAGTCGCTGGACCTTCCAAACGCCGATCGTGTCCCCTGCCTCCTAAGAACGCCGCACTCACTAAACTGGAGCGATGAAGATGACAATACAGCTCTAAAGCGCCCAGCTTTTATAGTATCTCGAGGGGAAGTTTCCAGAACTCTTAACAGATAAGCTGGATTTCAGTGCACACCCCCAATTTTAATTGGCTAGCAAAAATATTAACCAATTTCTGATTGGTTGATAGCTATTGAAGAAGGAAGCAGCTAAAGTGTTGACAGCTTTGATACATGAACAAAACAATCTTCAAAAACTAAGGTTAGCCAATAGTAAAAATCAGCTTTCCCGTAAGAATTAATTACCGTTGATCTCGCCGGAGGGGGCACTTAGACCAATGGTAGAGACATCTCACAGTTGAAAACCGAACTATTTTGCATAACATCAGTTCAAGGCAATTACCTAAATGACCTTATAGAAGGTGCACAGTTTGTGTACCCTTGGTACAGACCTCCACCCCCTAAGGTTTTACCACGGTATGAACAGCCTTGAAATCTCGAATCTTGCAATACATAACTTTTGAGAAAAACATAAGTTGGAGTATATCTGGATAGAGAGTCCGTTCTAATTTGTTTTTGAAGTAAAGTAATCCTGATGATGTTTGTGAAGTAGTAGAAGTTCGGGCTGATGCGCCCAGAGTTGACGGCAATAGCGGCCGACATTGCCGATGTCAGGAAGGGGTCGCCGCAACCCCAAGGTACCCTGGGATATCTTCCTCCCATATATTGAGGGGAGCAGCTAAGGCAGTGGTCACCTAGGACCAAGTAGCACGGTCCAGTCCAAGAATACAGTAGAAGGTTGAGACCAGCCTCCCAGCATCTCCCAGTGATGACAGTCCCAAAGCAGTTAGTTTAATATGGAGTCATCATTTCCCAATGATGACAGTCCCACAGGAAGTAGTTTAATATGGAGTCTAGGCCAGGACGAGGCGGGACCCTACCCCGCACAGACATCTCTCCCAGGTTGACATGATGTGGCCTCAGATGAAGTTGGGCACTGTAACATTCAATTTTGGGGGCAACAGTAACTGTTTCTCAGACAGTGCTACATTATGGTGTAGATAAGGTTGGCGACTTGGGAGGAGGAGCATATAGAGTTTTTGACTCAGGTTTGGAGGCAGGGGCCGTAATGGCAGAATGGTTTAGAAATTATAGAAGGGAAGGTTTTTACAAAATAATTTTTTCCTGAAATCCAGGTTAACTTATGATGTAACTTAAACATAAAAACAGCTTCTGACAACCAACAGGGGCAGAAGGCCTTATTCTTACTTTGCTTACATAACGCATAAACTAATGAGATGCTAATGAAAGAAATATAATTAATTCAGCACCATCATTGCATGGTGGCATATAATGAAAAAGCAAAGGCCTTCACACAGATTTTACTTGAGTCAAATGAACCCTAAAAATACTCGAAAATCATATGTACTAGCACTGCTGGAATGGATATTTTCATCTTCTGATCATGCCTCGAAGGGCAACACAGGACTCCATTCCTCAAAATACAAGGGACGACATGTTCCCCAGAAGAAAGGTAACCAGCACCGGATCTTCACGTTGGTGTTTTGCTATATCGTGATCTAGCATAGGGGCATCAGAATAGCACTTATAGTAGAAAATAGAAATAGAAGGTAAAAGAGCTTTCCTTCGAATCAACAGAATCTGAATCGCTGGATAACATTCGTCTTAATCCATCTGCGACCACATTCTCAGATCCCCAAATGTGTCTCGCATGTCAAACTGAAACGCTGAAATCCAAATTGCCCATGCTCGATACTACAGGGCCTAGCCAAAACCCAGCTCACAGTCTGATCGTCAGTCTCTAATTCAAATTTAACATGCTCGAGGTGAAGGCAAAATTTTTCTAAGGCCAAAAGCATGGCCAATCCCTCTAACTCGTATAGAATTTAGCCTCCTGAGGTGACAAGGTGTGGGACGCATAGGCAATGGGCCGCCTTCAGAGTTCTGATTCCTGAAGAAAAAGAATAAGAAGAAGAAACACAGCGACCACAGATGAAGAGGCGTCGGTCTGTACAATAAATTTGCTAGAAAATTCAGGCATAGGCAAGACCGGGGAGTTACATAGAGCTAATTTCAGATTCTTGAAAGCAGCTTGTTGAGACAGGCCCCATTCGAATTTGACACCTTTCCTGCGAAGAAGATTCAGCGGTGCCGCCTAATGAGCAAAATTAGGGATCACTACGCCAATGAATCTAGTAACCCCTTTAACATCCTTGGAGCGGTCTGAAATTATGGATGGCTCGAGTTCTGGAATGATCGACCGAAACTCCAACAGGTGAAACAATATGCCCCAAGAAAGACATAGATGATGGTTTAGCAAAAGATACCTTCGACAGCTTAACTGTCAAACCTGCATTGTGAAGGCGTTTTAGAGCTTCCTCTAGATGAGCAAAATGTTCTCAAAGGCCTCAGAGAAAATATCCTCTAAATAGTGATAAAGATATTCAAATTTAATATCAGGGAAGACTCTATCTAACAGCCTAGGGAGAACCGCTGTGCCCATGGGGAGCCTGAAAGGCGCACGGTTATATTCATACAGGTTCCAGTCAGTAGCGAAAAGTCTCTTGTTTTGATTCTTCTGCAAGATGTATCTGATTATATGCTTTGTTTAAATCTAGGATGGTGAAAAATTTAGCTTTACAAAACCAAGAAAAACATGAGTATAAGTCAGGAAGGGGTACTGACTGTAGGACGATCTTACGATTCAGTGCTCTGTAATCAACTACTGGCCTGGTTTAGGTACCAGAAAAATGGGGAAGAATACGCCGACTTGGAGGGTCGAACGATACCATTCCTCAACATTTGGTGTATAATTTCCTTGATGGCCTTCATTTTCGACGGAGATGACCTGTAGGGAGGAAATCTTATGGAGATCGAATCCGTAACCTCAATCTTGTATTTCAGAATTACATTTCAAAAGTGGTTTATGGAAATTCATTCTAAATTTGAATGTGCAGGATTTACTTTGAACCGAGCTCGATAGCTGCAGTCGTTTAAGTGCGGCCAGTATCCAGTAATCAGGAGATAGTGGGTTCGAATCCCACTGTCGGCAGCCCTGAAGGTGGTTTTCCATGGTTTCCCATTTTCACACCAGGCAAATGCTGGGGCTGTACCTTAATTAAGGCCACGGCCACTTCCTTCCCATTCCTAGGCCTTTCCTATCCTATCGTCGCCATAAGACATATCTGTGTCGGTGCGACGTAAAACAAATAGCAAAAAAAAAAAATTACTTTGAAGATCGAGCATGATACTGGAATGTGACATGAAATCTGCCCCTAATATTACTGGGTATGACATATTTTTAGCAACAAATAACTTAAATTCTCACGTAAATTTTGAAATATGAATTTTGGCGTGGATTAATCCTAAAGTTTATAGGGGAGAAAGCCGAAACACATTTTACCGAAGAAGAAACATATTCAGGAAATTTACAACGGTACTTCAGCTTGGAATAGCATTCTACTAAAATGATGGACACAATACTTCTAGAATCTAAAACGGCCATGACTGGTTCGCTATTTATTTCAATTTTGAGGAAGGGCATGATGCATGAAGAATCGGAGGCAGTTTTGAGGCATTCTTTAGGACCTTCAAAGATGGTCTTAGATGGTCTTCCTGCCTGATTATGTGACATAGTACCCTCAGGTTTAAACTGGTCTGAGTCTGGATACCAAGCTAGGGGAGAGGACTCAGCTGGGCACTTCAGTCAAATTGAGTTGCTGTTGGACCTAGAGGTAGAACAAGCAGGAGTACTACTCTGTACTTCACAATTCTTAGCCAGGTGTGTAAATGATCCACATTTGAAATAGCCTGCAGAAGACGATGATCCATTCTTAGGTCCTTTGTATTTATTAGAGGACACTTATTTCATAAATGGTCAGTCGACCTACACGCATAACATTTATGGGGTGTGAAAGTTCGGCGAGGTGGTGGCCGAGAAATATTAGAAGAAGGTGGTGATTCTTGAGCGACTCAGAGTATCTGCATATCTTACTCCTTCTGTGGACCTGGACATGGCCTCAAGTTCCATAAAAGTTTGCAGACGGGAAGCAAAACATAAATATGATCTATAAGATGGTGAAATCCCTTCAATGATAGTCTGTACAATTTGACCTTCGGAATAATGCAAGACAAAAACTCTAGTGTAAAACTTAATGTCTTGTATGAAGTCCGCTAATTTTCATCTAGCCTTTGGACTCGGAAATAATATTTCAGAATCAGAGACGATAGAGCTCTCGTGGGAATTAAATTTGCCAACAAGCGAACACAAAATGTTTCAATTGAACCCCTTTCCGATATGGCCTTGATGATCTTATCTGAGAGGACACCAACTGTGTAAGGATAGATTATTTGCAAGATTTGTGAGTGCGACAGGGCAAACACCAAAGCATTGTCCTGGAATTCTACGAGAAATTTTAGGAAGGTTATGACGTCATTTATGGAATTCACAGAAAACTTTGAAATCCATTAAGCAACATGTTTAACCCTTTGAAGGTCACGGCGCAATATATTGCATGTCGGAGTTTGAAGTGATATATCTTCGTAACTGTATGTCTTTGGACAACGATTGAAAAATGGATAACTCCCTACATCTGTTGGCTATATTTTGAAGTCGTTAGGTTATTGTTATCACCACGGGGAGCGCTGGAAATGAAATGTTTTTAAGTGGATGTCTTCAGCTTTAGCGAGTTAATTGCAAACAGTTGAACATGGCTGCGCGAAGTTGAGCTGACTTGCTTACAAGCGACGATACAATTCGTGATATTCTTATGAATACTGAAAGTAACTGTTCAGTATTTAAAGATAGTGATGAAGACGATGTAGGAGGTATATCTGGAAATAATGAAAGTGAGGTTGAGGTCTTAACAGCCGCCACGTCCTAAGCGAACGAACGTAAATAAAGCGCCTAGTAATCGCAGAGTTTGGGAAGTCGAGACTATAACTAACCATTTCACGCCAACCGCTTTAGCTTCGATGGCAGTAAGTCAGGAATTCAGAATATTTCACTGACGAAAAATTCTTCAGAAATTGACATTTTCAAAAAATTGTTGTCTGCCTCTGTGGTGTAGTGGTTAGTGTGATTAGCTGCCACCTCTAGAGGCCCGGGTTCGATTCCCGGCTCTGCCACGAAATTTGAAAAGTGGTACGAGGGCTGGAACGGGGTCCACTCAGCCTCGGTAGGTCAACTGAGGTGGGTTCGATTCCCACCTCCGATCCTGGAAGTGGTTTTCCATGGTTTCCCACTTCTCCTCTAGGCCAATACTGGGATGGTACCTAACTTAAGACCATGGCCGCTTCCTTCCCTCTTCCTTGCCTACCCTTTCCAATCTTCCCATCCCCCACCAAGGCCCCTGTTCAGCATAACAGGCGAGGCTTCCTGGGCGAGGTACTGGTCATTCTCCCCAGTTGTATCCCCCGACCCAATGTCTCACGCTCCAGGACACTACCCTTGAAGTGGTAGAGATGGGGTCCCTCGTTGAGTCCGAGGGAAAAACCAACCCTGGAGGGTAAGCAGATTAAATAAGCAAGTAAAAAATTGTTCCCTGTACCTTGTTTTGAGGATTATCATACTAAAAAAGCATTACTAAAAATGTTTCACAATTTTTGTGCTCAAACTAGTTGTTTGATGTCTTGTTAACATACTATGTTAAATTCATTTGTTTCATTAAAATATAATGCCTCCTGAGGGTTGTTTTGCAAACATGTGCAATAACCTAAATTTTGGGGTGTGCAGTGGACTAAGAAACCTGACTCTCAAAGGGTTAAAGGATGTAGTAAGGCTGCTAAAGCCCGGTGATAAGACTGGAGGGGGTGCCGGAGGTTGAGGGAGTTCGAAAGCGGCATTATTAATGAAAAATTGAGGAAGACGTGGATTATCAACGGGGTTTACAACTTGTTCGGATGGGGCAGAAGCTTGTTGTTGCTCAACCGATTCCCCACTATCAGAAGACTTATTAGTGACCTCTTATGTATTGACATTTAATGGGACAGCATAGTAGTGATGGGAAAAATAGTTCTTTCTTGCGATCAGTTCAATGTGAATTAGTTCACTGCCAGGAACAGTTCGAAAAACTAGTTCGTTTAGTTCACTAGTTCACCTCCATTTCCTCCAACTTCGCGCATGCGCATGTATATATAGACATGATAATTATAAGCTTTTGGGCTTTTGCCGTGTCATGTATATTCTTTGTTCGACTGTGCATCTTTATATATACAGCAGTTAAAATTTAACACGAAATCACTGATTAGGTCTAAATACATAATTGTTATTTCACAATATACATCGATGGCTTTCAATGCACATAATAAGATGAACATGTCCATCACGATTTTTCCAACAACCATGCCGGCATATCCTTATTTCTCTATTTCCTAGCTTTCTCGCCAGATAGTTGCACAACAGGGTTGCCAACTAATGTTAGACAAACTTCAGCAAATTCTAAATTAAAAGTCGGTAAGTCGAATTAACCTCCATAATCCAGTTACAGTTTATTTGTATGATATGTAATCATTCAAAAATATATATTCACGTGCCTAGCAGAAAACAATCTTACTTTTACAGCTCCCTCAAATCAGGCGACAAAGGTTGCATAAGATCTGCACCGGGCCGTGTATACGCTGATATGTACCAATTTTACTACCGTAACTTACAAGAATAGACAGACAGACAGATATGACTCATAAATAAACAATACAATCAAAGTAATTTGTACATAACTTACGCAGTCTCATTAGTCGTCTTCTGGCAGTGGCTCGATTCCCTCCATATCCCTGTAAGAGTCGTCGCATTCACTTGATGATTCATTTACATTTACCGGTCATCACAGAGTCCGTAATCCCGTCTAACTCCCATAGCTTTCCTTTCCCTTCACCACATGATTGAAATACTCCTGCGGTGCTTTTTTTCAGCTGGTACATAAGCAAGTCCCTTAACCTAAAAGTTGTGTGTGTTTTCCTACCTAACTTTAACAAGGCCCCAAACTGGTTCTATGGGATTCAACTCGCAGTGATAAGGCTGCAATCTTATGACATAATGTCTAGTCTTCTCTGCTAAGTCATCTATAACACATTTATCATCTTTTTCAGTAATTTGGCTATTTGAAGAAGTACGACTTTGACTGCCCCAGGCGCTATTCGTAATAAAAGAAAAATGACTATGCTCAGTTAGAGTTGGGTGCAATAATTGCCATACGAAACGATTTCTCATAACAAAATATGATAATTAAGTTTACAACAAAAATATACGGTAATATTCTTCATTGCATTTAAGTTAAAAGATGCCGGCAGTCAATCAGAATGCGTCTTTACCACTTGTATTTTTCATAGTGTTAACTAACCTACTTCACTCACCAAATTTATCAAACCATAAATCATAATTCGTCAGAATTGTCTCTAATAAATGTTCCTAAAATCTCCAGAAAAGTCGTTTGTCTCTAACTTCGAAATCCTGTCGCTAAATGACTTCAAAGAGACTTGTCGCTGTTGCTGGAGTTGGCAACACTGATGTACAGGTCGACTATTCTTGCGCTTGTACAGTTGTCAATTTTATAATAGTTCATTTCATAAACAAGTTCCTACAGTTCATTTAGTTCAACTAGTTGGTGTATTTCCGAGTTTGTGCGAGTATATGTTTCAAGTGATATTATAACATTTATAATTATGCTGCCACGGAGAAGAAGCCAAGTGTGGAACCATTTCAGTGAAGTGGAAGGGGGTAAAAGAGCGAAGTGTGTGTATTGTTCACAAATTATAAGCATTGTCTGTGGTTCTTTAGGTAATTTACAGAGACACATAAAAGTAAAGCACCCGACCGTTTGTACCTCAAGATATGAACCATACCCACAACAAGTTAGTTCTGAAGCATCAGATGTATTTACAGACAATATCACCGAAATGCGACCTCCTGATAAGCCTTCCTCAAGCGGAAATGCTACTCGGTCAAGTATGGGTGACTATATTAGAGTAAATAAATCGGTTACTGTACATAAATCAAAAGTAATTGATGAACAATTAATGAAGCTGGTAGTTAAAGGCTACCATCCTTTCAGTATGGTGGAGGAGCCCGAATTTAAAGATTTGTAAATTTACTGTGCCCAGGATATAATCTCCCAACTAGAAAAACTATTTCCTCCAGTTTATTACCACAATAGTACCGCAACACTGTTGAAAAGGTGCAGAAACTCCTAGAAGATGTACAAGCTGTTTGTCTTACAACCGATTCTTGAACATCCATAAATAATCAGTTTCTTGGCCGTTACAGCCCATTATATCAATGCTGATTGCCAGCTGAGTACCGTTTTATTAGGATGTGTTGAATTTCGGGACGGACACACTGCTGAAAATTTGTCAGGGCGCTTGAAAGAGACAGTGCGTGAGTGGGGGTTAGAGAATAAAGTTGTTGCTGTCGTCAGTGACAACGCCAGTAACATTGTTGCTGCAATAAGATTATGTAACTTGCGGCACTTGTCATGTTTCGCGCACTCAGTAAACCTTGTGGTGCAGACAGGACTGTGCAGCGGTGAAATAAATATTGTCATACAAAAAGTAAAGGCAATAGTAGAATATTTCAAAAGGAGCTCGCATGCCCTCGCTAAAATGCAGTCTGTTCAAAAACAAATGGGACTACCCGAACTAAAATTGAAGCAAGACGTAGTGACGAGGTGGAAGTCTACGCGTGATATGTTGAAGCGGATTGTTCAAGCAAAAAATGCTGTAGTTTCCACATTAGCTATTTTACAAAACAGTCTGGAAGTGTTGACCCAACATGAGTGGAATATGCAACTGAAGTACTTCAGGTATTTGAAGAAATAACAGTTGAGGTAAGCTCGGAAAAGTCTGTATCCAGAGCTAAGGTGATACTGTTTGTTCGGGCAATGAACCGAAGACTTATTGCGTACGAACAGGATAAGAGATTTCCTGTTGAAGTAGTTTCTTTGGTAAAGACTTTAAAAGAACGATTGTTGAAGCGTTTCAAAGACGTTGAAGACAACGAATTGACTGCACATTCGACATTACTGGATCAAAAATTAAAAAAGTATGGCTTCAGCAATGTGTCTAAATTCACCGCAGCTAACGATTCGTTGAAGAAGAAAGTTAGTGCAGTAAATCTGCGGCTGGATCAAGAGCCAGCCATTACGTTATCTGTGGCAGGACCTGCATCTTCTAGCCTCACGTCGTCAACTTTGGGAAGATTTTGACCGCGAGGTAAAAGAAGTGATCGCCCCTCAAAACCCGACTTCACCAGGAATTGTTGAATTAAATAAATACTTGCAGGAACCTCTACTGGACAGAAGGGAAGATCCGTTGAAGTGGTGGAAGGAAAGGAGAGCCGTCTATCCCCGCTTGTACGAGCTTGTAAAAAGAAGACTGTGCGTAGTAGCAACATCTGTCCCCTGTGAAAGGATCTTCTCCAAAATAGGGCAGATTATTACGGAGAAAAGAAATAGACTTACTACAGCAAAGGCATCCCAAATTGTATTTTTGCACCATAATTGGTAACTTTTAGAATGCAGTCAATATTCTCCAAATTAATGGTTCCGGTAATTTCAATTCTTTTTATGAGTATTTTTAAATAATTGAAGTTTCTAATCGCTTAACTTTAAATAAATGTGTACAGTAGAGTCTCGCTCAACCGACCTTCGCTTATCCGACATTCCGTGTTATCCGACACTGGTAGACTTAATTTTGAACTTTTGGTGGAGACTAAAGGACCTGCCAATATCTGGCCCCATTCTGCAAGAAAACGCGGTGAATTTCCAGAAGTTCAATGAAGGGGACCCTAAATTTACTGCCACTGCTGGGTGGCTTCATCGGTGGAAAAAACGGTACGGCATTAGGCAGCTTAATATCTGTGGAGAAAAACTGTCAGCTAATTCCGACGAGGTTGTGAAATTTAAAAAGGAATGTCAAGTAATAATACTTGCTGAAGGATTAACCGGTTATCAGATTTTTAATTGTGATGAGACTGGGCGAAATTTCAAGATGTTGCCATCAAAAACTCTCGCAGCCCAAGCCGAGACGTCTGCACCTGGCTACAAGCGTAGTAAGGAAAGATTTACTGTTCTTCCCTGTAGTAATGTTACTGGGTACTTAAAAGGAAATGATTAGTGAAGCAAAGAAGCCTAGGGCATTTAAAAATATTTCTGTTAATGCTCTTCCGGTCCATTACACGAATCAGAAGGCTGCGTGGATGTCTGCTGACATCTTTAAAGACTGTTTTGTTACACAGTTTGTTCCAGATGTAGAAAAATTTCTAGCTTCAAACACTCTCCCTAGAAAACCTCTTCTTCAACTAGACAACGCTCCATCACACCCAAATGAACAGCAACCTAGAAGTGGTGATATCAAATTCATGTTCCTACCCCCTAACGTGACGTCATTATGCCAGCCAGTGGACCAAGGTGTGCTGGAAACACTGAAGAGGAAATATCGGCGGAAACTCCTTTCATCCTTGATTGTTGGCAAGTTTCTTTTCGTAAGATACTTGGAACGTTTTCATTCAATACTGCATGTACTGTACAATTGAACTGATAATACAATAAATAGAGTGCTGTAAAACATGTTATTGTTTTAGTAATACAGTATGGCCTTCCTGTTTGTTTTAGTTAATTTTCAAAGTCATTCTGTATTATCCGACATTTTCGCTGATCCGACATACTCCAGGTCCCGTTTAGGTCGGATAATCAAGACTCTACTGTATATTGTATATTTCTTTATCAATTTTTCTTAAGTTTATTCATATTTTGCAAACTTGGGCTTTATATGTTTGATTTATTTTTAAACTATAATTTTTGTTATATAAAATATAACAAAAAGTGTCTTATAATATTGTGTTCTATATACTGAAGTAAGCATGCTGTTTTGTCTTATAGAAACATACCAACGTATTAATGGTACTATACGTATGTGTTTTAATATTTCTTTACCATGTTTATCATAAATTTAGTCATATTTTTAATACTTAGGCTTAATTTTGTAAATATTTTCTGTACGGTATGTAATTTTTAAAAACTCTTACAAAGTGAGCTTAATATACTTTTCCAAGTATTTAAAAAAGCATACTGTTTTATTTTATGGAAACCTATCCGCATGTTAATTGCACTACATTATTTTATTTTATGAGCCAAAGTAAATAATTTAGGAAACAGGTTGGACGACCTAAACTGCAAACAAAATAGTTCTTTACGAATTCTCATTACAGTTCGTTTACTCTACAGAAGCATCCACATATATTTCTTGAAAGACCTGAACTGCAAACACGTTCTTTACGAACTGTATCTTTACAGTTCGATTACGTCTCAACTCACGGAATGAATGATCTAAACTGCAGACAAAATAGTTCTTTACGAACTGTATCTTTACAGTTCGATTACGTCTCAACTCACGGAATGAACGACCTAAACTGCAGACAAAATAGTTCTTTACGAACTGTATCTTTACAGTTCGATTATATCTCAAATCACGGAATGAACGACCTAAACTGCAGACAAAATAGTTCTTTACGAACTGTATCTTTACAGTTCGATTATGTCTCAACTCACGGAATGAACGACCTAAACTGCAGACAAAATAGTTCTTTACGAACTGTTTCTTTACAGTTCGTATAGGTCTCAACTCATGGAATGTACCGACTGCAGAGCATCCACATGTATTGCAGGTCTTTAGAAAATATATGAGTTTCTGTGTATGTAGCAAACATAATTTGTGGATTTTGGCTTTATTTCTTCTTGTCAGGCTGTAGTTGTAGACGCCATATACAAAATAAGATGTAATACAGAATTGTACCATCTGTTATTCTCTTGTTTTTAGGAACGAATTATGTCACGGCCGACTTGATGCGTCGCTCTAGCTAGCTCCTTGAGCAAAGCGAGGGATCCAGTCGACCGTGATTATGTAGACCAAGTCCCGACATTCAGCCGCTATTAGGCGCTGCAGTCGCAAAGTGGAATCTCGTTCGTTTATTATTTACGTTCGAGAGAACGAGAAGTCGGCAGGAACTTTAGTTCATTTCGAACTGCTGCCAAATATAATTGTGACCTAGTTCAATAGTTCACTTTAGCGACTAGTTCAATTTGAACTACTCGTTCACGAACTACCCATCTCTACAGCATAGTCACTCTTTCCACTCGCAGACCCAGACAACAGTTCATTAACTTTATTAGACAGCTCGGAAATATGTTGAGCCAAGGAGTTAGCCATACTTGAATGTTCGTCACTGAGTTTGAGACAATAGATCCCCCACTCTCTTGTAAAAGTGAAATAGCCTGGCTTGAACACATTTAAGTTGTTACCGGAGGGTTCACCACCTTCAAAAAAACTCAGAACAGTAGAGAGGTCAGCAAAATTGGTGGTGTCCGTGGATAAAGCGTCGCCATCTTCCTTCTCTCCATAAACAGGAATAATAATAGTTAATTCTAAATAGTTCTCTAAACTGGATGCATCTGTCACAAATGTGCCACCAAACTGAACCTTTCTAATAGCTAATTCATAAATAAGTTCTTCTTTGTGCAAGTAGCAAGGACCAAGAACCTCTCTAGGACTAGACATAATGAACAAAATTTCACAAAATGGGAAAACCAAAAAATTTCTAGTGTCCAATTCCAAATTTTAAAGAAAGCCGTCAAAAGGGGTTTTGTCCAGGCCCATTCAGCCTCGCCCTGCTACCACTTATGGGAATGTCGTGGATCACAGAGAAGTAAGAAGCTGCCGGGGTGAAGGGGTGGACAAGGAATTAACTAGAGCATAAGTTAACACAACTAAATTCAAATTCCTTTTTTTTAAATTTGATATAGGATCTAAATGAACAATAAAAACTTACAATGAACTCGTTAGCTCCAACAATAATGACTTAAAAGTCCAAAACATCAGGTACAAAACTAGAGAGAATTATCAACATGATAATATTCAATAGTCAAGGGGATATTGTTCCACTGAACAGGTACACAATTATATAAGAGCCTGTTTGCTCCACTAATTTACATAGCCTAGGAGTCTGAGCTCCAAAAGTTAATATAGTCCAGCCCCTTAGAGGCTATACCAGGTTATACCTGGCAATCATCAAATAAGATATTTACAGTCATGCAGCCCTGGTTTGGGCTTATCTTCTGCTCAACAGTTTTTCACTTTCTTTTCCAGAAACA
The DNA here is from genome assembly GCF_040414725.1 of Anabrus simplex. Classification (NCBI taxonomy): domain Eukaryota; kingdom Metazoa; phylum Arthropoda; class Insecta; order Orthoptera; family Tettigoniidae; genus Anabrus; species Anabrus simplex. The sequence goes on along the minus strand of NC_090268.1, from coordinate 214,336,462 downwards.
TACGCAGGGTCAATGAGTGCCCGTACTAAATGGCCTTAACGTAAAAGGAAAAAGGTTCAACATGATTGGCCATGAACAAAAGGCTGGGAGGTGAAACATTTGCACTCCTTCTAGAAGTTTTTTTAAAACCCTAAGTTGGCTTATGGCCCAAAGATACAGATAAAGCAAAGCAAAGCAAAGCAAACCAAAGTCCTCTTCGTACAGGCCATGAAGGCCCTGGGAGTGGTCGAAGGTAAAGGCTTCCACTATTCGTAACCTCGGCACTTGATGGGGTAGAGTGGTTAGCTCTATGCCCGGCCGCCTTTGCCCCCAGGAATTAACCTGGTACTCATTTTTTGTGTAGGCTGAGTGAACCTCAGGGCCATATGCATCTCCGGAAGTGGAATTCTCATTTCTTAAATTTTACGACTTCTTGACGGGGTTTAGAACTCACGTCCTTCCGGGCGAGCCAAGTACGCCTTTACTGCCTCGGCTAAGCAGCCCCAAAGATACAGATGCTAATCCTATTCTACGCCAGGGTGACTAAATGAGAAACATTAAATACCAAAAGTGTGTTAAGAATTTTAAAGGATAAGAAACTTTAGTCACCCCATACCAAGTTGAATGGGATTCAAGAAGGTAATCACTCTTTGTTCCCTTACATTACTTATTTCCCAGTAGGGAATAAAACAGAGTTCTTAGACTGGCCAAAAATTTTACATTTAAACCACCAGGTTTAGAAATTTACATAAAATAAGAGGTTTGAAACCTTCCCCTCAAGCTATCTGCCGGAGCTATCACATGTTAAGAAGAGTTGTTGGGCCTTCCGAATGCCAACTGTGACCCCTGCCCCCTAAGAACATGCCACACTCACTAAACCGGAGCGATGAAGATTTCAGTACGGCTCTAAAGCGCCCAGGTTGTATAGTATCTTGAGGGGCAGTTTCCAGAACTCTTTACAGATAGGCTGGATTTTAGTACTCACCCCCAATTTTAATTGGCTAGCAAAAGCTTTACCAATTGGTTGATAGCTATTGAAGAAGAAAGCAGCTAAAGCGTTGACAACTTTGATACATGAACAAAACAATCTTCAAAAACTAAGGTTAGCCAGTAGTAAAAATCAACTTTCCCTTAAGAATTAATTATCGTTAAGCCGCCAGAGGGGGCACTTAGACCAATGGTAGAGACATCCCACAGTTGAAAACCAAACTATTTTGCATAATATCAGTTCAAGGCAGATTATCTAGATGACTTTTATTCTAACAGAATCTTACTTATTGACTTATTAGAAGGCATGCAGTTTAACTGGCCGGAGAAGGTGTACTCTCGGTACAATGAAGATAACTTTTTCAGTTCTTCTACAGAACCGGTAACTTCACCAGTTCTGAATGAAGTACTTTCTTATCTCTCCGGTACTTCCAAGAACATTCCAACGTTGTTCTTAAAATTAAACACAGGCATTCCTTTTAAGTACCCCTGTAGGACGTTTTTTTTAGTAAATGGAAATATGTACGTACACCCCCTTTACACACACACACACACACACACACACACACACGCACGCACACGCACACACAAGATTTGCAATGAGAATTTTAAGAACCAATTAATTTATTTGCAATGTAATCGGAAAATCATCAGGCTGAGTAACTCAGATGGTAGAGCGCTGGTCTTCTGAGCCCAGCTTGGCGGGTTCGATCCTGGCTCAGTCCGGTGGTGTTTGAAGGTGCTTAAATACGTCATCTTCGTGTTGATAGATTTATTGGCACGTTAAAAAACACACTCTCTACAAAGTTGTAGCACCTTTGCGCCTCCGAAAACCATAGAAGTAGATAGTGGAATGTAAAATCAATAACATTATTGAATGAAAAATCATTTCAAACCATGAAAGTCGTTAACTAAAATAAAATTGATGTGAAAAGATCATTTCAAGGTATCATGTTCAGTCTCACGTAGTGATGATAGCCACTTAATGCCTCTAAGCTAAAAAGAGAGCTGCCTCTGTGGATCCGTGGTAGAGTGTCGGCCTCCGGATCCCAAGATAGCGGGTTCAAACCCGGCAGAGGTAGTCGGATTTTTGAAGGGCGGAAAAAAGTCCATTCGACACTCCATGTCGTACGATGTCGGCATGTAAAAGATCTCTGGTGATACATTTGGTATTTACCCGACAAAATTAATTAAATCTCAGCCATAGACGCCCAAGAGAGATCCGGTTTAGGTCCGCTAGATGGCAGACAGAGTAAGCCGGAACGTCGAAATTGACGAGCAGACAGCCAGATGGCGTCAAATCGAAATGTCTGCAAACGGTAGCTGAGGCCATACGATTATTATTATTATTTTAGCTAAAAAGAGAAAACACAAAATGAAGTAACGAATTCCTATTCCTTGCAGACTTTTATATTATTCCAGCCCAAAGCAAAGAAAAATCGGTGATTTCCTTAATACTGAAATTGTAAAAATAAATTGTAATTTTACTGATTACTTACAAAAAAAAAGTAATTTGTAATCATTATTGAGGAAAATAAGTAACTGTAATTTAGTCCAGTTGCTCTTTTCTTGTACTCTTCTCATCACTGTTTTCATACCTTAATACCTTAATACATGCCACAGCTGCTACTTTCCCATCATCAGTGAAAACCTTAACATACCAGTGTGACTAACTGGAAACAATAAAATAAAAGGAAAAAAGAAGAGATTTAAAAAACATTAATAATGTTATTGGTTTTATGTTCCACTACCTGCTTTCATGGATTTCAGAGATTTGCTGGAATTTGGTTCTGCAGGAGTTCTTTTACTTCCCAGTAAATCTATCAGCACAAAGTTTACTTATTTGAACACCTTCAGATACCACCGAGCTGAGTCAGAGTCAAGTTAGATTACCTCAAACAGTCTTTTTTCATAGTTTGCGTTTAGACTTCTTCCCCACTAGATGGCAGGAATATCACAAGAAATAAAATGAAAGAGTGGCTTATGAGTGCAGTTTATCATATTACGCGAGGCAGTCAGTTTGTTAACACGTTTGCGGCTGACGACTCGTGCGCCATGACTCCACTTTCACTTAGTGCCGATGAACACACGTGCGTCACACTACACACCAAATATTAAAGCTGATATTTCCGCTAGTACCTATGTAAACTAGGTACTATCTGTGCATTCTTAACATGTTGTTAAACGTGCTCCAACTGGGCATCAGGTTAATTGTTAGTTACTATCTCTGTAGTTGTTACAGTTTGGCATAATATTCTGCAATGTCAACAGAGAATAGTGAGGTTGCAGGGCCTTCTCAGCAGAAGAAACGCCGTCTTGTGGGCTCCCAAAATCTATCACATTTTGCCAATAAATGTGTGGCTAAGGAGAATAGGCATAGATTACAGAAGCAGTGCAGACGGTGTTACAAAGAGGGGCAGTGGCACAGGACTGCATGCTCTTCTGTAAAGATTGTCTAGGACAGCCAGTCATGTATCTTGAGCAATACTTCATGGAATTATGCAAAAGTTAGAAGTAATTGACTCCAAACAATGCCATATCTAAGGTGTGAAGTTTCCACAGCATGTAGAGTTATGTAATTCTTCTGAGTTAAACCATATTGCTGTTTTCTGTATGAAATATACAGAAAACCATGTGGTTCAACCCAGACGAAGAACTAAATGCCCTATCTACATGTGTTTGTTGCTGCACACTATTGGAGGCTACTGCATTGAGTAGGTACATTATACAGCAATTGTTCACACAGCAATAACACAGATTTTACCATGCAGAATTTTTGTCAGAAATGTTCAAAAACATATTTATCTGTCATGCTGCATCAAATAGCACCTGAGGCGAAAAGCCCATCAGTAGTGCCGCTGATGCACCGTATGTGTCATGGCTCCCATGCAGAGAAATGTTATTGAAGTAATTCAGATGTTAATGTAAAATACATAGGACACAGAAATAAACTCTATTAACTCTTTCCCGCGGATTGCGTAGTAAAGCGTACTGGACTCGCACATTGTCTCCCACGGGTTGCGTAGTAAAGCGTACTCGACTTTCAAACCGACTTCCTCTGCCATCTGTCTGCTAAACATATAACTTTTTGGAACCAGTGAATTCCCTATGCTTCCTGGATACTACTGGCACGCACGGAATCCTAAAAATAAAGTGTTCTTTTATACGTTGTCTTAGATAGAACAGACAGCTGACTGAAGGTAAACACATTGCAGCAACATGGCTGCTCATAACCAGCTGAATGCGGAGGATATTTGTTACAAATTAGATCATTATGTTGACAAATGCAATGGTAGTGAGTTTGAAGTTGTAGGCATGATAATAAAAATGGTATGGGAAGCATTTGGGACAGGATATGAATCTGAGAGAAATTGAAATATGGCACAGGACAGGAAATGTTCATTCAGGTACCGTCTCCTTTCAAAATATTAGGCCTACTTGTAAAAAACATAATTATCAGTTTTAATTCTTCAATTAATTCAGTTTCGGACTATGAGCCTCTACTTAATTACATAATGGCCTATTCCAACTAATGTCAGTTTATCTTCCCATCCCATTCAGTCAAAAATTGTTTATAGTTTTTATGTCCGAGAGGAAGCACGATTTGCTATCCAAATATCTTAATCCGACTGATCCCAAAAATTAAATAAATTGGGAGATTGAGGGTGAATTCCTGCGTTCTCTGCATTACCAAGAAAATAAGAGCCCCATCACGTCCAGCAATTTAAGCCCGGTTCACACTAGATGTGCCAAGCCGTTCTGAGCAAGACTGATCAAAAATTGCTTATATGTAATTTAATGGAATCATTCTCACTTCATGTTCTGAGCCGTGCAAGGAAAGATCAACTGACCTCATCGGTCTCCATCCGATCTGAGACCGGAACGGCTCGGCTGGGATCGTCAATGACCGTCTAGTGGGAACGCGTGAAAGGCCAAGGGCGAATAATCAACAGGATGCCGCTCCTCACTTGTGCGATAACCATAGAAGACAAAAGATTAATTGAGTGCGTGCGTGATTATCAAGAACTGTATGATTTATCGCACAAAAAATACAGCGACATGAACCACAAGTTGAAGCTGTGGTCCGAAATCTCCAAGAAAGTTGGACAAGGTAAGTTTGTTTTACGTCGCACCGGCACAGATAGGTCTTATGGCGACGATGGGATAGGAAAGGCCTAGGAATGGGAAGGAAGCGGCCGTGGCCTTAATTAAGGTACAGCCCCAGTATTTGTCTTAACCCGAAATTATAATTGCGTACCTATTAAATTATTCTTTCTTATAACATACATCCATTGCATGATATATTAAAAGAACCTAATCTATCAACAATCTTCGACAGAAGCCTATACTAGTAGTTCCGCGTCAAAACTGTACAGCGAATTTCACGTGCCCAATTTCGACCTGTACCGCGTCACAGACAGAAAGACAAACAGACAGATACATTTCTCTAAAATTCCAGATTTATGCATTGAAGTGGCCCCCAATATGAGAAAAAGACAGACTAGTCAAATTTCGTCAGTCTCACTGACATTCGTCCAATATGACAACCTTTTCTTGTTACTTACATCACAAAATATAATTTTTTGTCAATATCGTCAACAGTCTGAAACGTGATTGTCTTTTATTTGCAGAACCGCACAAATGTAAAGGATGCTGGGAATCCCTCAGGGCTCAATACCGGAAACATATACGCAGCGCAAAAGCTACAACTGGACAGGAAGCTAACTCACCATCCAAATGGAAATACGGGGAACTGATGGAGTTTCTACGTCCTTATTTAAGGGACAAAAAAAGACTAACATCCATCATAAGGGACGATGGTGAAAATGAATTTCACCCAGTTGAAGAGGACGAGGGTACCAATCAGTTATCACAGGTGAATGAGGAGCTTGATCACTCTTCAAAATCAATATCTATAGCTAGTAGCAGCCCATCTACTTCACAGTGTAAAACTCCATTAACGTTCACTCAAAGTAATAAAAAACAACGAACACAGCAGACTGCAACTAGTGTGCTGATGAAACATGTTCTGGAAACAGAAAAAAGAAAAGAAAGAGAAGACGATGAGATAGACCACTTTTTTTCGTCTATGAAGGGTACCTTCTGGAAATTTTCCAAATTCGATCAATTGGTAGCTAAGCAGCAAATCTTCAAAATTATAACAGATATTGAAGCGCAAAGATGTCAGTCACAACATTTCTCTCAGTATAGTGAACAGCAACCTCAGCGTCCTCCTTATTACCATCCCTCTTCAAGAACTCCTTCGGAGCACACATTTTCTACACCATCACCCATTTCACCTCAGGAAAGGCTCACTTCACCATCGATGCCATCATCTCCCAATCCATAATTCATACCAGCGAGCTACCCACAGAATCAAAACCAAATTTCTGCCCATTCGGATTCATTTGTTTTTTTGTTTTTTTTGCTATGGGCTTTACGTCGCACCGACACAGATAGGTCTTATGGCGACGATTGGATAGGAAAGGCCTAGGAGTTGGAAGGAAGCGGCCGTGACCTTAATTAAGGTACAGCCCCAGCATTTGCCTGGTGTGAAAATGGGAAACCACGGAAAACCATTTTCAGGGCTGCCGATAGTGGGATTCGAACCTACTATCTCCCGGATGCAAGCTCACAGCCGCGCGCCTCTACACGCACGCCCAACTCGCCCAGTGATTCATCTGTTGGGCAACCGCCCGCCCAAGGGGACCTTATCCGTTTTATAGCAGCATTTCAAGAGAATGAGTGAAAATAGGCTACATTTTTCAACAAGCACTTAATTTCTTTTACTGTATTTTTTCTGTAATGTGTTCATTAATATATTTCAATAAAGTTAATTTTTAGACTTTGCAATGGCATTTACCTGAATTTATCCCTAACCATCCTTATACAAAAAACAAAAATTTGGTTAACTTACCTCAAGCATACAGCAAGTTTTTCAGCCGGCGTGATGCATTCTCGGAACGAAGTATACATCTGTTGAATATCTGCTTCTATGAACCCCAACAACCGCATAAAATCGTAATGCGACATACGGAAGTACTAGTAGAATTTTGATTCATCGTCAACTAACTCTGGAAATAAGGTGAAAAATTCTCCTTCTCCTTTTCGCTTTGTCAGCATTTGATACACCTAGAACCTCCGACTGGGCCTATTCTCCTCTTCTTCGTCCAAAATCAAGGCAATTTTAATTAATGATTCGATTGAAAAAGGCATTTTAATGTTTGGCACTGCTGTTTACTAGCGGACCTACTGGGATAGACTGAACAGAACAGGGAGACCGAGCGTGGATCGGCTCGACCGTGGAACGTATAGTGTGAATCGGCCTGGATCGATCCACGCCCGGTTCATGACTTGCTCAGAACAGCTCGGTACATCTTGTGTGAACCGGGCTTTAGACTGACTTCAAGAACAAGCAATTTAACATTAAGCACCATATTGGATGCTTCCTGATGTATCATTCTGAACACGGGGGGCGGGGGGTCTTGCGTGTAATTAGGTGATCTCATTTTATCATTTTAGAACTATATTGTTACAAAATTTGAAAGTGATATCTTAAGTGGTTTTTACAGAATAAATTATTTAGTGAAGGTACTCCACAACTATACCTGACAGGCAAATTATTACTCTAGGTTTCGCCCGACAGTGAGTCAAAGATATTCCGTGGGAAAGGGTTAAGCAAGAAAAGTATTATGATACCGCAGTAACGGTTACCGATATCAGAGCGGCCGTGAACATGTTAAATCTTAACAAAATATAAAGTCTACAGCATGGGTGTGTTCAGGGCAATCCAACAAGGAAAAATGTCTTAATAAACATAGGTCCAGACACCAATCTTTTCTGAGATGTAGCGTAATATCATATAAACATTAAAACGTTCATGAATTATATTTCAGCTACCAGGCTCTATACTGGATGTCGGCTGTCTCTTCTTCAAAAAATATGTGAGGTACCATGACAGCTGCATAAAATGAAGACAATATATACACTAGTGCGCAAAAATTAAGCATAAGTTACAAGTAAGCAGGGCAACAGGAAATAGACCACAAATCGCACGACATATGCACCTACCAACCTTACATGTTCGCTCTGTATAGGTAAGGAGTGTTCCCTGCTTTGACTGGCGGCGTAACCGTAAGGTAAACACAACCAGTGCCTCCACCCCATATTCCCTCAGTCGTACAATCAATACAATCAATCAATACTGATTTGCATTTAGGCGTGTTTGCCCTGTTATAATGTGTGGAGTGTAGCCTTGTGGTGAACATGACAACATAATGGCACGATGACGCCATTTGGCCCTCGTTTTTCCCGTTCTGCAAACTGAAGCGGGATTAATCTGTGAAGAACACATGCCTCCATTCATTCATGGTCCAGTTTCGATGTTGATGGCTCCACAGTAAATGTTAGGGGTAACCATACACCCTATTAGCAGCATATTTTTTTGTGGAAGACATTGCCAAGTTTTGTTAGCTGTTATCAAGGGTGTACCTTAGCTAGAACCTTTCTCACACTGTTTTATTGGACAAGTTGTGTGACATGGTGTGTGAGTCAGCTTCCGTTTGTTCAGCAATCCGTTTGACATTCCTATCAGGCGGTATGGCCTCGTTTAGTGATTATGCTTAATTTCAGGACACTAGTGTAATAAACTTTGTTCGGCTATTGCCAACCTGGTACATCCTTTGTAAGGTAGACCCCCTCTGACAAGGGTGGGCATCACTTGCTGAGTATGGGAAACAGCATGTTATTGTGGTAGAGGATAGTGTTTTTGTGAGTTACAGAATGTTGGGGATAGCATAAACATCCATTCACTGAGCTATTGAAGATTAAAATCCTTGGAATCAGAACCTGGGGTCTTTCAATTGAACGCTACTATGCTGACCATACAGCCAAGGAGCCAAATCCGTGTCCTCAATCCTGAGGAGGTGGTTTGGCTCATTTCAGGCACATCCACAATAAAGGTGAGCTGCACGTTCCTTTTTAACCACATACCACTCCTCGTGCCATCTTAAATTTCTGGCAATACTGGGATTTGAACCCAGGTCCCCAAGGATGGCAGCCAGTATCGCTAACCATTACACTACAGAGGTGGACTTAAATGCCGCAACAAATGTCATCATATCTCAATAATGGTTAGTTCCCTTGTTTCATTCTCCTCTACCTTCCCCTACAGGTTGTACCTCTACATGGTATCCAGGAGGAATAGAAAATATTCAGGGATATGAGAGGAACAATAATTTGAAACAAAAAACTTCACATGGACATATGCCCTATTCTGAATGGTTTCCGAGAAAGAACTCATTTAATGTACAGTTGATTCTGTTCTAGTTGCGTGCTCGTATGTGACTTGCCCACCCGGCATGTTTTGAAATGGGTAAACACTACAATCAGGAAACCGGCGTGTCAAAAAGCGCTGATGATATTCCTCGACGGCAGCAGGAGCACTACCATCACAGAAGCCATAAACATGCCCTATATCTGCATATGCTTCATTAGTGTATCATCATCAGTCGTATTACTCATTACTGAGTGTCGTGACCCCATTGCGTCATCTCTGGAGAGTTACATGCTTTACAAAGTGTCTCCATCCAGTTGGATCTTCAGCTTTTCTTAGGATGTTCTGAAGAGGAAGACCAGTTATCTTCCTAGCCTGATCTAGCCACCTGCTTGCTGTCCTTCCATGTGGTCTTCTGCCTTCTATGATAGACCTCTCCAGGTTGTTTCTATTCCTCCTTAAGATATGTCCAAGGAACTGAAGTATTCTTAAGCCTTGGCGGTCTATGTCTCACAACCATAAAAGACACGGAAACCAGTCGAATCTTCGTGATTTTGGATATTACCCTGTTCTGCAAGATCTTAGTTTACTCATGGCTGCATGTCCCAGGACAATACGCCTCTATCTCTTTCTTGCAATTTCCTGTGTCACTTATACATGACCCAAGGTATACAAGGTCATTAACCAACTCCAGTCTCTCTAATCGACCTGTGTAGTACACTTGATTTCCACGATCAATGCTCATGAGTTTGGTCTTCTTCAAATCGATTTCTAATCCGTAAATGAGACTTGCATCCTTTACTCTTGAAAGTAAATATACGAGCTCATCTTTACTACTGGCAGTGAGTGTGGTGTCGTCAGCAAAATGCAAGTAGTTGATTTTTCATCCAGCAATTGAGATACCACCATTGTATATACATGTGTATATGTGTGGTATTTTAGCCAGCGCGTGTACAAACACAAGTGAACCGATGCTTCTTTCTGATATACTCTCAATACCTCGCACTTCTTCACTCACAACATATCATGGAAAATTGAGTGTTCACCGGGCTAATTTAATGGCAGAAAGACAACCCGAGCAACGAGGTTGGTTGGACTAGAATAAAACGTCAAAGAGGTGGGTAAGACACATACGTGCACGCCACTAGCCCAAAAACAAATGTACGGTATATTAACACATCGGAGACCGAGCCCGAGTGTGTATCGGGAGTAACAGCGCAGACTGTCCGCGCCCGAGGCTAACTCGGGCCCGCGTGTTTCTTATAATTGTCAACACAGCCAAGACGAGAATCAAGCAGAAACTATACATACCACATTAAAGAACTTCAATAACAGCTATACCATGTGTTCATGTCCTCTGTCGTCGTCTTCTCGAACTTATAGCAGCTTATTTTTGCTCGAGTTCGCTTGTACACTCCATGCTTCCAGACTTGCTTCCAGCTGTTCAAGGCGCGTGCTTTCAGAGTTTTGTTTACGTCGTGTGAAGTGTCTAGACTGTTTTGTTTCTGCTATCTTGATTAGATCATTGAATGAAAGTGGAGTTGTAGAGATTTTTGATAACAGTTCTTAAGAAGAAAGGTAGATGATTCAGATATAGACCCTGATTTTGAACTTCATGTTAGTGATGAAGGTATTTATATTGTATCATATTCCACCCAGGTGTGATTTTGCACTTTGTAGTTTATTTAGCTAATGTTTCATGATCTTCATATGACTGGAGATTCATTTAGAATGAAGTGACGCAAGCATTGATAATTCACAGGCAGGGACTGATTCACATTTGCCGGGTACTTTTGGTGATTTGGATGCACTTGCAAAGCCTGTGCAGATAAGGGAAAAGCGTGGGAAAGTAATGAGAAAAGAGACATGCTGGTGGTATCCAATGTGTTCTGTAGCACTTTGTGTCCCTGAATGCTTCAAACTATTCCACACTAAAGCTCATTAAGTGTAAGACTTTGTTGTCATACTTTTTTGTTGTTGTTGCAAAAGGCATACCATTGGAAAATGTGTGATGTGAAAAGTATTCAGTATATCTTAATGCAACTTTTTAATCTGTAGAAGAGACTCTCTTAATTTTTTGGTGATATACACATGTTACGATTGCAACCTACCTACTATTTTCTACAATTTTTTAAAAACCTTCAAAATATGGCGGTCTGCCTGCCCATATGCCACCTTAAGACACAGTCTCCAATGTGTTAATCGTGTTCTGTCTTCGAAAGCATTCGGAATAAGGCATATGTCCATATGATGTTTTTTGCTTCAGATAATCGTTCTGACATGTCGCTGAATATCCATTCTTCCTGGGACACTCTGTATTTTTGAAACACGCTGTATACAAAATATAAGAAAATGAATAATTTGTTTTTAAAAAACTATCCTGTCCACCCTGTCATTATTAAATCTTGTTCTCTTCTAATATGGTTATGATGTCTTTCTTTGCCCGACACTTTTCATTCCCGACGGATCTGAATTGAATGATAAGAATTTCATTTGGACTGTATTGAACTGAGATTACAATTAAATGAATAATATATTATGGTTCCACCTATTCAATACAAGAAAACTTACTAATGCAAGGTTACATCAAAGTCAATCACAATTGGGACCGTTTCGACCTTTAGTCAGGGTCATCTTCAGCCTATCGTTCAAAAGGTGCAAGGTAAAAATTCACTGGCAAATAAAAGATGTAGAAAATATAAACTTTTTCTCATGAAGAAAGTTCAGTATCACATAAGAAGGATGCAAAAGTCTTTTAAATCTTGATGTGGAGATAAATAATGATCTCGATGTTGGATCTTGTAGTCACATGTTTTATAGATTAATAAGCAAATAGCTGGTTGTTATGGTTTTTATGCAGAAAAGTTGAAGTAAAGCACCAGTGTGAAGAGAAATAAGTAATATAAACAAGAAATAGTAGTGAATAGGTGGAACCACAGTATATTATTTAATTGGGATCTGCTTTGGTTATTCTGTAATGGGTGCTGAGCCTTAAACTGAAATATCAATCATTTCCTCTATTTCCAGGTTACGCAAGGGGCTACAACACTGCCCATAAAGATGTATCCAATCTTCAGTACATGCCTGAGGGAATGGAGCACATCAATTTTTTTGCATCAAGTTAGAAAAACTACAAACTGTTGTGAGGCCTGGAAAAGTGTAGTTCCTGGGATGCTGATGAACAAGATTATTTTTGTGTGTTTTTGAAAGTTTCCAGAGTTAATTATGTGCTGGCTTCAGTGTGAAACTTACACCTCTTAAAATTTGCACTGCTGGATTATAAAATGGGTTAGTTTCATCTGCAGCATTTGGTAACATTTTCTCATTCACAAATAGTTTAAACTATTCTATTTCAGGGGATTCTGGAGTCAAATTAGTATTCGACAAACTTGAGTTCAGCTCCTGACACAAAATTGCCATCAGAATGATATGAAAGTGACATCAACATCTCAACCACTTCTCTCCCTACCCTATGGCATTTTGTCACCACTATCCTTTTCCAAAATTTCCTGAACATCGCCTGCATTACTGCCACTGGTATTGAGATCCTCATACGAATTAATCTCTTCCAGAAATTGGTACAGTTACCTTGGGCCACATACAATGGTCACTCGTGGAAGCTGTGATGCACAACAGATCAGTGTGTTTACATTACATTAATGTAACAGGAGATGAACTGTCTATACATGAACAAAGAAACTAAGCACTTGAAAACATAGCCAACAGATCGCAACAACATACAAGCATATTTCAAGTAAATGGAATTTATTCGATGGCTGCATTGTGAGCGTAATGTTCAAACCTTTCTTTTTTACCTTGTGATAATCTGAAAGAGTAGAAGTAGCATCCAGTTGGATGCTACAAGCCCTCGTGGAATAACCTAAACTCTCTGTTACAAGGCCTGTTCATAAAATAACTGAACTTTGAAAATACCTCTCTAAGAGGCTAACCTGCAGCCTGGTTAGTTTTATCTCCTTTGAAATACTGTTCTCTTCTATTAGCACAGTGCTCCCAGCACTATTTACACTTGTTGAGGAAACTTATGAGATACCACAGTTTCGCCTGTGATTTCAGTTTTCTCTCTTCAGACGAATGAAATAGTCTTCCTTTCAGGCAGAATTTCAGTTTGTAAAAGGAGTAAGTCTGCCAGGTGATGCGAGAGCTGGTGCATTGTTATGGTGGAGGATCCACGAGTTATTTCTCCACACGTCTGGTCTCTGTCTCATCACATTTCATCTTAAGAATTTTTTGTAATATCAGCGGTTCCTATTTCACCCTCAATGTGAATTCACTCTTGATCTTAAAAAAGAACCACAATCAACAACACTTTCGTGTTTGACCTGATCTCGATGAATATTTTCTGCACCTTGTTTCAATGTCGTATCCACAAAAATGTGTGTATCATCACCTGTTTTGATTGTCCTTAATAAGTTCTCATTTTCATTAGTGTGATCCAAAAGTTACTGACAGATGGAAACTCATAAGTATCTCTGGTCCTTGATCAGGAGTCTTGGAACGAGCATTGAAGCATTCTGACACATTTCTCATTTTTCCATGAAAATTTCATGAGATAATTCTATCAAGATGTAACAGGCTTCTGCTGTCCTGAATGTGGGTCATTGTCTGTAGACTCAGCTGCTCTTGAAATGCTGGGACCACTCGTAACAGTTCATATGACTCGTGGACTGATCGTCATAAGCTGTCTTCGTCTTTTGGTACATCTCTGTAAACGTTTTCCCTAGTTTGAAGGAGAAGCGAATGTTGATATGATGCTCATAATATTGAAACATCCCAACAGACACTACACATACTCAACAAACTCTCAAACTAACAGCTACTGAGCGATAACTAATTGTTTCAGAAATGTGCAGCAAATGGCTAGTTATTTAGGAAGGATATCACTATACAGCAGCACTTCACAGAAACTGGTAAGAATTTGCATTTGTGCAGTATTTTCAAAGTTTGCTTATCTTTTTGAACAGGCTTTGTATTTGTTTTATTTGTTTCCTCAACTGCCTTTAATTCCAGGTCTGCCCATCTGGGCTGTTTAGTTTAGTATAGTATAGAAAATGTTTAATAATTGTCTTACATTGGTCAAAATTAGGTACAATATTTGAAAGTGATGGAGCTTATAAAGTGATTAACTGGCAGTTATTTACGGTAACTGATAAGCTTGTATGTTCGAAACTACTCCACATATACGGCAACCCCCTTTTGCCAAACAAGATAAGGGACATCATAATTTTCCAGCTCCAGTTGCCCGTGTGTGTGGTGTACAAGCGCCCACAACTTCTTTCTGTCAAAGTGTAGTTTCTGTTCATCTATGTCCTCTCACTTTCTTGCTGACTTCCAATTTCACTGTGTCTATCCTTCGATTCCTTGGCCTCCTCCCTGGCCTCTCCCCTTTCACTTATCTGTCAAAGTAATTCCTTGCTGTTCTCATTCTCTCAATCCTTATAATATGTCCAAACCATTGTAGCCTGTGTTGTCCTAAAAGGTCAGTAACATGTATTTTAATGTCAGCCTCCTTCCCGTTTGCTTCATTTCTAATTTTGTCTTTCCTGGTCTTAAGGTTCATTGTTCTGATGAATTTTGTTTCTGTTGACTAGATTTTATTGTTAGCCTTGTTATGTAGGGTACATGTTTCAAGTCTATAGGTGAGAATTGGAATGAAGTAGGTATGAAACATGATCAGTTTTGCTTTCTGGGGTATTTTATCATCCCATAGTACATTTCTCAGTTGAAAATAAATTTGAGAAGCTTTCTGAGTCCTATTAAGTATTGTACCGGGAAAAAGAATGTCTGTCTTTGGGGCCACTGACACTAGCTTGAAGAGCATGGAATATTTCTAAGGGTGTGGCATGTAATCATTGGAGTTGGTACAGAGAGGGGTATTAGTTCATTGAAACATTTCTTTGAAAATTTGGTTTTATTGTTCATTGGAAACAAATTCATATCGCCTTTCATACAAGCAGAGTTGTGAACCGTTGTAGCAGGCTGGAATCTCTGGACTCCAGGATGGTCACAGGGCACGGTCTGGACAGGATAACGCCCGTCCTGAATGTGAAGTTCTCGACGTTCTAGAACTTCTCGAAGTTCTAGAGCAGGGCCTCTCAAACGCCCAAAATCTCACGTGTGCAAATTGAGGTGCAGAGTTTCTGTGCACAGTGCATCAGTCCCATTTGGCTCGGCTCGGACCAACACTTCGTCTCTGAGCTACTTGGCTAAGCTCGGCTCAACTCAGCTCAGATTTGGAGCGCTACGGAGCAAGTGAGGAAGTAGGGAGACAGGGGGAGCGAGCGAGACAGGCGTGGGGAAAGAGAGAGACAGGGCTATTGTTCCAATTCGAGGAGTGGGGGTCTGCACTCTGGTCAACCAAGTGAAGTCGTCTTTTGCACCGTGCACAATGCATGCACCAGGTGCATGCACTCTGAGGGGCCCTGTTCTGGAGGATCTGGGAGTCTCAAATTTCTAGGTGCGCATGTTGCGGGGTTTGATCTTGCACGATAACAGTGAGAGGTGAGACGTGACACGCACACAAGTCCCCCATATGGCATTCAACTCACTTGTAGCACTGTTAAATAAATTAACATTGTCCTTTGAATATTGCATTCATTCGTTGCAAGTGGGATATGTCAAATGTGAATGAAATTGACACTCGAATCTTGATTCAAACACCTTGTTGAATCACAAAGGTTCATAAATAGTCACTTGAAAGTAAGACAATTTAACTGAATATCTGACCACATGATGGATGTCAACCAAATTAATACTTGGGAAAATTATGTACAATTTATAACGACAAGTTCACAACGTAAGATCGCTAATATTGGCATTGGCATGACAGACTGGAAGGTTCTATCAGATCACTAATCTTTATCGTCACAGTTCTTAACTTACTGATTTCGTCATTGATCTGAACCACGGACTCCCTAAGTTGACATTCAAGATTAGAACTAGACTCATTAAGTTGTTCTCTCAAAGACCGTTCAAGATTAGAATTAGATTCATTAAGTCGATGTTCAAGATTAGAACTAGACTTATTAAGTTGAGCACTGGTCTCAACGATCCTACGTTCCGAGTTTTCATTTGCCATTTTCATACGGAGCCTAAGAGCTTCTATCGCTGCCATTATCTCCTCCATTTTATTAAGATAAATAATGCTAGTACCAAATTCAGAAATAAGGATGATTGAAACACTTCACAAAATTAAAGATATTCAGAACTTGCACTCGGTTAAAAGTTCAAAAAGTTCTTAAGTCTTAGTGCCAATTATTATTTAAATTATTTAAACCAAGTCTTTTGAAGTCAATGCAAATCACTCCTAAGTTAAACTCTTTTTACTTGTTGTATTATACACTTATATTTTAATTAAGTTGGTGTCCACTAAAACTTGTAAGATCTTAACACTCCTATTCTAATTGAATCTGGTCACCTTATCTTGGGCTGTATGTTAGTCTCTCATGTTAAAACACCAATGGAATCGAGCCCTGAAGCTTTGGGTGCCACGTGTTAACCACCTCTCTGTACCGGGAAAAAGAATGTCTGACTTTGGGGCCGCTGACACTAACTTGAAAAACATGGAATATTTCTAAGGTTGTGGCACGTAAACATTGGAGTTTGTACAGAGAGGGATATTAGTTCATTGAACTTATATTTCTTTGAAAATGTGGTTTTATTGTTCATTGGAAACAAATTCATACCCCCTTTCATACAAGCTGAGTTGAAGCGTAATAGCAGGCTGGAATCTTCGGACTCCGGGATGGTCACAGGGCACCGTCTAGACAGGAACCATGCCCGTCCTGGATGTGAAGTTCTCGACGTTCTAGAATTTCTCCAAGTTCTAGAGGATCTGGGAGTCTTGAATTTCTAGGTGCACACGTTGCGGGGTTCTATCTCACACGATAACACTAAGAGGTGAGGCATGCCGCGCACACAAGTCCCTCGTATGGCATTCAACTCACTTGTAGCACTGTTAAATAAATTAACATTGACCTTTAAATATTGCATTCATTCATTGCAAGTGGGATATGTCAAATGTGAATGAAATTGACACTCGAGTCCTGATTCAAACACCTTGTTGAATCACAAAGGTTCATAAATAGTCACTTGAAAGTAAGACAATTGAACTGAATATCTGACCACATGTTGGATGTCAGCCGAATTAATACTTAGGAAAATTATGTACAATTTATAACGACAAGTTCACGACATAAGTCCGCCAATGTTGGCATGACAGACTGGAATGTTCTATTAGATCACTAATCTTTTATCATCACAGTTCCTAATTTACTGACTTCGTCAATTTATAATCGGAACACAATATTGAGCGCAATACGCATAGTCCGTGTAAGTTCAAGACATATTAGCATGTTCATGATAAATTAAGCAAACTTAATCGCACTCGAAAATGTTCTATTCCGTCTGAATAATTGTCAAAATTATGTGCACTTTTAGACTGTTCAGTAATGTCTTTAAATGATCATTAAACTGCACTGGAAAAGAGTCTAACACTGTCTACGAAAAATGATTATGAAGTAGAATTTATAAGTTCAAATATGGCACTGAAAAATCCTATGTTCTCTCGGAACTTTACGAGAGGAAAACACAAATTCAGATATGGCAAGGGTATTCTGTTTCCACAGTCTGTTACGATGACACAAGTTCAAATTACGTTCAAATGTGGCACCCAGAAATATTCTATGTTCCCACAATTTGTTACTAAACAAAAGTTCAAACGTAATACTCGGAAATACTCTTAAGTTTCCACAATTCGTCACGAAACACAAGTTTAATGTGGTACTTGGAAAATTACAACACTCACAAGAAAAGTACTATGTTCCCACAGCTTGTCGCAAAACACAAGTTCAAATATGACAGTCGGAAAATTTCTATGTTCCAAAGTTTGTTTACGAAACACAAGTTCAAACGCAAGTTCAAATGTAGCATTTGGAAGAGTTACAACACTCGCGAGAAAAATTCTATGTTCCTTCAGTTTGTCACTGAAACACAAGTCCTAATACGACACTTGAAGAAAATGATTAAGTTCCACCTCTTCTGGAACCGAGCACTCGAGATGCGAAGTCACGTCCGACCATAGGTTCGGTCTGCCTCACTTGTAGAGCTCCACCCCTCACCCTTATTGCAGAGACGGTGCAGTATTACTGACCCTGTAGCCTGGATCGCTCTCCTCCTATGCCAGGAGCCGACGAAGCATCTAGAAACGTGGGTATTATCCACCTCTATAACTCCCAAAGTACATGGTGGATTTTCTCGAGAATTTGATAGATTGCATTTGTAATGATGGCCTCCACGTTGGCAGTGTAAAAACGACATCTTAATTCCAAATAGACTTTTACACATGGGTCGAAACATTACCATATATGGTCACGCCTGGCTGCGTGAAGCTAGCTCGAAGCGGCTACGTCACGGCTGTGCACATCAGCGAGTTCGGCGGGCTGCCTATCCTCCACCTCGCGCAAAGTTTAACACACATACTTCGAACTTCTTCTCACGTAGTGGTGTTTCCGGTACAGTATTTCTTAAAATATCGTGCATTCTACTGCTGATTTGTGAACGGGATTAAATTACAATATTTTTTCCAGGTGTATTTGCAGTCTACCGAGCAAGTGGCTGTGCAGTTTGGGTCAGTTTGCATTCAGGAGATAATGGGTTCGAACCCCACTGTCAGCAGCCCTGAAGGTGGTTTTCCATGGTTTCCCATTTTCACACAAGGAAAATGCTGGGGCTGTACCTTAATTAAGGCCGTAGTTGCTTCCTTCCCATTCTTAGCCCTTTCTTATCTAACTTTGCTGCCTTCAAAATGTTAGTATCACATTTTATGACAGTATGGAAGTTTTGACCGACAGTGTCATATTTGTTGAAATCAGTTTTTTTTATTAGGGACACTGAGCATCTATTTCTCATATCAGTTAACTTGTTTACCATCAAGGAGAATATATATTTCACAAATGATTTGAACTAAGAACGCCCTCAAATTATGCTTTGTGAACATTTCTACCCACTTTTACGATGCACCTTTATCACGTTCTAGGATGTCTGAAGGTATGTTTCCAAAATTACAAAACTCTTCTTAGAGCTCTTCCACATCGATCTCATGGCTAAGTAAGACATTTGACTGTGTCTTCCAGACAAGAAACCTGAAGGCTTTTCTTCAAACTGAACATTGTCTACAGAGAAGTCATACAGCTGGAGGAGATATTTTAGAGGTTCATCATAAAATTGCATGAAACTTGCATCTAATTCTCTCTTTTTTTAATAATTTATTCCTTAAATTTTGTTATTGAAAAATGAAGGGAAATATGAGATGGAGGAGGGTTGGAGGAAAGAATGCAGCGATTGTGGGCTACAAGAAAACTCTGATGGCCCTAAACAAATTTTAAAATATATGAGGGATATCAATTTTGCCTAAAATATGGGAATCCCTTATAAAACAGGACAGGTGGCAACCCTATTCACATGCGAGGCTCTTCTGAACAACACAGCATCTCTGTTGTGCATTGTCCAGAATTACCAATTATGACTTCCGATTGAGGTAATTAAATAAATTCAATCATAAAAGTACCAGTGTTTCACCCTTGTGAGGTTTGAGTTCATCAGTTAGAAACTGCATCTTTCCAAGACACTGGCAGCCTAGCATGCCGTATTGACACCACTACTATTTCAAAATGTTTTCATTACGTACTGTAACGATCACTCACCTATTTTCGGCTACCGTCATCTGGAACTCCATCTATGTTCATATACTCGCGATACTTCATTCATCTAACCGGCCTTGGACTTTCTGTGCTGCCTCGCCGTGCATCCGTCCTGGTGAACTGCTGACTACACACTGAGTCTCCTCTGGGTTACGTCATCCGCTACGTCAGTGTCCGATATTTCTCGATGTTTTGTGTACTTTTTTCCGGAACTTTCTGCAGTGGTATAAAGGCTTCCCCCACATACTCGGTCTTCAGTCCAGCACTGATTCCGAGTGTGGTTGGAGGGTCGTCTGAGGACTTCCCAGTATTTGCTGGGAAGCTCCACTTCTTTTATTTGCTGTATTGGGTGAGCAACAGAGTATTTATTTTATAATTACCACTATTATTCTTCTCCTATGGATTTTGGAGTTATCTTCATTGCTGTGGCCGGTTTTCTTTTAAGCCTGATATGAGTGATATTTTTCCTTAACAAATGAACATCGAGTAATATGCAATTTCAAGAGTTGGTGAGTGATTGAACTTGTGGCCTGGACGGTACAACTTATCACATAAAACTGTTCCTGCATTTGGCAATGTTTATACTCAGGCGACTTCCATTATTGTGATCCCCGTCCTTGGTCCTTCCCGTGCCTTTCTTCTCCCTTTGTTTACCTTTTTGGAAATCTGTGGCCATATTCTCCGAGGCTTATAGGTTACCATGTTCATTTGATTAGTCACATATTATAACTTGTAAATGGTCTAGGGATTCTATTCTAATGTACGTCATTCACGATGAGTGTTTTCTTTTGTGTGTCAGGTTACAAAATTTTGAGTTGTAAAATTTAAAATTGATTTCCTTTGTAGAAACAATATACTGTTTTGATTAACCTTTTTTTCTTCTTCTTATTACATCCACTAACCTCCAATTGGTCCCAGCTCTTTTCTCCTTGAACGTCTTGTCAAAGAATCTTAATCAACCATTACGTTGTTGCTATAAATCGTCACAGTACCTACTCAGGCCAAGGAAATTTGGAGATGTGAAGGTGATATATGGAGAAGGTGAGAGGGTTGCCGGCCGTGGGCTATACTAGGAACTGTCCCAGCTTTTGCCTTATTACAGGAGAATGGAAATCCATGGAAAAGCATCCTCAGGACAGCTGATGATTGGGACCATCTCCTCTGCCTCCCGAATGTAGAGCCTCAAGGCTAGCCAAAATTAGCTGCTGTGCCAAAGCCTACTCTACTCAGTGAGAGATACTACTACTACTACTGCTACTACTACTACTACTACTACTACTACTACTACTACTAAAAACTTTTCATTTCTCCCCTGAAGGGGATGGCGGGCCTCCTAGATGGTAACGCCATCTTCCAGGCCAGGCAGATGTGATACGGTGAAGATGATAGAGAAGGTGAGAGGATTGGCGGCCGTGGTCTATACTAGGAAATGTCCTGGCATTCAGCTTAGTGCAGGAGAATGGAAAACTCTGCAAAACCATTCTTAGGACAGTCGATGGTGGGGACCAGCCCCTCTCAGTCTCTCAAATGCAGAGGCGTAGAGTCATGGCAGAGCTGTGGCCACCACTCCTCTGCTCAGTTAGTCTGTCGGAGTACAGAGCTGTCGGACCACAGACCAGCTATGGCCACTTGTGGGCGAGATCCATTCTCCATCTGCTGACCAGATACCACTGCAAGATATCTTTTGATAAGCACAATGCCAGTGCTGATATACTAGGGGAGATGTGTCTCCACTTGCTATATATGCCCTTTTAGGCTAGCATGACCAAAAAGTTTGGCTTTGAGATTGTTAAATAAATTCAGGGAACTCAATCATAAAAGCACCTGTGTTTCGCCCCAGTGTGACTTGGACTCATCAGTTGGAAAGTGCACCTTTCCAAGACATTGGCCAGGTAGCACACAATAGTGATACCTTTAGTTTTTTCTTTCTTTCTCACCCTGAAGGGGAGCAGGCTACCTAAAGGGTAACATACTTACTCTGGCCAGGAGATGTGTGGTGGTGATTTGAGATACGGTCAAGGGTTATAAGGGATCGGCTGTGGCCTATAATAGGAACTGTCCCAGCATTTCTCTGAGGTGAGAATGGGAAAACACAGAAAACTATTCTCAGGACACCTGACGGTAGGGTGTGAACCAACTCGCCTCCCGAATGCAGAGTTGCACCATAGTGATGTGCTCAGTGCACTAACACTGCAGTGCCGATGTACTAGGGGAGAGATCTGCTATGTAGGCTAGCATGTCAAAAAATGATGGCTTCAGATTGAGATTGTTAAATAAATTCAGAGAACTCGGCTGCACTTCTTCTTCTTCTTCGTTTTCATATTCTCTTCCATTTATCAGATATCTCCTTGGTTGGGTCATGAATCTGTGACCTCCATCGTCCTCTGTCTTTCTGTCACTCTTTTTCCTGCTTCGAATACAGTAGAACCTCGATTCTCCATTTTTGGAAGGACCATGAAATAAAAGCGTACAGCATGGGAAAACAGAAAATCCGGGAAGAAATGAACCATCAACTATTTGGCTAACATCACAGAAAAGAAATATGTATACTTTTAATCTCACAAACACCCCTAAACCAAACCAACTACAGCCCCAATGGGTCTTCCGCTTACCAAGTGACCGCTGGTCGGTTCGAAGGCCTGCAGATTACGAGGTGACACATGGTCAGTGTGACAAATCCTCTCGGACGTTATTCCTGGCTCTCTAGACCGGGGTCGCCATTTCACCATTAAATAGCGCCTCAATTAAAGGTAATCGTAGAATGAGCGAACCTGGAACAAGCCCTCATATCCAGGTAAAAATGCCTGACCTTACCAGGAATCAAACCCGGGCCCTCCAGGTGAGAGGCAGGTAAGTTCGACCATTAATTACTGGTACGCGACTGAAAAATTTTGAAAATTTGCATTCAGTTTACCGGGGAAACTGCGTCAGTTTCCTCTGAAAACTTCTTTCAGTTCAGCAACTTTGATCAATGCATTAAAAACTTTTCAGACTGTCAAACACACAACAGTTACAATATAAATTATAACACTATAAACATACCTGTAAAATTTCACAGGCGACACTGGAAAATATGGCTTCATTCTTAACAACTTTGATCAGTCGAACTGTTCGAAAAACCTAATAACACTAAGCCAAACAACAATCGACCACAAGTAGTTTTTAATTCGCTAATCTAATAAAACAAAGCATATTCGATACAAAAGTGCCGAACATGATGGCAAAATCCCTTTTTTTAAATCTTTCATTGTAATTTGGTCACCAGTATTCTGTTCGTAATCAGTTTATGGAAATCTTGTACCGTGTAAATTAGGCCTGCATAGACTTCTAAACGTTATGTTGAACTCGAGAATATGGTTTTGAATGTAAGTATTGATTCTCTCGAATACATTATATTCAATTCTGCCCATCACTAATCACAATCAAAAAGAAAGAAAAAAAATATCATCAAAACTTCCGAAATTATGGTTATTTGTGAACTTGAGCTCAGCTGGAAAGCGCGCTAGCTGTACAAGTCGGTACGAGTGCAAAATGATACAAAGTTTTTTAATGTAACGTGCGCAAATAAAACGACTGCAGTTTTTGTAACATTTTAACACAAAACCGTGAAATTCACAGTCTTATATTAGGACGAAAACAGTAATAGGCAATCCTAAAACCTCCCATGGCTTTATGTATATAAGGTGCAACATCTGTTCTGGTCTCGAAATTCTAACCCTGAGCATAATGTAGACGTTTTGTAAGTACAAACATTTGACGAAACTCATTGCGTCTGCAAGTAGGCCTAGAGCTGCCGAAAAGCGCTCTGTCTCCTTCCAATTGTTGTGAACACTCTCTGCTTTATGATTTCGATTCTCTAAACAATACCACCCAAATGCGATGCTAAGATGGTTCCTTATGCAAGTTCACTGCCGATCGTTTTTTTTTCAGTATAGTACTTCCTCAAATTACCGCAATGACAGCACGTTAACACCAAGATCTGTAAGTATGCCATAGCCATCCTTTTGTGAGATACAGTTTCTTGAAAAACGTGTGAACGAGGATTTAGCGTTGATGGGATTGAAATTTCTGGGCGATTGATACGGGAAATCGTTTCTTCGAGGAACGGATAATGCAGGATTTTTACAACGTGATTTAATTAGGATGCTCACGGGACCATGTAATTTGAACGAATAATATGGGAAAACGTAGTTTTTGGGCACGTATAATCGAGGTTCTACTGTATTTCTTCTGTCTTTCCTCTCTTCTCTATATTCTCCTCCTCAGTATCCATCCACCTCTCCAGAGGCATTTCTTGTGGTCTCTTTCCTGTTGGTTTCTCTGTAAATGTATGTCCATACCATTTCAGGCTGCTTTTTTCTATCCTGTCTTGTAGTTTTGAAACTCCAATTCTCTTTCTGATCTCTTCATTTCTATCTTTTCTTGCCTTCCCTATGATGATGTGAGACCGAGCAAGTGGCTGCACGATTTGAGTCACTTAGCTATCAGCTTGCATTCGGAAGATAGTGGGTCTGCATCGCACTGTCGGAACCCTGAAGGAGGTTTTCCATGGTTTCCCATTTTCACGCCAGGCTGTACCTTAATTAGGACCATGATCGCTTCCTTCCCATTCCTAGCCTTGGTGTTGCAAGGTTTTGGGCTCACATAGTTTAATGTGGCTCTTCGCCATTGGAGTATTTATATTATGTTTTATGTTTTTCCTTATCTTTAATTTTAAACTTATGTATGCTTCTGACACGATATAAATAACTATCCCATAATCGCTATAAGACCTGCCTATGTCAGTGCGATGAATAGCAAATTGTAAGTTTTTAAAAAATTTAAAGAAGAATATCCTCCAAGCATATGGGATTTTTGAAATATAAAGTCTGGTCCCTGTGATTCTGATTCCATGTGAATCTAGAGGACCTGTGGCTGTGATTATGATATCATCAGTTGCATACAACTACAAACTTGTTTGGTTTTGATATCTCTAAGGAATTTCATCTTGGCCACCTGAACTCGGCTGCATATGTCAACATCAGTACATAACAGGTTGAATACAGAACTTCCTTGCATTTCCTTGGGATTTCTGGGTTCTACAGTATACCCCTTGCACTCAGGCATATGCCATTTGCTTGTTCTACGCTCTTTCCTATCTCCTCAGTCACACTAAAACTTACATCCTAAACAATTTCCTGAGGTAGACGTTTAACCTTTAAGAATCAAATGTAATAAAGGGATGTTTGTTCACCTGGTCATATTTAAGTGTGCACAGTTTAGGAAGGTTTACACCATACATGTCACGGTCATGAGCTGACTGACATTTCTGCGTAGATGAGAAACAGCTCTTACGAGTGCTAGCCCAGGACTTTAGCAGATAGCACAAGTATGGAGGGGTTTACATTACATGTTCATAACTACGGTACTCTTTGCAATACATGTATGTATTCTTTCATATAAGGACATAATTAAATGTGTTCAACATGGCATTTGCATAAAATGCACAAAACAAAAATGAAAAAGAGCTATCAAAGTAGGAGACAAGAAACTGGAAATAGTAGAATACTTCAAATACAGTAGAAGTCTGTTATAGCGAGAATTCATAACGGATAAAAATGTACGTGCTACAGCGGATTGTCATTATATCAAATTTTTTTTTGTTAAAATAAAGTTGTGTTGGGGGAAATCGCACACACATTAAAATCTGTATGAAACTGCGATCAGTTTGTTCAAAATTTGCATTTTTATTCATCGTCCACATTGTCTTCATTAACATGAGCATAGAATAGAGAACAGCAGTAATGATTTGATCAAAGTTAAGTTTTTTGATGGTGACCTCAGATATATCTCCTTCAGTTAGCTACTCTTCAACATCAGCTAGTCGAATGCCTCGCTGAATAGTCTGCAGATCTTGGCCTATTTCTGCTACATCATTATCAGGGCTAGTGGTCGGAAATGAGAGTTTTACTGTCGTTTATATTTACCCCATATTCAAATATACTCCCTATTCCCTACCTTTAAACTAAACTAGCTCTACATTAACACATTTGAGTAAAATGGATTAATACAATACCAAGTGTACGGGACAGTTCATCAACATGCTACTAACAAGAATATTTTGCCGTCAGATTTCACTCATTTCTCCCAGTAAAGAAAAGAATAAATGTTGCATTTTTTATTTCACTTTTGCGGCTCATATTTTAACAGGAAAGGGAAGAAAGTATGAGATCTAATACCATACTAGCAAGAAACAAAGTATGATTGTTATTGCCACCCATCCCTGTTTACAAATGAACAAATTCACTGTGTTAATAATCACAAGACAACTTTCAAAAATAGTGCATTGATTATGTATTCTTTCAACTTCCGAATTTATTCAGCACTATACTGCCCCCATTTTTCCCGAGCTAAGCCCAGCCAGCGAGCGAGAGATCCCAAGGTGGACCGTTCGATCGTTGGCTATCACTTTCTAGAGGCATTTAAGGGATGTCAAGGATTGATGACCAAGCAGGATAAAAAGAAATGTTAAAACAACACTCTGACATTTATTCACATAAGCGAACAATAAATGAAAATATTCTTACTGATATTTTTTTGTTTTACATAGAACTTCCATAATATTTCATTTCTTCCTCGATTTAGAGTGACACGTGTTCTTAATCTCCAGCCTTACTGTGCTGTAATGAAAACCAAAGAAAAATTAGGCCTCTTGCCTTTCCAAATCAAAATATTTGATTGAAAGAATTAAAAAAATTAACATAGAAGTTCATAAAATCATTAACAACTGTCTTGCTAACGAGGGTTTACAATAAATGTGTCCAGAGCTTTACCAATTCAGAGTAGTCTCAACACGTGGTTTTAAGATGTACTCAACTAAATTTATCATTTACAGCATTTAATATTAGTCAATGACACCAACATGAGCTTCAGTAGAAAATGAAAATTGATTTCAAAATTCTCAAAATTAATTAATTATTATTCTGATTATTATTATTATTATTATTATTATTATTATTATTATTATTTTCTCATCATTTAATTAACCTATGTTTCACTGTCACACGATCGTGTTCTCATTAATTTTCCACTGCATTATTTACCTAATGATCGTCATTAGCATTCCAGAATAATTATTTTCCAATTAATTATTAATGACTTATTTTCACCATAACTCAAAGTAATCATGCGGCTAACGAACTTCTACTTCTGATCTTTGTTTTGCATTTCCATTGAAATTAATCTTAAAATATTTCAAAGTTCAACTATAAATGTGTCAGAAATTTACGTTACCCACGTGTGAGCTAGTTAAATAAATTTTATTTACAAATTTACGTTACCCACGTGTGAGCTAGTTAAATAAATTTTATTTACAAATCGAGTGCCTTCGTAAAATAACGAGATGATCTTTCCTTTTAAATCTCGCTAATGAAGAAAATAAATCCTTTTCTAGTCTTCCTCGACTTAAGTTGATCAAACTTTCCCTTAAGGGCATGAAAATTACTTCTTAAGGCAACACACAACGATGAGTGTAATCTGCGTCGCAGCAAGTGCACGACCAGATCAAATTAAATGGAACAAACATGATACAAGAGAAATATATATATTTACATACACACACACATTCACACTAGGAAACACATCTTTTATGTACATTATTTACATCGAATCCTGTTTTGGCAAGTTTATTCATGATTTTTACGAGTGGTCAGGCCACGTAAATATCTAGCAGAAATAATCTGTGTACTGAAATTATCCTTCATTAATGGTGACTAGTGATCGAAGTCATGGGTATCGCTTGGTAGAAACACATTTCACATATCAATGTAAGTTCATCTAACTCTTGAAATTATAATGGAAGATTCTAGTAAAATCCATAAGCACTACCATCGTTTGGGCTACAGGTTGAAACTATCGCGAGCGTGAGCCTTAATCGTATTATTTTTATTCCCTACCTGTGAAATACACTCGCAACACGTGCTCCAATAATTATAATCTATCTTGCGCTCCCAATACACAAGAATAAGTCAAATATCATCATTAAATCATCAATTGCTCAATTATACAACAAATATCCCTCAGGATTGGTCATATTCCAGACCCTTCGTGAACAGAGCACATTCAATCTCATGTATAAGGACTCTACAGTAAATTTATGGCTCACGAGCGTTTAATTCTGTTTTACCCGATCTTTAGTCAGTATTATTATTATTTAAGTGATTATTACATCTACTGATCCTCGTGGAATATCGTAAAATTAGATGACTTCATCATAAATACAACAAGTGATCTTGAAAGACACTAGGTTCGACCCTATTCACTCAAAATGTACACGTAAATTTCTTTCCAGTAACTTTCAACATTACAAGGGAAGTAGGTTTATCGTGCGCACAGTGATTATTAAGTATAAAGCTCCTAAGCATGGGAAATCATTCAAAGACAACCTACATGTCTACTCTAATAGATCCAAAATTTCATTCACACGTACCTAGTCTACCACGACACCTTAAGAAGTGGAAAAATGAAATATTTCTAACTACCACAAACTAATAGATCTACGACTTAAAGAAGAAAGACCTCTAGTTGTACAAAAGGTAAGACAGATAAATTAAATTAAAAGGTACTCAAGTTTTAGCTGGAGTTCGATTCCCGTCGACAGTCAATTATTCCAGCATCTTCCTCCGGTCAGTTTCCTTCCAATTACCAGATACGCCTCACATTTTACAGCTCCATGGAGGCTCTGTAGCAGGTGTCCCTCGATGAAGTTGTGTTGTCGGTGGTTGTGGAATTGTCCATCTTGAGGTGTTCAACTTCTAAGACGACTTCCGTAGAATTCCGGTCACAAGCTGTAACTGAGATGACAAGATTAAGTATTTTGCACAAGCACACGTCGAATATTAATAGCTTGTCTACACAGTCACACTTAACTTGGTTCTTAAGGCGTGTTTTATTCCATAGAAATTCACTAATTATCTCGCTAAATTCTGGCAGAACGGGCGTCGACTTGAACTGGAAATTATTTCTCCACGTGGTCAGATAACGTAGTGTCGCACACAGCAGCACAGCGAAGAATATATTCAGAGAGAAGGATATTCAGAGAGAGCGATTTACTCGTAACAAGGCCTTTTTATCTGATCGGCCTGGGAGGTGTGATCTTCAATGAGAACGATAATTGGCTGATGGTCTCATTTAATTGGCTCAGACTATTCCAGATCCAGAATGTGAGTTGCACGCGTGCGGCGGTAGTCACGTGGTTTACTTTGACCTTGGTACAGTCCTGGCCGTGTATCACCCCTCTGAACGACGAAAAAAACTCGTTCTTAGCTCGCCACTACTCCCCAAATGACATGCTGCAGTTCCAAGCAGACAATAAAACTTTTAATTTCCACTTGTTGAAAATATTCACAATATCGCCAATTTTAATGGGGACAATACAGTATATGTATTTCAGATTTAAAATATAAATTGTACAGGCTTTAAGAACCACATGACATTTCTGAATTGGTTATCATAACAAATGTTTATGAAATTAGTGTAATGTGTTGTGTGTAAATAAATATACATTGTTACCATTAGTTTGTAAAATAAGTAGCTAGCAAATAAGATAGAAACACACACAAAGGACAAATGCAGTGACAGCTAACAGAAGGCATGAAAATACAGGACAAGAAGAATCTTCACATACTGCCCTTGTTATGAATGGATTTCCCTCCTCTTGTTCTATTTCTTGTGAGCTATCGGCAGACTTGTTCCTTCTTCCAAACTTCATTGTACACTAGTATGTTCTCTTTCTCTGCTTTCCTTGCCTTTCTTTTTTATTGGTTCTCCTTTTTCTGGTATTTCATTTTCATTTTATGTATGTTGCACTTTCCACCTTATGATCTCCCTAAAATGACTGTATTCCAACCATTTTGGAATGTGCGTGTGTCTCTCTCTCTCTCTCTCTCTCTCTCTCTCTCTCTCTCTCTCTCTCTCTCTCTCTCTCTCTCTCAGAACTAAGATGGATGATGATCGCAGTGTGTGTGTAGGGTGGGAAGTTGTTTTTGCTGGTGGGACAGATATGCATAATGCCAGGGTTGATGTTCTGAGGTTTGTGGGTTATCTCCCCAGGCTTTCCTAATGATGATGTATCAAGCACAGACTTCGCCCCTGGTGTTGGCACAGTCCTGCTATTGACGATGGTAGTGTGTAAAGAAAAGTTTTTCTTTGCCCTTCTCTCTCCTTTTTGTTGTTTGTCATGGTGTTTCTTGTTCATCTGTGTTTATATATTATTTCTTATTTATTCTGTAGAAATTAATGGGCAAAAATATTTGAAAAGAAATGTAATCAAATATTTTTAAAACTTTTTCATTCTTGTTAGAATTTGGACAAGTGTTATTTTGTGAAAAAAGAATCTCTTTTACGGTAGCGAGATATTTCTGAAGAGTAACTTTGAGTATTGAAAAGGAAAGGTAACTATTGTATCTGTTAATTTGTTACTCTTTCTCTTTGTGTTATAATTATTACTTGCATTTACTAGTTATATGCCAAAGTTCCTGTGTAAAGATTAAATAAAATAAGACTTTGCCATTTGTCTTGGCTTTATTTCTCATATGTCCTGTCCATTACAGTGTAACTTGCCTTAAGTAGTTGCAAGTTAGCTGTTGTTTTTACTGTGTTTTTCTCAGAAGCACTGAATCCAACCATTGCTTTCTATGAAGTCTTTAGTATTCAGTTCTCTTGCTTTCTGCCGTGCTTCATTCAAAAACATAAGTCTACTATCCATGTGCGCATTTAAACCATTCTTAAACAAAATAATCTGCTTCTCTATGCATTGATTCTCTTTTCCTTTTCACTCCCTGATGTTTTTCTTCCCACTCTTATAAAATATATTTTTTTTTTATTTGAGTTCTACCATACTTGAATTTTTTTTTTTTCTTTCAGAAATTCCTTTCTCACTTTCGATAATCATTTCATTCTCTCCCTCAATATTAAAATTACCCTTGAATAGCAGATTCATTGACTGTACACACTTAAAACCAAACTGAAGGAATTGTACATTTCTGACTTTTGGCTTTGTCCATACCATGTAATAGAATAATGCTGCCTTAGTTTAAAACTTTGTTTGTTAGTAGGTGACAGAGCAGAGATGTGAGGAACATAAACTCCCACAAAAGTGAAAGTTTTAACCCATGAATTCAGTTGATTAGCTGTGATAATCCTGAGATGAGTAAAGGAGTGAATGGTGCCTAATAGCTAGGGATAGGCAGTCTGAGATGGGGTCTCAAAACTAGCGCAAGCACGGTTTCTCGCAAGAAATTTTGAGAGATCTCTACAGCATTGATGCCGCAACGTGCAGTGAGCAGCCTGTCTTAGGCCTGCGGGTAGACGGAGCTAAATGTTGTTTGTGCCGAGTATGTGAATAGCCAACCACGGGCCTTTTCCCTTCCGTAAATGTGTGTCAACAAGCAACTAGGGCGTTCATTCCTTTCATTTCTTCTGAGGTCCCTTGTGACATGGTATAACATACTGTAATTATAAAGGATACACATTCTGGCATTGTATGCACCGGTAAGTACACAAATGAGTAGACTACGTACAGAAACTGATGGCTACTGTAGGTGTACATTATCACTCATAATTTATCCAACCCTACATTCAATATTCATTTGACCAGTCCTTGTGTTTACCGACATTATGGTTACATAATATCAGTTTCATATCCATATTCATAGTACAGTAAGACTTTCTTAGATCCTCCTATTCAATACAAAGTTTCCTCTGTTTGAGGGGAGGGTCAAGTATTGATTATACTGACGGAGGAAATAATTCCTTACAATGTTATAAGAGTATTTACGTCATAATGGGTACTTCTGTATGACTGTGCAATGTGTCTGAATGTACACGACATCGTTAAGACTATGTCCAAAATGCAATGTAAGTTATGAACGTGGGATTATTTTGAAGCAATGTCACATAGCACAGTCCGCTGTGTTGTTTGTTCAAAAGAATAAAATACATCAGCAGAAATACTTCTGCGATGATCTGGCACCTAGAAACGCATAATATCACTGAACGGGAATAGTCTCAGAGAACGCCTCCAGCCCGTTCTGCATCACAAGAAGCTACCCAGTTGACAATTGCAAGGTATCTAGATAGGTGTACATCTTGTCTACAGTTATACACAAATTATGCAGGGTTATTCAGCTACGATGTTCACCTCAAATAACTCATGAACTGGTTAAGGTACTGACATTCTGTTTTCACTTTTGTTAATGGGATTAAGGGGCTCACAATTGAACATGCAGTACTTTTCCAGGCTTTCGACAAAATTTATCGGCACACACGTTCCTATACAAGAATGTTTTTTTGTGCAATAACTGCTGCTGATATACTATCACGCTTACGCTCATAGTTAATGGGACAGTGCACAGATCGCAGCACAGGAGAATCGGTTTTGCGAGTCTTGAGCGAGAGCATTGCTCATCACTTCTAATAGCCTTCAGTATTAAATCATATCTGGCCGTGAAATGCAGGTTAGTGTACGAAATGTGTGCGACTGCTAAAATGAGGATACTTTTTTTCTGTTATGAATTTCACCAAGTCACAGCAACATGCAGGTTTAACGAACTTTAACTTGTAAAACATTTTGTGGTTCACTGTATCACGAACCCTTGTTGCAAACATAGAACACCTTCTAACACATGTTCTGCCTCTCATCCGTCCAATTTCATCACAAAAGCGCCTGCCACGACCAGCAGCATACACCAAATATCACAATAGTGAGGGATATATGGAACTTCAGCCGTATGTGGTCATGCTAGCATGAGAGGTGCAAGTCTTGACCACCACTGTTCTAGATGCTATGACAAATGATATTCATGGGTTCAGTTATGCTGCAATAGCACTTTCTGACTCTATGAGGAGAGCAGTGACAAATTACCTCACTCCTCAGATTGCATAGTTTGCCTTTCACACAGTTTTTGCATTTCCCCAATAATATGTACTGGTGCTACGTGAGGAACGAACCAGTCTCCAGGATTTGGTTGTGTGTGGCCTCTGGACAGAGTTGGTGCAGGCCTTTCTATATGGCTCCCATAGGCGACTTGCACATTTGGATGTATAATGATGAGGTAGGAAAAGGGTAATGGCGTGTGCCTGGTGCAGGTCTTTAGCGTTGACGCCGTATAGGCGATCTGCTTATCTGTGAGGATGGGGCCCTCCCTATGATGAATTATAATGCCAAACAAAGCACACACATCCAGCCCCCGAGCCGTTGGAATTAACCAATGAATGTTAAAATCTCAACCCTGGGACCTCATGGGCCAAAGGTCAACACGCCTTTAACCATGGAGCCAGACAGGGAAAGGGTGAAACCCAGTGTCAGCACATAGCCTACTCCTGTCTGCTCAAGGCTTAATGTTGCCATGCAACAAATCACTATTAACTCCATGACTAGGCGAATACCGGTAGACTCCTAGCACCAAACACACTGTCGGCAGTCCTGAAGATGGGTTTGTGTTGTTACCAATTTCACGCCAG
The DNA here is from genome assembly GCF_040414725.1 of Anabrus simplex. Classification (NCBI taxonomy): domain Eukaryota; kingdom Metazoa; phylum Arthropoda; class Insecta; order Orthoptera; family Tettigoniidae; genus Anabrus; species Anabrus simplex. Next base: position 214,303,003 of record NC_090268.1, on the reverse strand, counting down.
GCCACGGCCACTTCCTTTTCCTCGTAGCCCTTCCTGTCCCATCATTGCCATAAGACCTATCTGTGTTAGTGTGATGTAAATATGTGATGTAATATTCATTAATTTTAGTTGAATAATTGCCAGGCTGAGTGGCTCAAACGGTTCAGGCACTGGCCTTCTGACCCCAACTTGGCACGTTCGATCCTGGCTCAGTCCGGTGGTATTTGAAGGTGCTCAAATACGACAGCCTCGTGTCGGTAGAGCTACTGACACGTAAAAGAACTCCTGCGGGACTAAATTCTGGCACCTCGGCGTGTCTGAAAACCGTAGAAGTAGTTTGTGAGACGTAAAGCAAATAACATTAATTAATTAAATAATTAATGAATAATAATAAATATTTAAATTTGAATTAGCATTGTGATGATTTAAAAATATAAATAATGAAACAGGATATACGTATATACAGACAAGGAAATGTATACAAGAAATGGCCTTTTTCAGACCAAGCGAGTTGGGCATGCGGTTAGAGTCGCGCAGCTGTGAACTTGCATTTGGGAGATAGTGGGTTTGAACCCCACTGTTGGCAGTCCTGAGGATGGTTTTGTGTGGTTTCCATTTTCACGCCAGGCAAATGCTGGGCCTGTTCCTTAATTAAGGTCACGGCCACTTCCTTTCTCTCGTAGCCCTTTCCTATCCCATCGTTGCCATGAGACCTATCTGTGTTAGTGTGACGTAAAGCAAATTCTAGCTGGCCTTTTTTCACGAAAAAGGTTGCACAGATGCGCACAAAGTGGCACAAAACACCTGGCTGTCAGTGTAGTTGGCTATTGTTGAGAATTATTTGGCTAGCACTACTTGGAGAATGTACAAAAAGGAGAATAATAATGAAGTCTGATGTAAAAGATATTACCTATATAACAATCTAATTCATAACCTTGTCATACATAACAGTTTACCAGCTCTTGAATATATGACAAAACATTTACAAATAATCACAACAATAATTATAATACCATATTTATCTCTAGAGAATAATAAAGACTCTTGTAAACAGGTCAGCAAGTTCCTCTTCACTTCCAGTGATGAGGGAAGTGTCGTCTGGAAAGCGCAGGTTGCTAATTTTCTGTCACCAATTGAGATTCCACCAGTCCACTCGTCGAGAGCACTTTTGATGACATAGGTTGCATAGATGTAGTAGAGTTGAGATGATAAAATACAACCTTGCCTTACTCCATCTGTCACATTGAAAAGTCTGAGAAATCACCATATGCCTTTATGGTTACAGCATGGTTGTTAGAGAGGTTTCAGTAACGATATTAAATGCAATGGAACCCCACATTACTTGAGCATCTGCCACAACTAATCCCACATAACACAATTGATTTGATTGCTCTTTTTGCATCGCACCGACACAGATAGGTCTTATGGTGATGACGGTACTAGAAAGGGCTAGGAGTGGAAAGGAATCAACCATGGCTTTAAGGTACGGCTGCAGCATGTGCTGGTGTGAAAGTCACACTCAGTCATAACACAATTTTTTTTATCTTTTTACAATTTGCTTTACATCGCACCAACACAGATAGGCCTTATGGCAACAATGGAATAGGAAACACCTAGCAGTCAAAAGGAAGCAACCGTGGCCTTAATTAAGGTACAGCCCCAGTATTTACCTGGTGTGAAAATGGGAAATCATGGAAAACGATCTTCAGGACTGCTGATAGTGGGTTCGAACTCACTATCTCCCAGATACAAACTCACAGCTGTGCGCTCATCACCACACAGCCAATTTGTCTGGTACATTATTATTAAAATTGAGGCTAATGATGATTAAAGATGCCTCAAGCATTGAACGCTATCTTTATTTTTACCTAGAAATATTCATTTCCTGTTCCTATCCTTCTTCATTCCAGGTGAAAATTTTACTGAACTGGAGGAGCACAAGCAGTAACAAGCTGGAACTGATGTGCATATATGTTGCCTTCTTTAGCATCCAGCAGCGTTCTGAAGCAAGGAGAATTCAGCTGACTAAAATGAGTCTGTCGCCTGTATGAGTACTACTGGAAACAAAGATTGATGGGGCAGCCCAATTGACCATAAGTTCAGTGTTAAAACTGATGGGCGAGCTTCAACTCCTTGCTTTATACCTACTTAAACTTTTTTTTTTTTTGCAAGTAGCTTTACGTCGCACCAACACAGATACCTTATGGCGACGATGGGACAGGAAAGGGCTAGGAATGTAAAGGAACCGGCCGTGGCCTTAATTAAGGTACAGCCCAGCATTTGCCTGGTGTGAAAATGGGAAACCACAGAAAACCATCTTCAGGGCTGCCGACAGTGGGGTTCGAACTCCCTATCTCCCGAATACTGCATACTGGCCGCACTTACGTGACTGCAGCTATCCAGCTCGGGAAACTACTATTTAGGGGCAGCTCAAGGTGGGAGGTGGAGCTATGCCACTATCCAGGGCAGCTGGTTTTGGGAGAGGCATTTTCTTTTTTTAAAACTGAAAAGTACATACAGGATTTACAGTGAATGAATTAACACTAGAACTGCTAGAATAGACAAGATACCTTGTTATATTTTCATTCTCAGCATGCATAATTACTCATCATTTCAAATGATGATGTTTGAGTCATCAGTCCATAGAGTGGTTTGATGCAGCTCTCCATGGCAGCCTATCCTGTGTTAACCATTTCATTTCTACGTAATTATTGTATCCTACATCTGCTCTAATCTGCTTGTCATATTCATACCTTGGTCTACCCCTACCGTTCTTACCACCTACACTTCCTTCAAAAACCAACTGAACAAGTCCTGGGTGTCTTAAGATACATCCTATCATTCTATCTCTTCTTCTCGTCTGATTTATCCAAATCAATCTCCTCTCCCCAATTTGATTCAGTATCTCTTCATTTGTGATTCGATCTATCCATCTCACCTTCAACATTCTTCTGTAACACCACAGCTTCTGTTCTCTTTCTTTCTGAGCTAGTTATTGTCCATATTTCACTTCCATACAATGCCACGCTCCACACGAAAGTCTTCAAAAACATCTTTTTAATTCCTATATCAATGTTTGAAGTGAGCAAATTTATTTTCTTAAGAAAGCTCTTCCTTGCTTGTGCTAGCCCGCATTTTATGTCCTCCTTACTTCTGCCATCGTTAGTTATTTTACTACCCAAGTAACAATATTCATCTACTTCCTTTAAGACTTCATTTCCTAATCCAATATTTCCTGCATCTCCTGCCTTCGTTCGACTGCACTCCATTACTTTTGTTTTGGACTTATTTATTTTCATCTTGTACTCCTTACCCAAGACTTCGTCCATACCATTCAGCTGCTTCTCAAGATCTTCTGCAGTCTCAGATAAAATAACAATATCATCGGCAAATCTCAAGGTTTTGATTTCCTCTCCTTGGATTGTGATTCCCTTTCCAAATTCCTCTTTGATTTCCTTTACTGCCTGTTCTATGTAAACATTGAAAAGGGGGGGGGGACAAACTGCAGCCTTGCCTCACTCCTTTCTGGATTGCTGCTGCTTTTTCAAAGCCCTCGATGTTTATCACTGCAGACTGATTTTTATACAGATTGTAGATAATTCTTCGTTCTCGGTATCTATTGCCAATCATCTTCAGAATCGTAAATAGCTTGGTCCAATCAACATTATCGAATGCTTTTTCTAGATCTACGAACGCCGTGTATGTGGGCTTGTCCTTCTTGATTCTGATCCTCTAAGATCAGACGTAAAGTCAGGATTGCTTCACGTGTTCCTACATTTTTTCTGAAGTCAAATTGATCTCCCAACTCAGCTTCTACTAGTTTTTCCATTTTTCTGTAAATAATATTGTTAAAATTTTGCAGGCATGAGATACTAAACTAATGGTGCAGTAGTTTTCACACTTGTCAGCACCGGCTTTCTTGGGAATACGTATAACAATATTCTGCCGAAAACACTAGCCCACATGATTTGGCGGTAAAATAGAAAATGTGTAATTCTTATGGAAATCGCTGCCCTGATTCCGAAAATGATGCTATTTTTTTCCTATCATCTCTAGTTTTGACACAATTCGGTTTTTTAGTATCTGCATGAATTCGTAAGATATAATGTTGAGAGATGTTCTAGCGCAACTTTTTTTAGAATACAATTATGTGATTTGATTTGTTATTGTTTGCATTTTATTATAGGTTTATTGCTGTCTAAATTTTCATTTTGTAGTTGGGAATTTCCTGGTAAATTCATAACAAACTCCCCCAGATACGCAATAGACTGCGAGGTATGTAGGATTGAAGATAAGACAGTTGAGAGTTTGTCTTTCATCTTAGACCACTTGAATAATCAGACGTGTTAAAAGTCCCAGCCCATATGCAATGTTTATGATGGACTGATAAAGCAGTTTCCTTTCAAAGATAACAGTCCGAAAGTATTATACTCAAGAAGATGAACTTGTATTTTGTACTGATGTTTGAAATCTTCTACGTCGATTGGGAGAGAAAGAGGATGATCCTAATAACTGACATGTTTTTATTGACTCTTCCAAAATAAGTTTAAAGGCTCTTTTGCTTCATAATACAAATGTTCTGGCATCCGTCCACTTGCACACTCCACAAAAATGTCTGAAACATACGAGACCTTAAAGTTGGTGCTTGAAAAATTAAATATCATGAGGATGGGTGTCAAATTTGCGGTGATTTGAAGATCATTGGATTGTTGCTGGGACAACGAAAAGGCTATACAAAATTTCCCTGTTTCCTATGTGAATGGGATAGCAGAGCACGGGATAAACATTGGGATACAGTGAATTGGACAGAAAGGAAACAACTACAACCAGAATCCAAAAATGTCTTGAATGTAAGTCTTAGTGACCGTGAAAAAATTCTACTTCCACCCTTGCACATCAAATTTGGATTGATGAAACTGTATGTCGAGGCATTAGATAAAAGTAGCCTATGCTTCCAATATTTATCCACTAAATGTCCCTCATTATTAGATGCAAAAATCAAAGAAGACGTATTTGATGGACCACAGATTCGTTCACAGATGAAGGATAAAATTTTCACAGACACGATGACCAAAATTGAGAAAGAGGCATGGAACGCATTCAAAAGATGTAGTGACTAAATTCCTTGGCAACATTAAGAACGCTCAATACAAAGAAATTGTAAGGAAAATGTTGGTAAAGTTTAAGGAACTCGGTTGTAATATGAGCCTTAAGCTTCATTTCTTAGCTTCGCATCTGGATTATTTCCCTCTAAATTTAGGAGCTGTCAGTGAAGAACAAGGTGAAAGGTTTCAACAGGATCTCAAAGATGCAGAACGACGCTATCAGGGACATTGGGATGTGAATGTGATGGCCGATTACTGTTGGTCGATTGCTCGAGACGACCCTTCTAGAGATCATTCAAGAACTTCAAAAACCCGGAAATTCCACGGAAAACGGGAAAAGACGGAGGTGTGAATCTAACCTGCACATAATGTAAGTAACAAAAGTATGTATGTTTAACCATGTAATTTTTATTCAAGGTACGGTTATATCAATTTTAAAACAACTGTACAGTCGAAACTAAATAGGCGCTTTATGTTCAGTTTCACGAATTTCAATATACATTAAAAATATAATACATATTATCTACTTGCTTACAAAGCAGCATTTATGTGTATTCAGTGCATGAAAAATATGATTACATTTTGCAAGCTGAAATTTACATTAATACAGCAAATTTAATCAATACTAAGTATCAACAATTTTACGTAAGAACAAAATAATATTTTGTAAAATTGCCACCAAACCAGACGTGATTCGCCAAAACTAACTTTTTTCTCAAATTCTGCGTTTAGAAATTCATAAAACCCACCTAGTTTTGTTTTTACCGCACAAAAAAAGTTTTATTTTGCAGGCTAGTGAAATCGGATGGGATTTCTCCTCTCTCATACATCTTACACACTAAATGGAATAACCTTGCCATGCTGGTTTCCCCTAAGGCAGTCAGTAAATCAGAGGGAAAGCCATCAATTCCAGGTGCCTTGTTCCTATTTACGTCACTCACAGCTCTGTCAAACTCAGACCTCAAAATTGGGTCTCCTATTTCATCGGCATCAATAGCTTCTTCATGTTTCAAAACCAAACTATCAACACCTTTACCTTGATACAACTGTTGGATATGTTCCTGCCATCTTTCTGCTTTGTCTTCTTTCCCTAGAAGTGACTTTCCATCTGAGCTCTTAATATTCATACACCTAGATTTCCTTTCTCCAAAGGTTTCCTTGATTTTCCTGTATGCAGCATCTACCTTTCCCAGGACCATACAACCTTCGACATCCTTGTACTTTACAAATAACAAGCAACTAATCTCATTTTGTTCTGTATTGAAGATACAATAAGTAAATTCTTTCTTGAATAAAATTACTGTGTCCACCTATTCAATAAAATTATATTTTGCAGTGATTAAATTCTACATGAAATATGAACACTAGTTAGGGACATGTTTCGCCCTAGTTTTGGGCATCTTCAGCCTACTATTAATCTTAAGGTCAAGTCTTAAATCTATTGACATTGGAACTTAATACTAAAATTAATATCAAATACTAAATACAATGGTCTTATGCTTATTACATATTTACATAGTTTACAATATGTACATTAACTAAATGCCAGAATTTGTGAACAAGGAAGCAATAAAATATTTTAATTATACAATGACTAGAAAACGTTTGCGACGTCTGGATGAAAGCTTGATGGCACAAAATTCAAAATTTAATCAGATGAACTCCAATGAACAATACCAACAATATGTTTCCAAGAACGATGCTTTGGCCTATTAAACATTATTGACCAACCATGCTTATTTCTAAAGGAATATTCAAATCCAACACGATCGAATTTAACCACGGTTCCGGTTTTGTAACAATATACTTATGATAATAACCATAACCACCTTTGAAAAAACCTTCAAACTAAGTTCATCCATAAAGTTTGAGAAGCCCCAATTCACGCTGTGATCAATCTCTAGTCAAACAGTTGCAGACACTCCAATTCCCACTGTGATCAATCTCTAGCCAATACGTACACATTTGCATAAGCTTTCATCCAGATGTCGCAAACGTTTTCTAGTCATTGTATAATTAAAATATTTTATTGCTTCCTTGTTCACAAATTCTGGCATTTAGTTAATGTACATATTCACGCTGTGATCAATCTCTAGCCAATACGTAGACATTTGCATAAACTTTCATCCAGACATCTCAAACGTCTTCTAGTCATTGAAAATAATAATTTTTTTTTTTTTTGCTAGTTGCTTTACGTCGCACTGACACAGATAAGTCTTATGGCGACGATGGGACAGGAAAGGGCTAGGAGTGGGAAGGAAGCGGCCGTGGCCTTAATTAAGGTACAGCCCCAGCATTTTCCTGGTGTGAAAATGGGAAACCACGGAAAACCATCTTCAGGGGTGCCGACAGTGGGGTTCGAACCTACTATCTCCCGAATACTGGATACTGGCCGCATTTAAGCGACTGCAGCTATCGAGCTCGGTTTGAAAATAATTATTTTAGTGCTTCCTTGTCCACAAATTCTGGCATTTAGTTAATGTACATATTGTAAACTATGTAAATATGTAATAAGCATAAGACCATTGTATTTAGTATTTGATATTAATTTAAGTTTAGTATTAAGTTACAATGTCAATAGATTTAAGACTTGACCTTAAGATTAATAGTAGGCTGAAGATGCCCAAAACTAGGGCGAAACATGTCCCTAACTAGTGTTCATATTTCATGTAGAATTGAATCACTGCAAAATATAATTGTATTGAATAGGTGGACACAGTAATTTTATTCAAGAAAGAATTTACTTATCCTTGTACTTCTCCTTCAGCCATTCTTCTTTAGCTACCTTGCACTTTCTATCCACTTGATTCTTTAATCGCCTGTATTCTTTTCTGCCCTCTTCATTTCTAGCATTCTTGTATTTTCGTCGTTCATCAATCAGGTCTAGTATCTCCTGAGTTATCCACTGATTCTTTGTTGATCTTTTCTTCCTTCCTAACATTTTTTCAGCAGCCCTACTGACTTTATTTTTCATAACTATCCACTCTTCCTCTATTGTGTTTCCTTCAGCCTTTTCATTTAGCCCTTGTGCAACATGTTCCTTGAAACAATCCCTCACACTCTTTTCTTTCAACTTGTCTAGATTCCATCTTTTTGCATTCTTTTGTTTCTTCAATTTCAACTTCAGATGGCATTTCATGACCAACAAGTTGTGGTCAGAGTCCACGTCTGCTCCTGGGAAAGTTTTGCAATCCAACACCTGGTTTCTGAATCTCTGCCTAATCATAATGAAGTCTATTTGATACCTTCCAGTGTCTCCAGGTCTCATCACTGTATACTGCCGTCGTTTGTGGTGTTTGAACCAAGTATTGGCAAGGACTAAATTATAATCAGTGCAGAATTCAACCAGCCAACTTCCTCTGTCGTTCCTTTGTCCCAGTCTAAATTCTCCTACTGTATTACCTTCTCTTCCTTGGCCTACCACTGCATTCCAGTCTCCCATCACAATTAGATTCTCATCACCTTTTACATATTGTATTAAATCTTCTATCTCTTCATATAATATTCTTTCGATTTCCTCATCATCCGCTGAACTAGTAGGCATATTTATTTATTTATTTATTTATTTATTTATTTATTTATTTATTTATTGTGCTTCAGACAGGTACAAACCTAATGATTATTAAACCGACTCCTGCATTTCCCCTGTTTGATTTTGTGTTGATAATTCGGTAGTTGCCTGACCAAAAATCCTGTTCTTCCTGCCAACGTACTTCACTTATACCAACTACATCTAACTTTAGTTTATCCACCTTCCTTTTCAGATTCTCTAACCTAGCACAATGATTCAAACTTCTAACATTCCATGCTCCGATTTGCAGAATGTCAGTATCCATCTTCCTGATGATCGCCCCCCCCCGGAGATCCGAATGGGGGACTAGTTTACCTCTGGAATATTTTACCGGGGAGGAAGCCATCATCAGTACATTATTCATACCGAGAGAGAGCTGCATGTCCTCAGGAGTTAGTTACGGCTGTAGTTTCCTGTTGCTTTCAGCCGTGTAGCAGTATCAACACAGCTAAGCCATGCTGACTATTATTACAAGGCCGTACCAGTCAATCATCTAGACTGCCGCCCTTGCAACTACCGAAAGGCTGCTACACCCCTTTCAATGAACCATTCCTTAGTCTGGTCTCTCAACAGATACCCATCCGATATGGTTGCACCTGCGGCTCGGCTATCTGCTTCATTGGGACACAAAAGCCTCCCCACTGCGGCAAGGTCACATGGTTCGCAGGGGAGGTCATTTCAAATATGTATTACTAAGTTTAGAATACATTAACTATGGAATGTAACACTTAAGAGGGGACAAGTTAATTTAGTCTGAACTGTACTCTTCCTAGTTTTTTCTAAACACAAATGCAATTTTTCACAAAAATTTTTATCTACTATACAAAAACAGATTTTGCTTAACACGTTGAGTGCCAGACCGAAATTCATAGAAATAGTATTTACAATTCTCGTTTTTTATTATCCACTCAATTCAATACATAAAATTTTATGTAAATACTAGTAGCAAGTTCAATATTTGTAAAAACATGAAATTGGTTTTATGCAATTCATAGGAATGCCATCTAGTGCCGTGATATAATAAGATCCAGTTACTCCCTGGTGCCAAGACGTTCACAGGCTTAACGAAGCAAATGATCGCAGAAATGAGGATATATTTATGATATATTAGGTTAACTTATTATGTATATTAGGTAAAATATTCCGACCCTATATGGGGTCATATTGGTCATTACGAATTGTACAAGTACCCCATATGGGGTTGCACTTATACAGTTGTGACTGTCCCAATGCTCGGTCATACTTACCTTTCCCTTTGCAGGGAAGCGTTATATGCCATTTATTATGAGACGTGTTGGCTTGTTCATACTGGAGCCGTAAGAAAGTACGATCCCCGATTTCAGGTCAGGAAATGTTTGTATATGTCAATCTTCCAATTTTAGGTTAGGAAATTTTCATATAAAATGTTGTTATATAAATTAGTGAAAATCATATAAATTTGGTAAATTAGGATGTAAGAGAATAATATTATAAGAAGAATTTGTAGTTAGGGAATATGTATACAATTATGTTTGTACATCTTTTAACCTATTTGATCCCATTGCTCCCAAATGGGAACATGATTTCTTATTCTTGTCAGGAAACAATAAACTAAGTTAAGGCTGTTCTATTGTTACTCGTGCCTAGTGTTGAATTCCGTTTGCGAGTTCCAACTCCGTTGCAGGTTTTATACAGTACCGACATCAGTCATTTTGTTGTTGTATATTCATGCTGCAGCCGAATATCTTCAGACTTCGTTCTTACTTACGTTTGAGGTCAGTTATAATATTTTTTTTTTTAAATCAGTGACAAATATATGTTTTTTAATCTCTGGAGTTTACAATGTACCAAAATAAATATTAAAAACACGATAGATGGGGGGATGGTAAAGGATTCATTTTTGTTGTTCCCAAATGGGAACAATGGGACCTTGCATATAGTGTATTTCCTATATGACACAGTAACATTTCCACTGATAACCTAAACATTTATCGAATTTGAATATATGTATTAGTAAGATTAGTGAGAATTCAACCGTTATCAATGCTCATTTTCTGCGGTTTTAATCAGTAAAACTTCTATGACTTTTTTGTACATATAACCGGTTGGATATAACATCCGCTTCACTTTACGTTTTGCATATAAGTTCGTTTCTCTCTTATTTCAGATGTCTTTCAAGAAATTCCTGAAACTTGAAGAGATTTTAGAAGAATTAGAAAATGACAATCTACAGGGTGAAGTAGATATTGTTATAATGCCCCCTGAAGGAGGAGACGGGAACTTGACAGATGATGAAGCTGGTGACGATGACGTAATCTGCACCGATGAGCAAGATCTGCCTGCAGAAGTGTGTGGAGAGGTGGAACTACACCATGCTACTGAAAATGATGCTGATGATGGCGGTGAATCGCATTCTAAGAGGGCTACGTCTGAAAATGATCCACGCATTTCCAGTAACACGGCAAGTAGTAAAGGCAAGAGAGAGAGAATTATACCGCAATGGAAGAAGTCGGAAGAATATACAGTCAATCTACAAGAAACTCCTATTGACAGTTTGGAACAAAGTCATCCTCTCCTTGTAGGACTGGAGCCGTTTTCCCTATTCCGTTATTTTTTCAATAATCGTATTTTGGACATGTTTGTAAGGGAAATGAAAAGATACACATATCAAAAAAATGACTCTAATTTTTACTGTGATGAAACAGATGTGCCAAAATTTTTTGGAATAATATTTATGTTAGGGTATCATTCCTTATCACGAGAAAAACTATTGGTCAAAGGCAGAAGATGTTTTTGTTCCTCTTGTTTCAAGGCAAATGAGTCGTAACAAATTTCAGGTGATGAAAAGAAACATTCATGTTGCCAACAATGAAGAGCTGACACCTGGAGACAAAATGGCAAAAGTGAGACCTCTCATTCAGGCAGTGAATGAATCTTTACAACAGTTCTGGATTTTTGAAAGAGAATTGAGCGTGGATGAACAAATGGTACCTTACTATGGGCGCCATAGTTGCAAAATGTTCCTGCGTGGTAAACCGATCAGATTCGGATTCAAACTTTGGATGTTATGTTCTGCTCGTGGATATCCATTCAACATTGATCCATATTGTGGTAGAGACATCAATAATCAGAAATCTGGTATTCCTTTGGGCACTGAAGTGGTGAAAAATATGCTGAGCTGTGTACCCAACCCGTCATGTCATACTGTTAAGGGTTATAAATTTCATGTTGTTGGTCCGTATTGAACTGAGAATAACATATGAGTAACAACACAATAAAGGTTTCCACCTATTCAATACCAGGCAAAACAGAAAGCCTTTCAATATCTAGGCCTATGTGGCTGATGATGACCCCTAGATGGGTCGAAACTAGTTCCATGTAATTTTAAAATATTGTGAATATATTTTGTATTGAATAGGTGGAAACCTTTATTGTGTTGTTGCTCATATGTTATGTCATACTGTGTTCATGGATAACTTTTTCATGTCATATGATCTCCTGGCTGAATTACGTCTTCTTGGATTCAGGGCTACGGGAACAGTGCACGAGGTGAGACTCAAGAACTGCCCTCTCCAGAATATTACCTCAACAGACAAGTCCATTCGAGGAACATACGACTTTAGAACTGATGGAAGGGTCCTCGCAGCAAAGTGGAAAGACAATAAATTTGTTTGTGTTGCAACAAATTTTGACAAAGTGCATCCTACCCAGCAGGTGAAACGGTATAGCCAAAGTCAGAAAAAGCATATACAAGTTACCCAGCCTCTTTTGATAAAACCTTACAACAAGTGTATGGGTGGAGTGGATTTGCTTGACCGTTTCACTTTGCAGTATAGGCCGGTAATAACGTCAAAAAAAAAAGGTACTGGCCTATACTCATGAACTGCATCAGTATGCTCTGCTTGGCGGATCCACACACTGCTCTCTCCAGAGTCAAAGCTGGACCACATTGCTTTCACCAGAATGCTAATTAGTGGTATGTTTACATCCACTCCACCATCTCCCAGAACTGGACCTTCAGGATCACTTTCTTTTGTACAGAGAACCGGTGGAGCACACCATCTCGTACCAGCAAAGAAATAAGGAAGATGCTGATTATGCAAAAGGAACGCCCGTCAAATGTGTTCATCTTGTAGTGCACAGATTCCAGTCCTGTTGCACCTTCACTGCTCACCATTGTTCCACAGTGCAAGATAAGAAGACTGGACTGAATAGTGAAATAACTGAATATAGCGCGTCGTGATGAGGATGAAATGATGATGAAGACAACACATACACCCAGCCCCCATGCCAGCGAAATTAACCAATGATGGTTAAAATTCCCGATCCTACCGGGAATCGAACCCAGGACACCTGTGACCAAAGGCCAGCACGCTAACCATTTAGACATGGAGCCAGACGAAGCAAGAGGAATTGCATCACCTAAACTCTCCACGTGCAGTACCCACTGATCCAAAAGTCAAGTACTGCACGTGTTAAAAAAAATATATAAAATTTTCGACATACAAAATATACAATGATAATACCTTCAATTTATCTTCTTCATGCAATAATTTTTAAAAATTCAATATATTATTCAAGTTTCATAAAATTCTAATACAAAAATCACTTCAAAAATAATTATTGCATCTTGCAATGTTCATTTGGTCCAAAAAAATAAAATGGTAAAACAACATATTAAGAAACATTATAATAAATGATTTTCAAATGTTTGTGAGTCCAAACTCTTTTCTTAATGTTTCTTGAACTCAACACACAATGCTTAGTTCCAGTTCTCTGTCCCACCACAGATTACATTCTCCTCCTCCCAAACTCGAGCTCCGTTCGATAAACACAGTTTTCAGTGAAATAAATTGAGGTTTTTATGGAGATTTGAAGACTCTAGCAATGCCACAATTACACCACATAACATAAATTTTGATCTTTGTTCTCTTCAAGAACGTTTATACAGGTAAAAATAATCACAAGTAGATCATCGGTATCGCTGTCAAATGGTGCTGCCCGCGGCCGATGCCAGTGATCTCCATCAATATTGCAGTCCAACCTTTGCTCTCTTGCAGCTTCAGCACAGCCAACCAGCTTAGTGAACTGGCCCATAACAGGCGAAGGTTGCTGGCGCAGCACTGCAGACTGCCGCCATAAGGAACACCTTCCCATTCCACCATCGGATATTAGTGGCCAATGGATGCATTGCAGGATCCAAAAAGACACCATATATTGAGAAGGAGCCATGGTTTTGTGGTCACTGGAACATAAGCAGACACAGCAGAAATGTCGAACTGAAGAAATAAGGCCACTGGCCTGAACTATTGAAGAACTAAAGGTTGAGTTTAAAGGGTTTTTTATTGCTTTTTTGTAACAAATAACAACACTTCTTAGGGAGGCCCCCTCCCATATTTCTGGGATATCCCAGCCCCATTGGCAAGTGCTATTTCAGAATTTAGAAAAATATTCAAATACTAAACGGAAATCCGCCGGAGTTTACCCTAGTACCAAAACTTTACCAAAAATCCCTACTATGCACATTAATAAAATTCTAATCTTACCCCAAAATGCATAACATTAAAGTATACCTAATATGGTCACAAACGACCATACTTATTATAACTAAAACTCCTAATTTAACTATAAAATCCAGGAAATTGCCAGCCAGCCTTTTATTCAAAAGAAAATTTTGCTTATAACTACTAAGTTAAATATCTGTGTGCATTCTTAATCACCCAACATTAAGAGAAAAAAAAATAAAAGGAAAAATTTAGGACGTTGCAAGGGAACTCAAAACAGAGAAATAACTACTTAATTACGTTAGCTGGAATATTCAATAAATGAGGTTAGTAAGTCACTATTCATTTACCATGTCATGTACTCATTACTAAAATTTTAACACAGATAAAACTCACATTATATCACGTGTCACACCAGTCAAATTAAGATGCGATTAAGCCAGGAATACAAAATTGAAATTACAGTACATTACATTACTTTACCCATGAACAAAAATCCCAAATGAAAACAAAATAATTCAAGAGTGTGCATACAGAAATTGAACTCACTGATATAAGAAATAAAAAAGGCACAAGTAACACCTTCATACCTGAGGTTATCAGATAACAGCACGACACACAAGACTAACGAGCCCATCTGTCCTCTGACACATGACACAACCAAAACACACCAGACATGAGTGCGATGACCCTGAATCAGCATTACCAAGCAATGGTAAAAGGCACAAACGACCTCAATACTGACTTCATCACACGACATCACGAGAACACAGTACCCACACACACACAAACACCCGTGCGATGACACATCAAGTATTACCCACAAAGTAAAAGGACGAAACATGACCACAAATGGCAGAATTTGACCTCCAGTACCCTTGAATATATCACACGACAATGAGACTCTTAGGGCCAATATTGTACTTCCAGGAGAGGAATGGCCTCTCAGCACCTTAAGCCCTACGTCTCAGTACACACACTAATGCCTACCCAAGGCACTCAAGACAAACACACAATTATTTACAAAAGTAGGACAGAAACAGCATGGCTACAAAATTTAGACGCTTACTCAGCAGACAGGATCCCATACTCCCGCAAACTGTGTAAATAAATTTAGGAGACACAAAACCAGTAATGAAAGAAATTTTAACATCGAGGAAATCAAATAAAACAAAACAAACAGGAAAATTAATTGACTGGGCTTAGCTAAATCGTAACACCTTCAAAATTTCATTAGTGACAAATTTAAAATAACTGAAACAAAAATCTTGATGACCTGCAAACCAACTATGAATTTAACCGAAATTACTAGCTCACCCTAATGACACCGAAATGAATATTTGTAGAAAATCTTCCTAGTAATCATTCTACAATAACAGGGGATATTATTTTCCATCTAGGCACCTAATATTGGGCCAAAGATCACAGAAGAATCTCATATCAGATACACCAGATTTCAAACATGTCATGAGCACAAGAGCAGATCTGTAACCCATCAAAATTTGCCAAAATGGCCTCAGCGAATGCTGGACTATTAATATGGTGAACACGTTTCACCCTACGAGACAATCTCAGCCCTTGTAGTACCCTTCCTAGCAAATATAGGAACATACGGCTAAATAAGAATAACGTTGACAAGGAAACAAGATACTTACATGATGGAAACGCTCAATAAAACACACCAGGAAACCCTCACTCAGATTCAGAGATCCCAAACTCTCTAATCTTATTGGCAAATTTAGCAACTGGCTGGGAATCACTCCAAATAGTCCCATACTTACTTGGAAATGAATCCAGATACAGCCAAAGACCAAACACAACACCACATGACCAGAAATTTAAATATATACCAAGCTAAAATACGATGTTAAACATTTTTTTTTTTTAGAAGATCACACGTGAAGATTAATAACAAATAGAACACAACAGGGAACAAGAAGAAAACTTTGAAAAGAATTTGGCGAAAAACAGAAACAGAAAAGCACTTGAAGAGATAGACTAAAATTTACGAACATTAACCTCAAAATTATTGCCGAAAATTTATGGAAACAGGAATTTCAGAAAATCAAAAGAGATTCCATGCTAAAACTTTGTACCGCATGCGTTCAAAACACAATATAAAATTTTCGACATACAAAATATACAATGATAATACCTTCAATTTCTCTTCTTCTTCATACAATAATAAAAAAATAATTTTCAATTAATTCTTCAAGTTGCATAAAATTTGAATACAAAAATCACTTCAAAAATAATTATTGCATCTTGCAATGTTCATTTGGTCCAAAAAGTAAAATGGTAAAACAACATATTAAGAAACATTATAATCAATGATTTTCAAACGTTTGTGAGTCCAAACTCTTTTCTTGATCTTTCTTAAACTCAACACACAATGCTTAGTTCTATTTCTCCGACCCACCACAGATTACAAAAATGAATTAAACACCATTTGCAGTATAGCTAAATTTAATGGCTACATCAGCTCCTTTATATAGAAAATCATTAATAAACATAAACACCAACCTTCAACCACCTTAACAAAAGCAAAACTCACTACAATTTTTTATCTACTTTTATGTTTAATAATAAAGAAGCCTACCAAATCACAAACATATTTAAAAAACATGGTATCAAAATAGTCTTCAAAACTTGTAACAGAAACACAGATATTTTACACAATACCAGTTCTATTAATCATAGCAATAAGTTCACCAAGTCAGGTGTTTATAGATTCAATTGTAATAACTGTCACTCATCTTATGTCGGTCAGACAGGTAGAGCTTCCATACAAGATACTTAGAGCATGTTAAAGCCCTGAAATATAACAGATTTTCAGCCATGGGACTGCACAGCATGATATTAAAACATAAGTTCACTAATATCAACCAAGACATGAAAATTCTCAAAGTTATATAAAAAGGCCCCCTGCTCAATATTATGGCAAATTGTTTTATCCATCTGGAACAGTTTTTCAATCCTAACTTCAATCTATACAAAATTTCAGAGAAATCAAACATTTTATTTGACCTTTTAATTCCTACTTGAGTAATCATGTCTCAGATAAAAAGAATTCTTTCTTTTATAATCTTTTTAAATTCCCCTTTCAGCTACAGTCTTTCTTTCTACATCCTTCAGCCCCACTACATACACCCATTCTCTCTTTCTCCCCTCCCTTATATACCCCCTTCCTTTCTTATATACTCCTTTGTTTACATTGCCTGCTTCCTACAAGAAGTCAGTGCTTGTTCCCTATCCACTCCTTTGTTTACATTGCCTGCCTGCTTCGTCCAGCATGTCAGTGCTTGTTCTACATCAGACTAAGTGGCTGAAACTAGTTCCAAGACTGATGTAATATCATTTTCTTGACGATATATTATATTGAAAATTGTCAATTTATTTCTTAAAATTGCACTTCAGTACAGAACAAAAATGAAATATATAGCTTATAATAAAAAGGAGCTTTCAAAGTTTTTGCAGCATTAGGAATTTCTCTCCTTGATGGTCTCATGGTACCAACAATGCTCATCCCAAGTTTGTGGTACTCTTAGGAGACTTCTACCTTTACAGTAGGCCTACAAATTAATTGATTCCTTTCAGAAGAACTTTAAATCATGATACATGTTTCATCCTCATTGGAGGACATCTTCAGCCAACAAAGATCAAAAAACAAAAAGAGAACAAGGATATACACTGACTGACAGAACAAATGCAACACCAAGAAGGAGTGGTCAGAACTTTATGCCAATTGCAGGGTAGACTGACGTCACTGAGGTATGCTCATGATGTGAAATGCGCCGCTGTGCTGCGCACGTAGCGAACGATAAATGGGACACGGCGTTGGCGAATGGCCCACTTCGTACCGTGATTTCTCAGCCGACAGTCATTGTAGAACGTGTTGTCGTGTGCCACAGGACACGTGTATAGCTAAGAATGCCAGGCCGCCGTCAACGGAGGCATTTCCAGCAGACAGACGACTTTACGAGGTGTATGGTGATCGGGCTGAGAAGGGCAGGTTGGTCGCTTCGTCAAATCGCAGCCAATACCCATAGGGATGTGTCCACGGTGCAGCGCCTGTGGCGAAGATGGTTGGCGCAGGGACATGTGGCACGTGCGAGGGGTCCAGGCGCAGCCCGAGTGACGTCAGCACGCGACGATCGGCGCATCCGCCGTCAAGCGGTGGCAGCCCCGTACGCCACGTCAACCGCAATTCTTCAGCATGTGCAAGACACCCTGGCTGTTCCAATATCGACCAGAACAATTTCCCATCGATTGGTTGAAGGAGGCCTGCACTCCCGGCGTCCGCTCAGAAGACTACCATTGACTCCACAGCATAGACGTGCACGCCTGGCATGGTGCCGGGCTAGAGCGACTTGGATGAGGGAATGGCGGAACGTCGTGTTCTCCGATGAGTCACGCTTCTGTTCTGTCAGTGATAGTCACCGCAGACGAGTGTGGCATCGGCGTGGAGAAAGGTCAAATCCGGCAGTAACTGTGGAGCGCCCTACCGCTAGACAACGCGGCATCATGGTTTGGGGCGCTATTGCGTATGATTCCACGTCACCTCTAGTGCGTATTCAAGGCACGTTAAATGCCCACCGCTACGTGCAGCATGTGCTGCGGCCGGTGGCACTCCCGTACCTTCAGGGGCTGCCCAATGCTCTGTTTCAGCAGGATGATGCCCGCCCACACACTGCTCGCATCTCCCAACAGGCTCTACGAGGTGTACAGATGCTTCCGTGGCCAGCGTACTCTCCGGATCTCTCACCAATCGAACACGTGTGGGATCTCATTGGACGCCGTTTGCAAACTCTGCCCCAGCCTCGTACGGACGACCAACTGTGGCAAATGGTTGACAGAGAATGGAGAACCATCCCTCAGGACACCATCCGCACTCTTATTGACTCTGTACCTCGACGTGTTTCTGCGTACATCGCCGCTCGCGGTGGTCCTACATCCTACTGAGTCGATGCCGTGCGCATTGTGTAACCTGCATATCGGTTTGAAATAAACATCAATTATTCTTCCGTGCCGACTCTGTTTTTTCCCCAACTTTCATCCCTTTCGAACCACTCCTCCTTGGTGTTGCATTTGCTCTGTCAGTCAGTGTATATTTAAACGTTGGAAGACAGTGGATATTCTTGGTATCTGGTCCTGACTGTGTGCACTCATCAAAATTTATCACATTAAATATAATCACATTATTGCACATACCTCTTGAATTGGAAACTGTAGAGTCTAGTAAAAAAACACCATTATATAAATTGCAGGTCGTATTCTTTCTCCCATTGCCTGCAAGGTTCGGTCTGTGATAAAATTTCTACGGAAATTGTGATGGGCCATTCAAAACAAGAAGCATGGAATGCTCAGTGCAGGTGTTGTGCTGATCCATGGCAATGGTCGCCCACATATGGCTCAGTGCTCAGCAAATGTTCTGCAGGTGTTCGGCTGGGAGGTGTTTGATCATTCCCTGTACAGTCCTGATTTTGCTCCCAGTGATTTATTACTTTTCTTGCACCTCAAGAAATTGCTGTCTCCTGTCAGCATTTTCACACGCACGAAGAGCTGAAGACGAATGTCACGCTGGTTCCATTCCCAGGTGGCAGACTTCTATGACACCAGCATAGAAAAGTTGATTGGACAATACAACGAGTGTCTTGATTCTGGTGGTGCTTATGTAAAAAAATAGCTTCAGCATTGCTGTATCGGGTGCCAATAAAGATTTTTATGTAACTATGGTGTCCTTTCTTTTTTAATAGGGATACTTAATGTCTGGATGGCCCTCGTATTGTAATAATAATAATAATAATAATAATAATAATAATAAACAACACCTTCAAGCTGATCAATAGGGTTTACACCGTGATCTGAATCACTTCTTTCCAAGTGATCAATTGATTGGTAGTAATCTTCGTCTACAGCTTCTCCTCCTTAATCATCATAGTTCATGGTGCTTCTACAAGCACATATACAATTTTATTTCATTACAGGATAGTACTCTATATAATGTACTGTAATAATACGAGAAGAAGCAGCTAACACTAATATTATTGTACTGAATAAGTAGTGATTTAAACTAAATAAACAATCCTTTTATTGACAGTCGCCATTACGTCGAAAACATACACAACCATCCCTCTTCATCTCGATCGTACAACACACACATCGATCCCCTTCATATCGATAGTACAGTACGTTACTTTTTTTTTGTTTTTTTTTATAGTCGTAGTCTGACAAAAATCCTGGGTGTTTCCTTTCCTGTTGACTTTGTGTCGGTCCCGATTTTTTACTCTTTTCTTCTTTCTTCTCTGATTTTCTTCTTCTTCTGGTTCCTCTGGTTGCTCTTCTACACTCTCCGACTCGTCCTCAGACAATGGCTCATGAAAAGGCTGGAAGAAGGTAGAGTTGCAAGTTACTTGTCTACCATCCGAAGTTTCTACTGCCACAGCATTGCCATTCTTCTTGACGATTTTTAAAGGTGTGGGTCCAAATGGAGTTGAAAATTTCTTTACTTTGGGGTTACGCATCAAAACCTTGTCGCCCTCTGATAATTTATTTTCTTGAGCCCCACGTAGAATGTGCGCCTATTCTCCCTTTTTAAACTTTTGAATAAGGTCTCGTTCCACCACCTCTTCTAATGTTTTTTTGTCCCTCAATTTTCATTACAAGATATTAGTATCATTCCGTATTGACTGTTTTCACCTTACAAAGGAAAAATTAAGTGTATCGTCCTAATTCAATACATCATATAATTCCATCATTAGATGGAGTGATCAAATTCAACCATGTTTTGACTCATTTGAGCCATCTTCAGTGAAACACTGAAGATGTTGAGGAAGTTTATTAACTTTTAGGTATTTATAAATATAATATTTACATAATACAAGCTAAAACTGTGCCAAGAAACATAATGAAGGAACAAATGAAGAAAACAAAAGAGACACATGACAGAAATAAAAACAGCACAATATACAATATTTACATCATCATATGGAGCAATAAACAACTTGCTGTAATAAAATTCAGTGAAAACAGGGGTTAATACAAAACATAATTGAATCTAAAAACTGTGTTAACTTAAGAAGAAAAGAAATGAAAACAAATGATACAGATGGAAAGAAACAATAAGTGCACATAGCAATGTTGCGGACCTTTTAGTCTAAAAAGTTTTGGTTTTATAACAATTCAAAACAGGATGAAATCACTGTGTCAAAAATTCAGGCTGAAAGTCTGCCTTTGTACAAACACCATCACATCGAATGGCTAGGAGGAGAGCAGGAGCGAAAAAGTTTGAGAAACCAAGCCTGAGATAGCGTGCAGGCGAAATGCATGTGACAAATGATGGAAAAATGCCGATGAAATTTAAAACTTTAGAAGAGCAGCATACTCAATTTCTTCTCAATCTAGCAGTCCCGTTCTCGATTATTGTTTCACAATGTTGACTGGTTTGTTTGCCTTATTTTAAAACTGTGCAGATTTATGTGTTAGCTGTTGCAGTGGTTCTTTCATGGTTGATATGTTAGGAATAAATCTACTTACGTAGTTCAGTAGGCCTAGAAAACCTCTCAGCTCAGACATATTTTGCGGTCTTCTGCAATTCTTCAGAGCCGCCACTCTGTCTTCGGTAGACCTAATGCCATTTGCTGATATGATGTGACCCAAGTTAATTGAAGTTTTACCATATTCACATTTTTCCTCATTCAGTTCAATACCGTGCTTGCGAAAAACTTCAAGAACTGTTTTTAATCTTGAATCATGTATTTCCTTAGTTTCCCCATACACCAGAATGTCATCAATAAATACGTAAACTCCTGTAGGAATCTTGTTCCTTATCAGTTGCTCCATTATCTTTTGGAACTCAGGAGCTGCTCGATTCAAACCAAACATTAGCTGCTCGAACCTATATAAGCCTAAATGTGTGCTAAATGTGGTAATCTCCCGTGAGTCTGGATGCAATTCTACATGATGAAAAGCTGACCTAACATCCAACTTTGAAAAGTATTTCCTTTCACTAATTTCAGGGTGTAGGTCTTCCATGGTTGGTAAGGGATGGCTAGCCTTTAGTACCGCTTTATTTGCCATTCGCATATCGAAACATAATCTAATGCTGTCACCCTTTGGAATTGGTACAAAAGGGGAAACCCATCTTGACGGTCCTTCATCCTTTTCAATTATGTCATTTTGCTCCAGCTCACGCATACGTTGTGTATACTTTTTGTTTCAATGCCAATGGCACCCTCCGCAGAGGTTGAATAACTGGCAGGACTTTCAGGTCGATTGGTAATTTAAGCTGAAAATTCTTTATTTTGCACACCTTCAATGTGTCAGAAACCACCGTCTGATTAACCTGCTCAGAAATTTGTAATGTTCCTAGTTTTGTAGCCGAGGAACATCCCAAAACAGGTTGTCCCCTACCTTTAATAACTAGAACAGTTGTACTAATTTTTCTATTGGAATGTGTTATGTCCACCTCAAACTCTCCTAAAATATCCAACGGATCGGTTCTACCGTAAGTGAAAATTCTTTTTTAACTATTTAGTAATTTTACTTTATCTGTTACCTGCTTCCTTTTAAATTCCTTCCAAGTTTCTTGGTCAGTGACATCGCAAGTAGATCCCGAGTCAATAATAAAAACGAAGGGTACCCCTGACAATAGACAAGTGGTCTTCCCCCTTGTCTCCCGTGTTTTCTCATCATTTGTGAGAAAAGTGTAGTCTAAATCACTACTACATCCAGGGCCTACTACATATTTGACGTCACCCACGTAAGAAGCTTCGTCATCAACAGTTGACTCCCCCGATTCTAACATACTGTATATCGTCACTGCCAGGACAAAACCTCCTATCTATGTGAAATATTTTAGCTTAGAACTTTGGCCGGTAATGTTCTGTCATCTAAGGTGCAATATTGTGTGTTAATTGCCAAGGCATTCTCGCTCTTCATAATGTATATGCTGCGGGTCAGTATATATCCAAAAATATTATCACATAGGAGGTTTTATCCCAGCAACGATGATATGTCCTTTTTGTTCTACAACACTGGGGGTCCGTTCTCCTCTATTTTGATAACTATTATAACTAGTTTTTGGCGGAGCACCAGTGTTTTTACCACTGTTGGAAATACTTTGTGAAGTCCCATATTTCTTCCTATTTCTTCCTCTTGCTCAGAACCATCGCCCTTATTAAAATGTGATGTGTGCCTGTTTATCATTTCGTGAGCCTATCCAATGTCAACCAAATCATCTAGTGTGATGGAGGATTTTTCCAATATTCTCTTTCCAACTTCAGCTGATTTGCAACCCTCTACGAACTGGTCAAAAATAAACATGTGTTCTAATTTCTTTTTTTGTTGTGGTATCTTCAAAAACACATTTGACAACTTGTTGACGCAGCATAGATAAAAAGATGTCGGATGTTTCATTAATATGCTGTTTCATAGACTTCATGATATGCCGCTCAAATAGCGGATTGCTTTTCGGTAAAAAATGTTTGTCTAACAATTCTAAAGTATAATCATGTACAGCTTTACCTGCAGGAACAGTGTTGTGTTCAGGGATAGAATAAAATATGTCTTGGAAGCCTTCTCCACCCGAATGTAGGTAAATTGCCTGTTTTCTAGCAGAATCTGTTATTCCTCTTGCAGCAATATACAATTTGAACAAATGTTTCCATTTTTTCCATCTAGAAGCAAGGCTGGTGACATCTCCATTTACATTGAAAATTGGTATAGTACTGTTTCTTTCCATTTTAATGTCTTCTGAAGATTTAGTGTATAGATTTAACCAACGGATTTTACCGACTGCACCAATGTACTGAATAAATAGCGATTTAAACGAAATAAGCAATCCTTTTGTTGACAGTCGCCATTACGTCCAAAACATACACAACAATTCCTCTTCATATCGATTGTATAACACACACATTGATCCCCTTCATATTGATAGTACTATACAATTATGCAGCTGTAATTATTTATATCGTTAAAGAAGAATAACACAATAAAAATGATAAGTTAATAATAATGTTATTTGCTTTACATCCCACTAACTACTTTTATGGCTTTTGGAGACGCTGAGGTGCTGGAATTTGTCCTGCAGGAGTTATTTTATGTGCCAGTAAATCCACCGAACCAAGGCTGACGTGTTTGAGCACCTTCAAATACCAGCGGACTGAGCCAGGATCGAAACTGACAAGTTAGGGTCAGAAGACAAGCGCCTCAACCGTCTGAGCCACTCAGCCTAGCAAAATTATATGTTGAACAAGGCTTGAACTCACAACCTTTGAATCACTAAAGGAGCATTTTACTGCTGTTCCACTAGAAGCTGATATCAAATGACTCCTTCTTAAACACCATAGTTCAGCTTCTACTATGCATCCACAAGTGCATGCATCAGGTAACAGCACCGTGATCCAAAGGAGCTATACCAAATGAATGGAGAGTTGCTTTAGTAGCCCCTGTGTATAAAGAAGAGGGTGGCAGACATAAAGCTGAAAATTATAGGCTAGTCAGTTTGACATGCATTACATGTAAGTTTTGGGAAAGTATTCTCTCCCATTATATTAGATATGTTTGCGAAATTCATAACTGGTTCGATAGAAGGCAGTTCAGGTTTAGGAAAGGTTATTGCATTGATGCTCAACTTGTCGGATTTCAGCAAGATATAGCAGATACCCTGGATTCAGGAGGTCAAATGGACTGAATTGACCTACCTAAGTTATTTTATAGAGTAGATCATGGGAGACTACTGGCAAAAAATGAGTGCAATTGGACTAGATAAAAGAGTAACTGAATGGGTGGCTATATTTCTAGAAAACAGAACTCAGAGAATTAGAAGAGGAGAAGATTTATCTTACCCTGTAATAATTAAGAGGGGAATTCCTCAAGGCAGTATTATTGGACCTTTATGTTTTCTTTATGTTTTATTTTTCTGTATAGATTAAAAAATAAGTTACAAGATTGTGAACAACTGGAAAATGACCTCGATAATGTCGTGAGAATGATGGTATGATGATAAACGGGGTTAAAAGTCAGGTTTTGAGTTTCACTAATAGGAAAAGTCCTCTCAGTTTTAATTACTGCATTGATGGGATGAAAGTTCATTTAGAGATCATTGTAAGTACCTAGGTGTTAATATAAGGAAAGATCTTCATTGGGGTAATCACATAAAAGTGGTTGTAAATAAAGGGTGCAGATCTCTCCACGTGCTTATCAGGATATATAGGGATTGTAGGAAGGATGTAAAGGAGAGTGCATATAGGTCTCTGGTAAGACCCCAACTAGAGTATGGTTCCAGTGTATGGGACCTTCACCAGGATTACTTGATTTAAGAATGGGAAAAATCCAAAGAAAAGCAGCTCGATTTGTTCTGGGTGATTTCCGACAAAAGAGTAGCGTTACAAAAATGTTGCAAAGTTTGGGCTGGGAAGACTTGGGAGAAAGGAGACAAACTGCTCTACTAAGTGGTATGTTCCGAGCTGTCGGTGAAGAGATGGCGAGGAATGACATTAGTGGACTAATAAGTTTGAGTGGTGTCTTTAACAGTAGGAAAGATCACAATATGAATGTAAGTTGGAATTCAAGAGGAAAAATTGGGGCAAATACTCGTTTATAGGAAGGGGAGTTAGATTGAAATAACCTACCAATATATTTTCTAATTTCTTTGCAATCATTTAAGAAAAGGCTAGGAAAACAACAAATAGGGAATCTGCCATCGTGTGACTGCGCTAAATGCAGATCAGTAGTGATTCATTTGATTTGAACTTAAAAGAAAAGACTGGAACGGGCAATCCATGTCTACATCCAAGAAACACAATTTGGTTTCCGTGAAGCAGTTGGTAACCGAGGTGCCATTGGCGCTCTAAGAATTCTTAGAGAACACCCATGGGTGAGAGAAAATTGTTTTCATGTTATACCTGTTATCGCACCTGCGTCAATATCCCCCTATAACCAAAATTTGTTCATATGCTTCACTGTAACATATCCACACATTCACAAATTGACACACACATAGCCTTAATCACAGTATCAAAACACTCCACTTCGAGAATATCAACAAAGCTGCCATTATTAAAACAACTGCCAACACTTCAATATGGAGGTTACAACTTTGAACCACAGTTGAAAATAGATGACTGCATAT
Source organism: Anabrus simplex (assembly GCF_040414725.1). NCBI lineage: Eukaryota > Metazoa > Arthropoda > Insecta > Orthoptera > Tettigoniidae > Anabrus > Anabrus simplex. Next base: position 214,276,729 of record NC_090268.1, on the reverse strand, counting down.
TTCAATATGGAGACTGTAAATATTGCATGTCAGGCTGGGATATATACTTGCTTCACCATGGGTGAGAGAATATTGTTTTCAAGTTATACCTGTTATCGCACTTGCATCAATATCCCCTCTATAACTTGAAACAATTTCCACACTTTGTCACACTCGTCTACTTTGCCTTGAACGTAGATCGTATCTTCTTTCTTCCTCGATGGCGCTGGATGTGTTCTGCTCCTCTTGACCAGCATGTCCTGTGTCGGGGGTTGGGGTTGCCTCGCTGCCAGCATCTTCCTCGATGATAGTCGATGTGTTCTCACGATAACCAGATGGATGCTGTGTCATTAGTAGCCTCTCCTCCTGGCTTACCCTGTATGCGTAGCGGTTGGGTGACTCGCTGCAACTCCGATGCGTGGACCTTGACAGGAGGGTTGGTCTTCAGTAAGGAGACCTCATGGCCCAGCCTTTTATTCACCTCGATGGGACCAACCCACTTAGGTGCGAGACCTGCGTGAAACCCTCCAATCTTATTACTGACTGGGTGGTTACGTCACAGTACTTGTTGGCCTGGTAGGAAGATCTGCATCTCTTCGAGATTTGAGCCTTGGCCTGGTTAAGGGATCTCTTCTTAGCCAAAGCTTGCTTCTCCTTGATGTTCTGCTGCTGATGCTGCTGCTGACACTCTGCCAGGGAAACGGCTGCATCATTTTGACCCGAAGTGGATGGTGGACAAATCTCCCAATCCCCAGCGCCATACAGCAGTCGACCAAAAATCAGCTCTGCTGGAGAATAGCCGGTGATACAGTTGATGTGTCGTCTCAGGGCAAAGAGTGACTGCGGTATCTGATGGTCCCACAGTCGATGTTCTTTGTCTATCAGGTGGACTCGTAGCATCTTTTTCAGCTCCTGGTTTTGTTATTCCATTGGATTTGCCCTTGGGTTGTAGATAGGGGTGATGGAGTGCTCCACACCGCATTCCGTCGTCATTTGCTGCCACTTCTTCAACGTGAACTGACTCCCGTTGTCTGACAGATGCGCCATGGGTAGCCGTAGTGGCTCATCTTGTAGCAGGCTGGTGATGCGTCCCGTCATGGCTTCAGGTATCGGAAAGGCCTCAATCCATCTTGTGAAGAGGTCAGTGATTAATAGGAGTCCTGTTTTACCCTGTGGTGTTCTAGGGTAAGGACCCATCAAGTCCAGGACTATGACCTCCCACAGGCGTTGTGGCCGTCTTCCTCGTTGGCTGGAATCCGCCTTCCTGTTGCTCGCCTTGGTGCAGGCACAGATGTAGTACCCCTTCACGTAGTCCAGGATGTCTTTCTGCATGTTGACCCAGAAGAATCTTCGTTGGATAGACTGATATGTCTCTTCGCCCCCTGGATGTCCGGCTTCCGTGCTGTCGTGGAACTTCTCGAGGATGTCCATCGTGTGCTGTCTGGGGATCACCACTACTGCAGGTGCGTCAGAGAGGTGCAACCTGTATATCAAGAGTCCTCCGTCGACCCGGAAGTACTTATAGCACATCTTGAATTCCCTCGGGATAAGTCGACCATCCATATTTTGTCTCCTAATCCACTGCGTCATGGTCCTACAGGGTTTGTCTTTTTCCTGCCACTGTTTGATCACTCCCAGATCAAGTTCCTTCTTGATGGTCATCAGGACAGGTTCCTTAGGCTCACCCTTGAGTTTTTGTGGGAACTCCCTTTCGACAACGCTGTTCCCAGCTTCAGGTTCCATCGTCAGGTGCCTAGATAAGCTGTATGCTCCTATGTCTGTCGGTCCTGGGACGTGACACACAACAAAATCAATTCTGCAATTAACAGGGCCCATCGCATCAATTTATTGAGCCAGAGACCGAATTCAACCATTTGAGAGCAGCGTTGTCAGTGTAGAGCTGGAACTTTCTTCCCTCCAAGTAGCCTCTGTATTTGCCCATGGCCCACACGACGGCTAAGGCTTCCTTCTCGGCAGTACAGTAGCATTTTTCGGTGGGAGATAGCTTCCTGCTGGCATACTCGATGATGTCCCTTCCGCTGTCACTCCTCTCCTGGAATGACACTGCTCCTAAGCCAGAGTTGCTGGCGTCCGTCTGCAGGCACATCTTCCTTTGAGGGTCGGGATGGGCTAGACTGGGAGCATTGCATATCGCAGCCTTAATGCCTTGGAATGCTGCCTCTTCCTTGCTGGTCCATCAAAACGGGCGGTTGTTATGGAGTAGATCGGTGAGGGGTATAGCCTTCTTTTTAAAGTGTGGCACGAAGCTGCTATACCATCCACACAAGCCAAGGAACTGACGTACTTGTCGCTTGGTCCGCGGGTGTTCAGCTTCTTCGATAGCTCGATTCTTCTCCGGTTGCCTTTCTAAGCCTTCAGAGGTTAGGACGTAGCCAAGATATTCTACGCAGGACTGGGCGAAGTGGCACTTCTCCAGTTGGCAAGTCAGTCCATGAATCTTCAGTCGTTCCAGGACTTTCCTCAGATGTACAAGGTGTTCTTGAAAATTCTTGCTGTGAATTAAAATGTCATTGAGATATACTTGGCAAAAATTTCCAACATTTCCTGGTAATACCTTATCCATCAGTCGCATAAAGGTGGCAGGAGCATTCTTCAATTCAAAGGGCATTACTGCAAGCTGATACAATCCTCTCTGTGTCGAGAAAGTGGTCCAATGTCTAGAATTTTCCTCGACCTTCACTTGCCAGTATCTGGAGTTGAGATCCAGTGTGCTGAAAATCCTAGACCCACTTTCTTGTTTGAGTGAGTCTTTCAGGTCAGGCATGGGGTAGGCATCAATAATGGTCTTTTTGTTCAACCTGTGGAAGTCCACACATAGTCAATACTCCCCATTCTTCTTCTTCGGTAGGACGATAGGTGAAGCCCAACAGGATGTGGAGGGCTCGATGAGACCTTGCCCTTCCATCTCTTGAATCTTCTGGATGACGAAGTTGCGCTTATCCGGGTTGATTGGATATGGACGTTGCTTGATGGGTGAGGAAGCGCTGCATTCAATGGTGTGCATTACCATGGCAGTCCGTCCTATTTTATTGGTAATGACTTCCGGAAAGTCATTTAAGGTGTGTCTCAGCTCCTCTTCTTCACTTAGTCGAAGATGTGTTAACTGGATATCTCCCAGGTTTACGTCAAATTCTGTATCCTTGTGAGTCCGGAGATTTCCATCGTACCAGGCGACCCTTAGATGTCTGTCTTTTCACAAAAAGACTTCATGAGCTGCATAGTCTAGGATCACCTTGTATTCCACCAGGAAGTCATGACATAAAATGATGTTAGGTATCAGGTTCTGAATCACTGCAACATCAATTACAATAAGCAAGTTCATGAATTTAGCAGTTAGGTTAGTCTATCATTGGATGGAATAGGTTACCCTGTCCTCTGCTCCCACTACCATTCCGAGGTGGTGAGACTTCATAGGCAGTAGTAATCTGGCGACAATTCTGTTGACAAACGAATGGCTTGCTTGGCTGTCGAGTACGGCTGAAAAATTCTCGTTGCCAATCCTTAAGATGATAGCTGGACGGGGTTGACCTATTCTACTCACTATCTGACCAATCCCTCTCCTACTTGACCATGGTTGCTCATCTGTCAGTTCTTGGGGCACCTTCCCATTCTCAGTCCCTTCCCCCCTTAATCCAGAATGGGCCGGACCTAGTTTCTCCAACGTCACGGTTGGGCACGTGTTCTTCTTTTCCACACCGGTAGCACTTCCTAACTGCACTGGTCTCTTCTGTAGCTTTGCTCCTGTGTTCCTTCTCCAGCTGGGCGATGATTCTGCGTAGATCATCAAAGGATCTGGGTTGTGATACTTTCACTAGGGGCAGAATCTTATCGTGGAGTAGCTCTGTGATATCTGGTAAGATCTCATTTTCACTTCCTTCCGGGTGCAGACACTTGAAGAGTTTGTACTTCTGCAGGACGAAGGCGCTAGCTCTCATGCCAGTGGGTTGTGCCTCAGTCAGTAGCTTCCTTTACACGGAGCTTTTCACCCCTTCAGAATTAAACCTAGCGAGGAATTCCCTCCTGAAGTCCATCCAGTTTAGATTTAAGCCCCTCAAGTTGTTCCACCAAGTAGCAGCTTGCCCCTTTAATCGCAGTGTGACGAGTTGCACGAAGATGTCCTCTGGTAAATTAGTCCTTCCTAATAGGTTGACCAATCCCTCTACAAAGCTAGTCAGAATCTCCTCTAGTCGTCTGTGGAATTCTGGAAGGCTCTCTATAATCACCTTTGGGTCTAGTTGTCCTGTATTACCGGTTAGTTTTGAGGCGTTTAGAGGTGTGGCGGTATGTCTTGTTTGCAGTCTATCTTCTACTGTGTGAAGGATGTTTTCCCTTATATTCTGTATATCTCCCTTGATGGTCAAAAACCGGTTTTCTAACCTTCCTTCAACAGCAGAAATATGACTCCCAAGATTTCCCTCAAGGACAGAGATACGGCTTTCAAAATTTCTCTCGATGTTAGAAATCTTCCCCTCAATCTGTTGTTTTATGCCGGAAACCTGGATTTCCAAGATATCCCCTTCAAGCTGGCTTACTCTACTCTCGATCTGGTCAACCTGTCCGAGTTTTGACGTGATGTCCGATATTTGCTGCGTCAATTGATCAGTGACATCGCTAATTTGTGATGAAATTTTGTCATTTAAGGTTGAAATTTTCGATTCTAGGCCCTGTTCTACATTATAAACCTGTGTGTACACTTGTGCTATCTGTCCAGTTAAAACTGAGTTAGCTTGAGAAATTTCACCTGAAAGTTTGTCATTTAGTGCCTGCATCAAGGTCATTAGGTTAGAACACATTTCGGTTATATTTACCTCATCTTCCGATGTTTCGTCGGCATCTTTGTTGACTTCAATGCAAAACTTTCCTGGATCTACTCCCTTCTCCATGAGATCTTTCCATAGTGGCACCTGTAGTGATTTCTTCTTCCCGTCTGTCAGGAGATTCCTCTTGGTAACTTTGTCTTTGAGCTGTTTGAGTGACATATTCTCTAATATGACTAGAATTTTGAACTACCACACTCGTATTCCTCGTAAATTTTTACGTCCTCTTCATGGTCGCCAGTTAACGTATCCACACAGATGCACACGAGATGCTGTCAGTTGGTACAATTCATTTTATTCACATATATTCACAAATTAACACACACATAATCTTAATCACAGTATCAAAACACTTCACTTTGAGAATATCAACAAAACCGCCATTATTAAAAATAACTGCCAACACTTCAATATGGAGGTTATAACTTTGAACCACAACTGAAAACAGATGACTGCGTATTTCAATGTGGAGACTGCAAATATTGCATGTCAGCCCGGGATATATACTTGCTACACCATAACTCTACTAAACAACAAATAACTTTTACCGTCAAGATCATTCCCTTATATATGTGTGCCTGGTCAGGCTTATAGAAAGTTACATTACAAAATATATCTTTGTGAAAATTCTAGAGTGTCTAATACATAGGTTATTTACAATTTATATATACAGGTAAGAATAAATTATAATAATAATTTACAGATATTTACATTAAATGAACAGATATAAATGTCTATACACAGTGCACGTTTCATGACATAACCTCAAAAACAATGCGATCATATCATATATACACATGATGTAATAATAATAATAATAATAATAAATGGATGTAACACTTCACAGCTATACATACAATAATAATAATTGTAAAATAATAACAATAATTATTCAAGCTTGATATCTGCATTAGTTACCCATGGGTGAGAGAATATTGTTTTCAAGTTATACATGTTATCACATTTCTGTTACCGCACTTGCGTCAACTTATTATTAAAAGACATTGGTACTGTCTAGATATGGAACTGTTGCTGAGATGTGTGGAAGTAGGAGGAAGGGAAAAGGTAGGAAAGGAAAATGTAGAGTAGAGGATAGGAAAAGACAGGTGGAACAGGGTCATGGGAAGGAGAAAAGGGAGGAGGAAGTAGCTTCTGCAGCTATCAGGAAAGATAGGGCTGACCAGGAGGGGAGGGGATCAAATGAGGTGGGTAGGGTTGAGGCTCTGGTCATGGGGGATTCCATCGTTAGACACGTGGGGAAAGTATGCGGAGGAAAGGGTACCAGGGTAGAGTGTTATCCAGGAATTAGGTTGAGGCAGATGTTGAGGAAAGTAGAAGAGAGGGAGGAGAGGAAGAAGAAGGTGGTAGTGTTTCACGTTGGTACCAACAATGTAAGGCAAGCTGATATAAGTACCAACATAGTTGGAGATGTGTGGGATCTGGTAAATGCAGCACGGGTGAAGTTTAAGAAAGCGGAGATTGTTATTAGTGGAATACTGTGTAGAAGGGATACTGACTGGAGGGTGATTGGGGATTTAAATGAGACTATGGAGTGGGTATGTGGGAAACTGGGAGTGAAATTTCTAGATCCTAATGGGTGGGTAGGAGATAGGGATCTGCACTCAGATGGCCTTCATTTAAACCGCAGTGGTACGTATAAGTTAGGAAATTTGTTTGGAAGGGTAATAGGGAGGTACATTCAGGGAAACGGGATGGCCTAGGGAGCGGTGATAAGGGAACAGGGAACTGGAAATCAAGTAGGGATGACATAAAATTGTTAGTGTTGAACTGTAGAAGTATTGTAAAGAAAGGAATAGAATTAAGTAATTTAATAGATATATATTTACCAGATATTGTAATAGGAGTTGAATCATGGCTGAGAAATGATATAATGGATGCAGAAATTTTCTCACGGCACTGGAGTGTGTATCGTAGAGATAGGATAGGAAGGGTGGGAGGGGGAGTATTCATTCTGGTGAAAGAAGAATTTGTAAGCTACGAAAAAGTTAAAGATGAGACACATGAAATTCTAGGTGTAAGGCTCATTTCTAAAGATAATAGGCAACTTGATATATGTGGAGTGTACAGATCGGGAAAGGGTAGCACTGATGCAGATTCGGAATTATTTGATAGGATAGTCAGCTATGTGGGAAACGTATTGGAAAGAAATGTGATTGTAGCGGGAGATCTGAATTTGCCAGATGTCAATTGGGAAGGAAATGCGAACGACAGGAAGCATGACCAACAAATGGCAAATAAGTTAATATGGGAAGGACAGCTGATTCAGAAAGTGATGGAACCAACCAGAGGGAAAAATATCCTGGATGTGGTGCTGATAAAACCAGATGAGCTCTATAGGAAAACTGAAGTAATAGATGGTATTAGTGATCATGAAGCTGTTTTTGTGGTAGTTAAAAATAAATGTGATAGAAAGGAAGGTCTTAAAAGTAGGACTGTTAGGCAGTACCATATGGCTGATAAAGCAGGCATGAGGCAGTTTCTAAAAAGTAGCTATGATCGGTGGAAAACGGTAAATAAAAATGTAAACAGACTCTGGGATGGGTTTAAAGAAATTGTTGAGGAATGCGAAAACAGGTTTGTACCTTTAAGGGTGGTAAGGAATGGTAAAGACCCACCTTATTATAATAGAGAAATAGACTAAGAAGGAGGTGCAGACTGGAAAGAAATAGAGTTAGAAATGGCTGTGGAAGTAAGGAGAAATTGAAGGAACTTACTAGAAAATTGAATCTAGCAAAGAAGGCAGCTAAGGATAACATGATGGCAAGCATAATTGGCAGTCATACGAATTTTAGTGAAAAATGGAAGGGTATGTATAGGTATTTTAAGGCAGAAACAGGTTCCAAGAAGGACATTCCAGGAATAATTAATGAACAAGGGGAGTGTGTATGTGATGATCTTCAAAAGGCAGAAGTATTCAGTCAGCAGTATGTAAAGATTGTTAGTTACAAGGATGATGTCGAGATAGAGGAGGAGACTAAGGCCAAAGAAGTAATAAAATTTACGTATGATAACAATGACATTTACAATAAGATACAAAAGTTGAAAACTAGAAAAGCGGCTGGAATTGATCAGATTTCTGGGGATATACTAAAGACAATGGGTTGGGATATAGTACCATATCTGAAGTACTTATTTGATTATTGTTTGGTCGGAGGAGCTATACCAGATGAATGGAGAGTTGCTATTGTAGCCCTGGTGTATAAAGGAAAGGGTGATAGACATAAAGCTGAAAATTACAGGCCAGTCAGTTTGACATGCATTGTATGTAAGCTTTGGGAAGGCATTCTTTCTGATTATATTAGACATGTTTGTGAAATTAATAACTGGTTCGATAGAAGGCAATTCGGTTTTAGGAAGGGTTATTCCACTGAAGCTCAACTTGTAGGATTCCAGCAAGATATAGCAGATATCTTGGATTCTGGAGGTCAAATGGACTGTATCGTGATTGACCTGTCTAAAGCATTTGATAGGGTGGATCATGGGAGACTACTGGCAAAAATGAGTGCAATTGGACTAGACAAAAGAGTGACTGAATGGATTGCTATATTTCTAGAAAATAGATCTCAGAGAATTAGAGTAGGCAAAGCTTTATCTGACCCTGTAATAATTAAGAGGGGAATTCCTCAAGGCAGTATTATTGGACCTTTATGTTTTCTTATATATATAAATGATATGAGTAAAGGAGTGGAATCGGAGGTAAGGCTTTTTGCGGATGATGTTATTCTCTATAGAGTGATAGCAACTGCAACGTGACCTCGAAAATGTTGTGAGATGGACAGCAGGCAATGGTATGATGATAAACGGGATTAAAAGTCAGGTTGTGAGTTTCACAAATAGGAAAAGTCCTCTCAGTTTTAATTACTGCGTTGATGGGGTGAAAGTTCCTTTTGGGGATCATTGTAAGTATCTAGGTGTTAATATAAGGAAAGATCTTCATTGGGGTAATCACATAAATGAGATTGTAAATAAAGGGTACAGATCTCTGCACATGGTTATGAGGGTGTTTAGGGGTTGTAGTAAGGATGTAAAGGAGAGTGCATATAAGTCTCTGGTAAGACCCCAACTAGAGTATGCTTCCAGTGTATGGGACCCTCACCAAGATTACCTGATTCAAGAACTGGAAAAAATCCAAAGAAAAGCAGCTCGATTTGTTCTGGGTGATTTCCGACAAAAGAGTAGCGTTACAAAAATGTTGCATTGTTTGGGTTGGGAAGAATTGAGAGAAAGAAGAAGAGCTGCTCGACTAAGTGGTATGTTCCGAGCTGTCAGCGGAGAGATGGCGTGGAATGACATTAGTAGACGAATAAGTTTGAATGGCGTTTATAAAAGTAGGAAAGATCACAATATGAAGATAAAGTTGGAATTCAAGAGGACAAACTGGGGCAAATATTCATTTATAGGAAGGGGAGTTAGGGATTGGAATAACTTACCAAGGGAGATGTTCAATAAATTTCCAATTTCTTTGAAATCATTTAGGAAAAGGCTACGAAAGCAACAGATAGGGAATCTGCCACCTGGGCGACTGCCCTAAATGCAGATCAGTATTGATTGATTGATTGATTGATTGATTGATTGATTGATTGATTGATTGATTGATTGATTGATTGATTGGATAGAATTTCCTGGCATAATTTATTCCCATTATTAAGGAATGTTTAACCCTTTTAGACCGTGTACGCACAATTGTGCGGGTTCGTATTTTATTTATGTCTGAGCTTATTTGACGTTTTCTTGGCGTTAGACCAGACTGCAGTGCTTGTGCAGGACACGTAGCATGTACTTCAGCTGTTTTTATTAAGTACTTGACCACCAGGGGGCAGGAAGAAGAGTTTAAAAATACAGTTCATTAGCAAGATGGTGGGAAGCAGTAATGCCTAATGTAAGTATTTATTTATTTATTGCATTCAAATTAATCTAGAAGCTTTACTGAATATCAGAATATAATCAATGAGGTGTGTAAATTGTGTAGTAAACGTAAATTGTGAACTTACAACATCGTACGTAATACCATGAGGTTTTGAATGTTGATACGCAATGCATGCAGGAATGCTGGGTGCTGTCACAAAAAGGACTGTGAAAGTAAAACTCGTACTCTACGTGAGAAATGTAATGTATAAGATTTTAATTGTTTAAAATCGTTCCACACTGTAAAATAGAACATTTGATCATGTACATGTGCATATTCACAAGTACTGAGTTAAATTTTTTATTTTTTTTATTTTTTGCAAGTAGTGAATGAAGTCCTGACCCGCACAATTGTGTGGGTTCTGTTTTTCAGCCGATAGTTCTTATTTTGTAAAATAAACTGTAAAAACATGTAATTGAGAGCATTTTAGTAAGTTTTTGACATTTTGACACCTCCAGATTTCTTTCAGGTCTGACGACAAGTTGCTGCTGCCAAAAGGGCAGTAAAAGCAAAACTCTTCCTCAACGTAGAAAATGTAATGTTTACTTGTGTTTGAACAAAGATTTAATTGTTTTAAGTTATTCCCCACTGTAAAATAGAACATTTGATCATGTACATATGTATATTCACATGCACTGAGGTAATTTTTTTTTTTTGTAAGTAGTGAATTAAGTCCTGACACGCACAATTGTGTGGGTGCTTTTTTTTCAGATGTTAATTTTTGTTTTGTAGAATAAACTAAAAATATATGTATTTAAGAGCATTTTAGTCGGTTTTTGACATACAAACAAAAATTCACACTGCCAGTTTTCTTTCAGGTCTGAAAGGGATACAGTATATATATATTTACTTATTTATTACATAGTAACACTTCCTTAATTTTGAGGTTGCCTAAAAGACAAAGTATACTTAATGCCAACTAGTAGTGTGTAATGGGAAGAAAAAAAATACCAGTTTATTGAATTTTAAAGAAAATCACCGAAGGTTGTTTCTTATAATACTTATTGATGATATCAAGGCAGAAAGTGCAGTGTCACTAATCAAAGATTTTGGTACCGGTAGGTGGAATATCTTGCAGAACTCAATGAATATTCGAGGTATCATGCCCCTACACCCAATCAGCAAGCCTATGACTTTGACCCTTTTGGGTTGTATGTTTCCTTGTAGAACCGACTGTGGACTCGATATTTCCTTCTTCTCACGATCAAAATCATCGGGTTGACTAGCGGAGGATTCGAAGCGGACGGTTTGATCGATTATATATCCACATTTTAGGCAATTATATCAATCCTTTCAGTGCTTCTACCCCCTAGTGAGTACTTCTACAATTATTGTAGGGGCCTAACACTGGTTACCCTATTCAATTGAACATCCTCTGTGTGGTGAGGGGGACTAGTAGCTCCTTTCTTGAGATGCCGAATGGAGCCCTGTTGGGTAACCATTTGGTATACAAGGAAGCAAAAGCACCACCCAACCCTAAGGTGTAATGCGACCCATGCCAATGGGGTGCATGGCACATGGGAGATGTGTTCTGAACGGAGCCTTCGAGATACCTGGCGCCCTCTCCAAGTAAGCAGCCTTACTTGGGTATGCGGGGTTCTGCCTGGGCGGACATCATATTTTCCTAGCTACTCGTGGGACCTACATGCGTACTGTAGCAACCCAAAAACTGGAGAGCTCCTCTGGGGACTCTGAGAGAAACACTAGCTCGACGACAACCGATGGGGACTCTTCGGAGATACCCTCAGACAGCACATCCTCGACCGTAAAAGAGCACACTCTAGAGGTGGGCAACCTTCTAGTTCAGAGGAAGAAGAAGAAACAGTGCTCCAGCGCTGAGAAGAGAAGGTACAAGAAGGCTTTAAAGGCCCGAGAGCAGGCCAAAGGAGGCCTAACTCCTGGAGCTGAGAGGCGTTCTACTGCCATGGCAACGTCGACTGGGGGGATCCAATGGGCACAAGAGGCAGGCCCCTGATACGGGTTCTGCTTCCAGGGCACAGAGGACTCCTCCCACCAAGACACCAGTGGCAAAACCACTCCTGTCGAGGGCAACCCCAGAAGAAGATCGGCAAGCCCACAAAAGACCTAAGGTGGAGTATGCCAGAATAGCTAAAGCTGGGATCAGGAGGGCCATAGTGCCTGAAGGATATCCTGACCAGCAGCAAACTGAAAAACAGGTGGAGTCTGTAGAGGAGGCTATCACCAATCTGATAGATGAGCTTCCGGAGCTGGGGCCCATTAAGCCTCAGTTCTGTCGAGAGGTGCAGCCATCATTATTGCAGAGAACGACGAGACTGTAGCATGGCTATCTAGTCTTGTTACAGATATGCAGCTGTGGGAAGGAGCCAGGCTCACAACTGTGGGCATGGATAAACTCCTCTCCTACAAGATAGTCATGGTCTGGATACCAGGACAATGTTGTTCTTTTGAGAAGAATGGCATGCCAGAACCATGGTCTAAACCCCAGTAGCTGAAGAATCTACGACCGCAAGGAGGAGAAGAAGGGTGCCCGCCTTGTGTTCAGCATGGACTCCAGGGATGTGGAAAAAGTGTTGCCACTTTCACCCTGGTGGAGGGTAAACGCGACAAGCAGAGGACCAACCCCACCACAGACAATACCGGGACCAACAGAGGCAAGGAGCAGGAGCCTGGGAAGGAGCCGGGGCCAGCCAAGTCTCAAGATTCATCACGGGAGCCGGAGCTGCATGTTCTGGAGACTGCATAAGGTAAAGCATTGCATGAAGGTAAGGAATGATTACTTTCATACAATCAAGCATACAACATTGCATAGTGGCCTCTAGGGTGCTTATAAGAAGTATCCAGAAAGATGGGTTTTCGGTCGCCATAATACAAGAACCCTGGCTTGGACAGGAACATATCATGGGACTAAAATGTGTAGGCTTCACTCTATTCAGTGGAGTAGCGGAGGATAAGCCTAGAACATAAATACTAGTTAAGGATCATAATGCATGGGCTATACAGGGCTGCATTACTAGAGACCTAGTAGCAGTCCTAGTGAGATATGAAGAGGGTGGACAGCCAAGAGATTTGGTTGTCTGCTCTGCATATTTCCCAGGAGACTCTGAATCTCCACTCCCGCCGGAGGAGTTCAATAGACTGGTGACATACTGTAGGAAACAAGGACTTAACCTCATAGTAGGATGTGACGCCAATGCTCACCACAGTATTTGGGGAAGCAAATATACAAACCAAAGGGGAGAGAATTTCATAGAATTTCTATGTACAACCGATCTTGAGATCATGAACATAGGTGATACCCCAACCGTCATCAATAATAGGAGTGAGGGGATCATAGACCTTACCCTGGGTTCCATGGGAATCATACAGGAATTTAAAGACTGGAAAGTTTCTTTGGAGCCTTTGTTGTCAGACCACAGACACATTGTGTTTCATATAGAGGGCTCCTTCGAAATCCCATCTTGTAGGAATCCTAGACAAACCGATTCTTTTAGGGAGGATGTGAGGAGGGGACTGGAAGGAGGACCTTCAAATATAATCAAGAATAACGAGGAGCTGGAGCTCAGTGTGAGTTTTCTCACACAGACACTAGTTACCTCTTATGAATTAAACTGCCAGTTGTTAAGGCAAAAAGAACAATAGGAAGCTTCCAGTGGAACAGTTATCTGGAACACCTGAGGAGAAACACACAAAGGCTCTGGAACAAATACAGGGACCTTCAAGATCAAGAAAGTCTAGATTCTTACAAAGAATCACAAAGAAAGTACAAGTCAGAAGTCAAAAAGGCTTCTAGGAAATCCTGGAGACAGTTTTGCGAGAGTCAATATGAAGTGGCAAGGCTTCATAAAATTCTAACCTTGGATGGAAGGGCAAGGCTGGACTCATTGGAGTCTCCCTCGGGTGGATATACATCCACAGAGAGGGAGACCCTGAGCTTATTGCTTGATGCCCACTTTCCAGATTCAGTAGTCACAAATAGTGAAGTAGAATCGAGCGGATCCTTCCAATCCGATAGAAGTGGTTGGAAGGAAGCCGCAGAGATTGTTACCCCAAGAAGGGTGAAGTGGGCATTAGAATCTTTTGCCCCTTATAAAAGTCTAGGAATGGATGGGATCTCTCCAGCGCTTCTTCAGAAAGCAGAAGTGGTTCCCATGGAACCATACCTCTTCAGAATTTTTAGAGCCTGTCTTAACATGGGGTACATGTACTCCTTGTGGCATCAGGCGAAGGTAGTGTATATACCTAAACCTGGAAGGTCATCATATACTAGACCTAAGGATTATAGACCCATTAGTCTAATGTCTTTTCTTCTTTTGGAAAGACTGGTGGATAGACATATCAGGGAGAAAGTATTAAGAGATTGTCCCCTGCATTTTCATCAACAAACATGCCAACCAGGGAATTCGGTTGAAACAGCACTACACCAGCTTGTTTCCAGGCTGGAGAGCACCTTGGATCAGCAACAACTTGCTATGGTCATATTCTTAGACATAGAAGGGGCCTTTAACTACACATCTTTGGGCTCCATAGAACTTAGTCCAGAGAGAAGAGGCGTGAGTAGGATGCTCATAAGATGGATTATGGCCTCACTGCAGGGCCGTCAAGTTCTGTTTACCCTCAACACAGTTATATTGAGAGCTAATATAGACAAGGGGTGTCCATAGGAAGGAGTATTATCACCAACATTATGGTGCCTGGTAGTGGATGAACTACTTAACAGGTTAAATGTTGGAGGAATTTATACCCAAGGCTATGCAGACGACATTAGCCTGATGGCGGTAGGAAATTTCCCCAGTACGGTTTCGGAGCTCGTACAGAGCTCCCTACACAGGGTGGAAAGATGGTGCCACAATACAGACTTGTCGGTCAATCCCGACAAGACGGAGCTCGCCGTGTTTACCAGGAGGAGGAGGCTAGACGGACTGTCAGAGCCATTCCTATTTGGGAAAAAAATTAGTTAAGACAACCTCAGTTAAGTACCTAGGGGTAATCCTCGAGGCAAGACTGAGCTGGAAAAACCATATAGATCATGAGGTGGATAAGGCTCGCAAGATTATGTGGGCCTGTCGCAGGGCCGTCGGGAAGACTTGGGGCCTAGAACCTAGGGTGGTCCAATGGCTTTATATTTCTATTGTACGGCCCACGATCACCTACGCATCTTTAGTCTGGTGGCCAGGTTCTGAGAGTAAAACTGTGACCGCCAAGTTAAACAGTGTCCAAAGACTTGCGTGTCTAGGAATAACAGGGGTACTGGATACTACACCATTATGTGGAATGGAGGCCATCCTATGCCTTCCCCCCTTACATTTATATGTTAAGGAGATAGTGGGAATGAGTGCTTACCGCCTCTGGTCACTCAGAGGATGGTTTTTCAAGAATCCAAATAGAGGTCATGCTTCTATTCTTACAAAGCTTCACCAGACTTGGCCTACGACAATGATGATCGGGGACCTAATGAAGCCCAGTTTTAATCTGAACTATAAGTTCGCAGTTGTGATACCCACAAGGGAGGAGTGGGTCAAGGATGCTGGGGCCTGTCTTAGGTCTATGGGCTGTACATGGTACACAGATGGCTCGCGGGCGGAGATGGGCACGGGCGCAGGGGTCTGGGGGCCTAAGACAAGGCTCTTCCTTCTCATGGGTAAATATACTACTGTTTTCCAGGCCAAAGTATATGCAATACTGGCCTGTGCTGAACATTTATGGAACATGCCTGGATGTAGAAGAAGCATCACCATTTGCAGCGACAGCCAGATAGTGTTAAAAGCACTATGTGCAGTTAGAACAACATTCAAAATGGTATGGGAGTGCCAGAGGATGTTATTTCATCTTCTGGGGCTAACAACCTCAGTCGTATAATTGGACAGTCCCGAGCTGTCCCAACAAACATTCCTTTTAGCTCATGGAATGGATCGCACTGTAGAATTGAGATTACCCCAGGGGGACAATCTCCCGTCAACCAAAGTTGACGCAAGCAGGCATTCGGATTCTGGGGGACCTGCCAGAATGTGCGAATGGGAAGAGTCGGAGCTCCCAAGAACCTCCAAAAGGATCAAAACGAAAAAGATTTTCAGGATGGGGACCATAAATGTACAGACAATGACAAAGACTGGTAAACTTAAACAGGTAATAGATGAGATGAGAGAAAGAAACATTGGAATACTAGCCATGCAAGAAACAAGATATAGTGATGAAGACACAGTGGAGTCAGAAGGCTTCATAGTGCTGAAAGGAAAACCAGGAATCAGAGTGGGAAAAGGAAGACACACACCTACATGCTTTGGTACAGGATTCATAATAGACAAGAGGTATGAGGATGGCATAATTGAAATGAAGAGTAGGTCTGAAAGGATTTCCACGTTATCAATTCGAGCAGGGAACAAAAAATATACCATAGTAAATGGACATGCGCCTACCAATGACAAGAACAGAAAAGACAAGAAAGCTGTAGACAGTTTCTGGGAAGAACTGGATGATACACTGAAAAGCATACCACACAGACAAGTAAAGATACTTGTAGGTGATTATAATGCACAGGTAGGGAGGGAGAAGCAACATAAGGGGATAGTAGGCAAGTACCCAGCACACAAGAGGACGAACAAAAACGGAGAAAGGTTAACTGAACTATGTCGAGAACACAGAATGAGACTTATGACAACTCACTTCAGGGCCAAACCGAATAAGAAAAAGACATGGGCAAGCCCATGCACCCACATTGGGGAATTCCAGATTGACCATGTGGCAATCAATCGGACAAACACTAAAGAGATTATGAACACAAAGGTCAGAAAGAACACAAGAATAGAATCAGATCACTATCTTACAGAAATCAAGTGCCTTTGGATTCCGCACAGGGGTAGACTGCCACAGACAAGTAGACCAACTGGAAAAATAAATATAGACAGAGACAAATTACGGCACAATCGATCCAAATACGAGGAAGGAATAGAAACTGGCAATGGATGGGATGACATGAAGCTGAATATGAGGAAACAGGCTGAAATATGGGGAAAGGAAGAAAAGAAAAAGAAACACTGGTGGTGGAATACGGACTGTGAGGAAGCGGTTGAGAATCGCAGGAAAGCCTGGAGAGACTGGAGCATTAAGAAGAACCTGGAAAAATGGGAAGTTTTCCTATGAGTAAGGAAGGAAACAGCCAGAACCATAAGATGGACCAAAAGACAGAGGATGAAGCAGGAATTGGATGAAATTGAAAACAACTTCAGGAAAAACAATAGTAGAGACTTTTTTGGGAAATTCAAAAAGAGCCTGAGTGGATATAAAGGCAGAGAACTCTTTATAAGAGAAAAGAATGGGGATCTGGCAGTTAGTGCGAAGGAGAACTGTAGGATACTTGCAGAATACTTTCATGACCTGTTAAACTGTGAACCACCTGAAGAAGAGCTGGAGCTGGGGACAAACACAGAAGAGAGAGAGTCATGTCCTCCAACTAGAGATGAGGTCGCGCAGGCCATAAGCGATCTAAAGAATAACAAAGCAACCGGAGAAGATGGAATATCAGCTGAGATGATTAAGTGGGGAGGTGACAAGGCAGTAGACAACATGACCAACATCATCGGCCAGATTTGGAGAACAAAGAAGTTACCAGAAGGATGGAAGAATGCGATCATAATACCAATACATAAGAAGGGAGACAAGAGGGATGCAAACAACTATAGAGGAATTTCGCTACTAGAGATTGGCTATAAGGTGTTGTCGAAAGTCCTGCTCAATAGACTGGAAGAACAGTTAGAAAGTACAATTGGAGACTACCAAGCAGGATTTAGGAAGGGAAGAGGATGCATAGAACAGATATTTATACTGAAACAACTGATAGAACATAGGGCCTTAAAGAACAAAAAAACGGTGGTAACCTTTGTAGATTTCACTAAGGCATATGACTCCATCGACAGACAAACTCTTGGAAGAATCCTGAAGAACAGAGGATTAGATGGCACTACACATGAACTCATAATGGAAATTCTATCAGACACAAAGGCAAGGGTGAGATTCAGAGGAGTACTCTCTGAAGAATTTGATATCAACACTGGTGTAAAACAAGGAGATGGATTATCACCAATGTTGTTCAACATAGCTCTGGATGAAGTCATCAGACAGTGGAGAACAATGAATGAGACAATGGGAATACCAAAGACGCATGTTGGGGACAAAAAGGACAATAGGGCCCAAGTAGATTGTCTAGCCTTTGCGGACGACATAGTTATAGTAAGTGAGACAGAAGAAGATGCAAAGACACAACTCAACAACTTAAGCAATATAGCCGGAAGGGTAGGACTGAGGATCGCCTACAACAAGACAAAGACATTGAATACCACTGAGGATTGGACAACACCGGAAGGCACCGTGCAGAACGTGGACAAATTCAAGTACCTAGGAGAATTTATAACAGGAAGGAATAGGAGCAATGAAGGAATAACAGAGAGGATAAAAAAGATGCGATCAGCCTTCTGTATGACCAGAGATATATACAATAAAAAGAATATATCTACGGACGCAAAGATCAGACATTACAAGGCAACGGTGAGAAATGCTGTATTATATGCTGCTGAGACTATAGCACTAGGAAGAAATGGTGCGGAACAACTAGAGAAAGAAGAGAGAAAAATATTGAGGAAAATACTAGGCTCTAAGAGAGGAGGTGAGAGATGGATGAGGAGACCCAGGGAAGAACTATACCGGAACATGAGGACAATCTCAGAAGAAATCAGACTGAAAAGAGCACGGTTTGCGGGACATGTAATCAGGATGAATATGGATAGAATGACGAAAAGAGTATGGGAAACAACAGCGAGGACATGAGGAAAGACAGGAACCAAGTGGGTAGTTGAACTCCGGAAAGATTGGTCAGAATTGGGGATCAAGGTGGAAGAAAAGGAAAATTGGAAAAGGAAGTACATACCGACTAATATGCCAGAGATCAACGATAGGGATGGATACAGGAAAAGGATTGAGAGTCACCAGTGGAGTAGACAAGAGAAGAGGATACTGAATATCTCGGAAGAAGAGCGGGAGAGAAGAAGAGAAAGGATGAAGAGGTTCTGGGAGGAGAAGAAGAAAATGCAATCCATGAAGGAGCTGTCCTTGGTCCTACAGAGGCCGTAACGCAAGAAGAAGAGGATGTTATATAAGCTGTGTGAGCTTAGCCCAGTTACCCTGTTATGGGTTCCTGGGCACACAGGAATCAGTGGAAATGAAGAAGCTGACAAACTAGCGAAACAAGGCTCAAAAAGTCCTTTCATAGGACCAGAGCCCTTCCTGGGGGTATCATTCCGATGTGTGAAACTGGTAATATCCCAGTGGACAAAACAGTCTCACTTAGACATTTGGAAGAGGTTAACCACAGCAAGGCAAGCACGTGAACTTATCGAAGGGCCCAGCCAAAGATATAAAAAGGTCCTAATAAATTTGAATAGGACCAGAATACGAATGGTAGTTGGACTGTTGACAGGCCACAATACATTACAGAGACACTTGCACATCATGAAAATTAGTCAGGATCTGATGTGTAGAAGATGCGATAGGGAGGAAGAGACCTCTGCGCATGTGTTGTGTCAGTGCGAGGCTCTTGCAAGCACTAGACATCGATATCTTGGCTCACATTTTGTGAACCTGGAAGACATCAGGAATTTCAACATTCGGACACTGGTATCCTTTATAGTAGCACTAGGGCTGGACTAGGCAAATCCGTTTAAGGGACACAAAGGGTCTTCATAGACCTACGTGTGGAGCCCTGCAAAGGCAGGGCTTACCCATTCCTTATCTATCTGTCTATCATCAGTGCTTCTATTCTCTGCCAAACCATGGATTTCTTCATGGACGGTAAATCCAGTTCTTCTAAAGGCTTGGGCGATAGTGGTTCTTATTTGATGATGTGCACAGTTTCACCGTGCTGGCAGGAACCAAGGACGTGTGTAAGTGTTTCCACCATGTTGAAGCATCTCTTACAATGACTACTGTCCATCTCAATTCATCTCAGTGATATGGGACTTCTACAATGGTCAAAATGCAGTTGTATATTTGAGAGAAGGTCTTACTAAACTAGTCGCTATCAGAAAAAGGGTAAGACAAGGATGTCCTCTTTCCCCAATTCTGTTTAATACTTTTGGTGAGCTGATGATGGTGAAAGCTCTAGAAGACATAAGACTTGGAGAAAAATACATTTGAATTATCATACAAGTAATTAAGTTTGCAGATAATGAGCTGGCAGCCCATCTATTTTGCAGAGGCAATACTATCAAGCATTGCACCAATGGTGCAGAAATATGGTATGAAAATAAATACCTCAAAAACAAAATGCATGACGTACATGAAATTCCCAAATCCTCTTTTTTTAAACACTTACCTAGGTCAGAAGATAACAGATGACAGAAGGAGCACCACAGAAGTTGAATGTTGTATTGCTAAGGCCAGAACAGCTTTTATGTACAAGAGGAGAGTACTCTCTTCCAGTCACCTGAGTCTTTCCCTCCGCCACGATATGCCACTCCAATTTAATGAGATCCATGGAAGAATGCTTCAATGAAAGAAAACATTCATGGGGAAGACATAGAAATACCTTCCTCAAACAAATTTTAAAAGACATCCAGGTGCAAAATTGATTGTCAATGAAGTAAACTGCAAATAACAAGAAGATATGGAAATCTTTTATGGCAACTGATCAGTCTTAGAACTGTAAACCAATTTTGATGATGAATTGAAGTACCAGAAAAGGATAAGTACATAAGTTCATATTACCATTTTCATCTATCAGCGATAGCTTAAAAGTAGTCCACCTAGTCCAATACTTATTACGGTACAATCTTTTTTTGTTAGCTAAGTGCATACATGTTTCAAGAACTTATTTGTTCTTTTCTTCAACAGCTGTATAGGAATGCTTGGTAGTTTATACAGCTGCTGAACAAGAGCGGAGTTCATATGATTATTATTTATTTTGTATTTTACTCCAGACCCAGACTTTTTTTTTTGTATTTAATGTTAACAAATTAGACAATCTAATCCATATCAGAAACTGAATATTACCAAGCAAGTTGGCCACGCAGTTAGGGGCCCATAGCCATGAGCTTCCATTCAGGAGATAGTGGGTTCAAACCCTACTGTCCACAGACCTGAAGGTGGTTTTTTGTGGTTTCCCATTTGCATACCAGGCAAATGCTAGGGCTGTACCTTAATTAAGGCCACGGTCGCTTCTTTCCCACTCCTAGCCCTTCCTTATCCCATCGCCACCATAAGACCTATCTGTGTGAGTGCGACATAAAACGACTTGTAGAAAACAAAACAAAAAACAACTCAATATTATCTGTGGGAGTGGTGGTATTGTTTTAAGAGGAAGTACAACTAGGCAACCATCCTCAATCAATCAATCAATCAATCAATCAATCAATCAATCAATCAATCAATCAATCAATCAATCACTACTGATCTGCATTTAGGGCAGTCACCCAGATGGCAAATTCCCTATCTGTTGTTTTCCTAGCCTTTTCCTAAATGATTGTAAAGAAATTGGAAATTTATTGAACATCTCCCTTGGTAAGTTATTCCAATTCCTAACTCCCCTTCCTATAAATGAATATTTGCCCCAATTTGTCCTCTTGAATTCCAGCTTTATCTTCATATTGTGATCTTTCCTACTTTTAAACACACCACTCAAACTTATTCATCTACTGATGTCATTCCACGCCATATCTCCACTGGCAACTTGGAACATATCACCCATTTAAGCAACTTGTCTCCTTTCTCCCAAGTCTTCCCAGCCCAAACTTTGCAACATTTTTGTAACGCTACTCTTTAGTTGGAAATCACCTAGAACGTGTAGTGTGCTTGAATGTATGTTCAATCACCATTCAAATAAGGAAGTTGCTATCTCAACATTTGCGTTTCTTACCAATAAGGAGAAGCAAGCTAAATGGATTCATGCTATACACCAAGCTCATTTTTAACCTGGTATGCCTATGTCTGTGTTGGACAACTTTCCGAATGTTTGTTTTGTTTGTTTGTCCAACCCTTGTCCCATTTCTCTATGGGGCCAGTTATGAGGTGAGATGAATCTGTCACGGCAGGTTTTTATGGCTGGATGGCCTTTCTGATGTCAACCTCATCAGAGGAGTTAATGAGATAAAATTAATGATGTGATATAGAATGGTAGGAAGGGAGAGGGTGAAAGCTGGTGCTGGCACATAATCTACTCTTGCTGAATAGCACCAAGGGGTCTGCTCAAGGCTTAACGTCTCCATTCGACGGACGAATCACACTAAACAGAGTCATATGCCCTCACTCCATATGAGCACTACGGAGAGGTTTGGAATTTAATCCAGGCTTTTGGCATGCGATCTAGTGATTAGGAATTGTATACCACTACCTCCCCTATCCTGTTGGCCAACATTCTGATTGTAAATTTTTTTTCGACCAACAGGATTCAAACTGGTTACCACGGTGTCAGACCTTTTAGACTTCAACGCCTTAATGATGATGGCCACCAGGCGGGCTTGTATTAGACATTTTTCTGAAAATCACACAATTCGAGTAGACACTGCAAAAAGACCGGACGGTTCCGTTTTAACTGTGCTTAGGGTAAAGCCAATAATAACTGGTGATGCTGTGCCAACTATATTTCCTGAGCCGCCGTTATATATGTCGTAACCAACACCCGCCAAAAAATCGCCAGAAAAAAGGAGAGAGGATATATTGCAGAATGATGAACAACCTTCAAGACATAGGGTGAAGGAGACAAGATATCAAATTGGGTAAGTTAACAAACCTAAATGTACTTGAATTTTCAACCAAAATTGATGTTGATAAGATTTTGTTTTACAAACTTCAAACCAAAGACATTCTAACTGTCAAGATATCTAATTGTAGGAATGTTTTGATAATGAAAGTTGAAGAATCTGGTCATTTCTGTGACAAGTGTGCGTGTATTCTGCAGAGTTAATGAGTGCTGTCTCCAAGATCTGTCATATTATGGGAAATATTTTTTCTAACTGTTATTCATAAATATCAATGCTATGTGCTCAAATAAATGTAAAATAATGACAACAGTTCACTTAGTGACCATCATACTATTTTTCAAATTGTTATTGAAAGCTACACATTAACTCCTACCTTGATATTTGATTCAAAGATGTATTTTCATATAGTGGAAATTGTAGGGATGTTTATTTTAATGTTTTGAAAATGAAACTTCTTCCTTCAGGCTAGCAACCCGTCGGAAGGACATTTGATTGCTTTCAAGTCTTGCAAAAGGTAAAATGTAAGACCGTAACGGGTCACATGGTCCAATACTTGGAAGGAAGATGATGATGATGATGATGAAAATAAAACTTGAAAAACCTGAACTTGAAAAACCAAATGAATGGAGAGTTGCTATAGTAGCCCCTGAGTATAAAGGAAAGGGTGATAAACATAAAGCTGAAAATTACAGGCCAGTCAGTTTGACATGCATTGCATGTAACCTTTGGGAAAGCATTCTCTCCTACGATATTAGACATGTTTGCAAAATTCATAACTAGTTCGATAGAAGGCAGTTTGGGTTTAGGAAAGATTATTCCACTGAAGCTCAACTTGTAGGATTCCAGCAAAATATAGCAGATATCCTGGATTCAGGTGGTCAAACGGACTGTATCACGATTGACCTATCTAAAGTTTTTGATAGGGTAGATCATGGGAGACTACTGGCAAAAATGAGTGCAATTGGACTTGACAAAAGAGCGACTGAATGGGTGGCTATGTATCTAGAAAACAGAACTGAGAGAATTAGAGTAGGCAAAGCTTTATCTGTCCCTGTAATAATTAAGAGGGGAATTCCTCAAGGCAGTATTGTTGGACCTTTATGTTTTCAACGATATGTGTACAGAAGTGGAATCAGAGATAAGGCTTTTTTCAGATGATGTTATTCTATACAGAGTAATAAATAAGTTACAAGATTGTGAGCAATTGCAAAATGAACTTGATAATGTTGCTAGATGGACACTAGGCAATGGTATGATGATAAACGGGGTTAAAAGTCAGGTTGTGACTTTCACAAATAGGGCAAGTCCTCTCAGTTTTAATTACTTAGTTGGTGGGGTGAAAGTTCCTTTTGTGGATTATTGTAAGTACCTAGGTGTTAATATAAGGAAAGATCTTCACTGGGGTAATAATGTAAATATGATTGGAAATAAAGGGTAAAGATCTCTGCACATGGTTATGAGGGTATTTAGGGGTTGTAGTAAGGATGAAAGGGAGAGGGCATACAAGTCTCCAGTAAGACCCCAACTAGAGTATTGTTCCAGTGTGTGGGACCCTCACCAGGATTACTTGATTCAAGAACTGGAAAAAATCCAAAGAAAAGCAGCTCAATTTGTTCTGGGCGATTTCTGACAAAAGAGTAGTGTTACAAAAATGTTGCAAAGTTTGGGCGTGGAAGATTTGGAAGAAAGGAGACGAGCTGCTCGACTAAGTGGTATATATGATATAGATGTTGAATCCCATAGGGAATCTGAAATATTTATCCCGAATGAGTAAATTTATAATACCAATATAAATGGTCCGTTATTAGACCATATCATGTGATAGCCAAGTAGGCATCAATTTTTGGTAAAGAGACAAAGTCTCTCATAGTGAATTGGCACTGCTGGTGGTTCCAAGTAGCGTACGCAGTGGTCTCCACGGTATGCACTAGCCAGCGTCTTGGTAGGTGTGCTAGGTACCAATTGATGAGCCCAACCTAGCACACGAGGGTGAAACGCTGGCAACCAGGAATGAGTTAGCTGGAAAATTTATAATGTCCAATAACGGACCATTTATATTGTTATTATAAGTGGTATGTATCAAGGGACAATGAATGATGAAGTTCGTAAATTATACTATGTGGTATGTTCCAAGCTGTCAGTGGAGAGATAGCATGGAATGACATCAGTAGATAAATAATTTTGAGTGGTGTCTTTAAATGTAGGAAAGAACACAATATGAAGATAAAGTTGGAATTCAAGAGGACAAATTGGGGTAAATATTTGTTTATATGAAGAGGAGTTAGGGATTGTAATAACTTTCCAAGGGAGATGTTCAATAAATTTCCAATTTCTTTGCAATCATTTAAGAAAAGGCTAGGAAAACAACAGATAGGGAATCTGCCACCAGGGTGACTGCCCTAAACAGAGATCAGTAGTGATTGATTGAACCTGTGACAAATGTGGGTGTGTGCTGCTGAGTTAATGAGTGTTGTGTCCACGATAGGTCATATTTAGGGAAATAGTTTTTTGACAGTTATTCATAAATAATTAACATCATGTTCTCAAACAAGCATAAACTAATGACAACTGTACAGTCCAGGTGAGTAGCCTTCAAACATTTTACAGTATGTAATACAGGGCCTACTACATTCAGTGCATTTGTTGCGTGTTCGTATGTATTTTCTTTTGATAGTGTTTCTTCAATTTTATGTGTTTATAGACTTGTTATTGCATTTCCTGTGTCGCATTATGATAAAAAGTATCGTATACATAAAAAATCTGCGGTGAATAGAGCTACCATTTTTAGGTGCTATAATCGCCGTACCCGGCTCTCAACTCCGGCCTAATGGCACGTTGTGTGAGGTGTCATTTCATTTGATTCGGCTTAGTGATTTCTTCAAGTACACGATGAAAAGAATCAAATAGAGAACATATGAAAGAGTTACTGTGTGAATTTGTTCTTTCTTTCGCAAAATATTGTGGCATATGAACGATAAAATAGTTTCAGGATTATCGAAAGAGCATTTGAAAGGATAGCGGCTTGTCAGTATTCCAAAACCACCAATGTGGAGCGGCGTCTCAAGACTTATCGGCAGCGACTGTAAAATAGTCGTAAGGAGAGCTCCACCCCAGTCGAATACATCTACTGCCCCAAATTCGTTTAGAATGAAGAGATAGAAGTCAATAATGACTTTTCAAACCCATAACGACTATACAGGCCTACTTTATTCAGAAAATATCTACCACGCAGTAGGCTACGTGTTTTAGCGTAAGTCAAAACTTGTGGCCATGACTCAACCACAAACCAGGTTGATGTTTTAAAAAGTAAAACGAGTTATGCCTTAACGAAGAGTTTTTTTGAAAAATAAAACTACATGCAAGTCCTGCTCAGACTGCGAGCTCACTGGGCAATTTATTCGCCATTACCCCGTCTCCTCCCCGCGATGCTAGTTCCTACGCAAAGAGGAAAGGGCCGACGACATCGTTCAAGGATCCAAGGTGGGGCTCTATTCAGTGACGATACAAAATAAGGCGGAAAATTAGTTAACCAAGGTATGTTGGCTTGTTGATTCTAGTTTCCCGATAAACGTCATATTTTTCATAATTATTTTAATTTCATGGTAACTTTACCATTTATTTTTAGTTTAAAATTAATAATTTTTATTCCAAGGAAATCAATAACGTTACAAATGATAGAAGTGTTTTAGATTGCCAACTATGGTACATCAAAGTGCAAATAATAGCAGTTACGTATAACGGATTAAAATATAAAATTAAATGTTGTGCAATTAGAGGCACGAATATGCCAATTTTGTGAACTTGGTGTTATTTTATATTTTGCAAATGAAAGGAATTATAGTACACAATATATGACAACGTTGGTAGCCTTGCTGGAAGTTGTTCTTCTCCCAGAGTTCCGTCCGGTTTTCCAAGCTTGCAGCCATCTCTCGTTCACTCATCCCGCCATTCCGCCATTGGTGTTGCCAGGATTTGGGAACAAGCGATTATCATTGATTTGGTAAGTCAACTGCTTTTAATCCTGTTCTGTTATTTGAAGAAATGTATTGTGACGTATTTTTCTCTTGATTGTATTATTAACTTTGTTTAATATTCTGTAATGTGGTAGATAGTCGTATTTTGAATAGATGGTCAATATTTTGTTGCCGGCGTTGCTCCGGCTAAGTAAATGATCGCTGTCAGATAATCGTTGAAGTATTCCAGTCTTCTTGTGTTTGTTAGTTTTACTGAATTGGAGGTCTTACTTCCTTTGCAGTCAATTTTTATTAATTTATATTAATCTTTTGTTAGGAATTTCACTTGGTTAACGTGTATTGAAGAGCATTAATCCAAGATGGCTACAGAAGCTCAAACGGAGATTAAACCCGAAGCTATGGAAGTTGATGGCGATGCTACTGAGAAAGTAGTAGTGAAAGAGGAGAAACCCTCTGAAGCTGACGATTCCAAAAATGAATCAATGGATTCAAAAATGGATGAAAGTACTAAAGAGGATGAAAAATCGGAAGAACCGAAAGTAAATGGAGAGGAAAAAGCCACTTCCAAGGCGACAGGCTTGTTCAAAGTTAAAGTTAATAACCTGCCGAGATTTTATCCATTGGGGGTAAGTTTTCATGCCATTTCATATATTTTGTTTATTTGTTGGGTATGATTTTCTATACCTTGTTATGAGATAGTGGGCAATGTTTGAATGGTATTCAGAAGTTTAAATATGTGTATGCTCTTTATTATTTCTATTGTATCATGGGATATCACTATTGTTTTTCCTCATGTGTTGGCCTTGTAAAAGCCTTGCTAAGATGACTAATTTTACTGTTTTTCAGCTTCTGAATCTACATCGTAGTTTTAAGAAAAAGATTCACTGAATATTTTGCTCTTGGCGGTTTTATTTGAAACAAGCTAGTTGTATAATGTACATGAATTAATGTGCAAGAATGATGCAATATTCTTATAACTAATTCAAGTAGATGCATTTGTTGTGTTTATAAAGGCTGGTTTATGTGGGTGGAGTAGCGAGTAGAGTAGCTACGTTTACCACTGTCTGGTAGAGTTGGCACTCGTATTGTTCATTCGGGAGTACTCATACAGTAGAGTAGTAGCACCGTGCCAAGATGTATGCACATCGTAAGGAAGTGTTTAGACATTTGCAAGCATATTAATGCAAGAGGTTAGTGAAGCGTTATAAGAAGCAAATGAGGAAAGAAGGGAATGGGTAACAGGCTAGCTTCTTAGGAGAGATACGGGGCATCAACATTAATTCTGAGATAATTTGCGACAGAGTATACAGAAGAATACAGAAAGTGTATGAGGTTGATGCCTGATAACTTTATCAGACATTGCTAGATGCTATAACACCGCAAATTCAAAGACACGGCACAGCAAAGAGAGATGCAATAACAGAGTTGAGGTTTCTCTGAAGTTCTTGGCCACTGGTAATACCCATCAGTACACTAAATCGTGCTGGCGTAGGCCTAATTTGTAGTAGCTTCTTAGCCATAAATTCCCCAATTGTTTTTTTTTTTTTTTGTTTGTTCGTTGCTTGTACGACTCGGCTGAATGGTGAGCGTACTGGCCTTCGGTTCGGAGGGTCCCGGGTTTGATTCCCGGCCGGGTTGGGGATTTTAACGTTCATTGGTTAATTCCATTAGCCCGGAGGCTGGGTGTTTGTGCTGTCTCCAATATCCTTGCAATTCCCGCACCACACATATAGGATTTTCTGTTCTGATGGCGGGCAGCCTACATGCTGTCAGGGGAAGTGGGGTGCGGGTAGTATGTCGCTGCCAGATCGCCCGGCGGTGACGCTGAGAACTACTTGGTCTCCCGGGGAGTTTGCCGCGCTCGCTTCGCTCTCCAGACTGCTGTTGCAGAGCAGCCTTGCAGTGTGCGTGTGGGTATTACAAAGAGCTTGCCTGATAAGTTTAAGAATAATTCTTGTTTTATGAGTAATTCTTGCCGCGTCCTTTCCTGCATTCTTCAATTGGTGTGTGATGTGATGTTAGTTTGTTTCTATTTGCATTGCTCTGTTGTATGTAACTGCACTATATATATTATAATGGCAAAGAGGAAGGATAAAAGGAGCCCGGGTAGAAAAAGGATCAGCAATGTTCATGAATATTTTCAAAAGGAAGCAGAAAATCACGAGTGTGTATAAAGTGCACCAGTGTGTGTGTGTGTGTGTGTGTGTGTGTGTGTGTGTCAGAAGCTTGTCAGGTTAGTACGTGAACTGTTCAGCGTATAAGTAAAGGAAGGTAATGACATTACCTACCCAGTCATCTGGTTCCATCTCATTTCAATCACTGCACAAACAAATCAAAAGGAACTGTGAAACACAGGCAGTCTATGGATTCCATAAAGATGTATTAACAACTCTCCTCAGTTACGGTATTATGTAAAGGGTGAATATCCGACACTGAACAAATGTGTTGTGTAACTGTACTTTTGAACAAATTAATTTTTGGTCTATTGTCAATGCACTTTTTATATGCATTATTAATCCTTACCACTCGTCTGTCGAGCGAGGCTCGACATCACAACATTAGAGTTCCAGCCGCATGTCGGGGGAGACCCGACATGACATTTCATTGCCCACTGCTTGTCTGCCTCCCTTAGCTGACAAAATACATGATGATATACTGTACTGCCATCATTTGGTTCCGCGTGGAACTTTGTTGATTCGAGATACTGTTTGACAGTCAATCAAAAATCTATTATTTAGATGACAGTGTAGCTGTCAGCTGTCCACTCATGCACACGAAAGCTCAAGCGATAGTAAACAAACATGGTCGCCATGTGCTCTTCTAGTCATGTCGTATGTCAGACAACACACGAAACCACAGTATTTCTGCACCTCTGCTCCTAATGAATATATCTAACAGCATTTCACGATGCCTAAAAGTGAACTAACGAGGGTTGGTTTGTGAACTGTAACCGAACATGTGTAGCCCGCGCAGTCAAACAGCTTTTCGGTGCAATTAGTGAGAAACTTGAGTGCGAGTGTCTCAACGTAGTTCACAGGCCACACCTACCAATCTCCAGAGCCAGAGCGCCAAGCAGCTGCTGCCAGATTATGTGAGCTGTTGTTGAGGTTGGCCGAAGTTTTCCTATTTTGATCACAAAAGGGAATCGAGTAGCGTTAACGCCTGTAAAGAGCGCTATGTTCACATACTATATACCGTATAATGCAAAGAATATCCCCACATCTCCCGTATATTCCCTCGCTTGAGCAGACAGTTGCATATAGTCGCTTTTCCATTTCATATTGCACTTAAGAGCGACAAATTGCCTAGAGCTTTAACCTGGTGTGATTCAGTTCTCGTATAGCACAATTGGTAACGCAGCTACAAAATCGTGAACATCTATACGCAACATAATTTTGGAATGTTAGCGACGTCTATATTAACATTAAGAAAACTTTCCAACTAAAGTTCATATTATAGCAGTAGTAATGTTATTTCATGCAAATATGATGATACCCTAGTAATTTGAGATAAAGGTCTCTAATGAAATGATCATATGGAAATATTTGTTAAAAGAATACGTTTATTTCTTACATTTTACAAAAAAAACTTCATACAAAAGATAAATGGTGAATTATAGCCAGTATGAACCCTCCTGTAACAGACTTTTTAATTTTCAATTTATATTTTAGCTGGAATGGTAAATTTTCTCACTTCGCGAGTCCATTGCTTAATGTATAGACAAGAAAAGTGTTCCACCGATCAATACTTATTTATTGTGAATTCATTATTCGAGGCTTATTGATCTTTATAAGTTCATAAAGTTCAGTCTTCAACATTTTTTTCCGTAAGTTGTGCTCTGAATGGATTATTACATTCACAGTAAATAAGCATTGATGGGTGGAACACTTTTCTTGTCTATACATTGAATCCAAACAATACGGAAAATGAAACTTATAAATAATAATCCATTGCTTAATGTCATAGAAACGCGGCACTCGTATACCAGTTATGGTACTTTATTCAAATCCTGAATAACAAGAACTTATCACAAGAATTCTGTTGCCTCGCAAAAACACGTCACAAAAGATATCATGTTTATAGAGCTCATAATGTAAAGAGCTAAGGCCGGAGTTAAATTCATCCTCACTGCTGCTGTTAGTCACATTAATTGTTAGGCGCTCAGTTTGTTTTCAAAAGGCTGTCCGACTGTATATATTTCCTCAATCTCTCTGACATGACGGCATACTGAACCCCGCTCTTCCGCACCAATTTCAGAAAATCTCTGAACGCAAAGATTTTGGCGAGCCTACAGAAAGGAGCACTCACGGTTTAGTAACACGAGCGACCGCTAGGTGGCGCAAGTCAGTTCACTGTCGCACTGGTAACCCTGAGAGGGAGCACCGAGAGGAACGACAATGCTGCCAACTGTTGGTTTGATATGGCTATACTTTTTTCTTGCCGTGCGGACAGTATGTGGCAGTGGTTGGTAGCAAATTCTCGGCCTCATCCTAGGTGTCAGTGACGTCATCCTCTTCGTTCCGTGAACTAAGGCTCTACCATGAACCAATCACCGTTATAAGCAATGGAGTATGGCATCTAAAACAGTATTTCTTATTATAAAAGTAAATGTACTGCTAGGGACTGGCAGGTTGGTCCCTGGCAAGCGTATTGAACACCTCTCTCTTCCTCGATCATTACAAGGTAAAATGGGAAGCATTTCAAGTAACATTCTATGTAATAATCTTTGAGTTTCCCTTTCTATATTTTTACTGAGATTTCTATCATCCAGCTTGAAGGTTGTTTTTCTGTGCCACCCATTGTTTCACATCACCCCAGATTTTTTTGTTGCTGTTCAAATCTGGATAAGCCTGCATGCGAAGAACAGTGTGCCTGTATTCATGTAAAAGACTGTTCAGAATATAGCTCTTAGTTCGAGGCTTATTGATGTTTATAAGTTCATAAAGTTCAGTCGTCAGCATATCATTTCCGTAAGGTATGTTGTGCTCTGTTAGCCAGTTCTGAATTTCCTGTTTGCGAGCGTTAGAAGTAGGGCATTTATCATACTAAATGTTGTGATAGGATGCATTGTCTATAACAAGAACAGATTTTGGTGGAAAGTTTGGCAGAAGCATTTCTTTCACCCATTTCATGTAGTTCGTGGCATTCATTTCTCAATGGTAATCGCCAGATGTCTGATTTGGTTTAAATATTAAGAGGGCATTCGGAATAAAACCCAGCTCATAGCCTGCATGAACAATAAGGCGCTTTCCTTTCGATATCGGCGATTTAAGACCCTCTGTAGGAGATGTGTCACACCAAGCCTTCGGTGTTGTGTGGGAGCTGTTAATGTAGGTTTTATCACTGTAAACTATTGGGCGACCCTCCTGACGATAACTAGTAACAGAACGCAAAAATGTGATTCGAGCACTTCAAATAGCATTACGCTCAGTCAGCAAACACCTGTTAGTTTCTACCCTTTTCTTTGAAAATTTTTCGCAAACTACTGCATTGGCCCCTTTTTTAGTTTTGCCAACACGGATTTCAGTCGGAATTTCTTTCTCAGTTATATAAAATTCATTGATTGTCCTTCGAACAACGCACATCTCGATCATCTAATCTGGCGCGTGGACACTTTTTTCTTGTTTTGCGAGGTGTATTGAACGATGCCAATGTTCCTGCCTGGACCTGTAGCAGTCGTTTCCTCACGGACTTCACGGTGCACACACACGAGTTGCAGCTCACACGCTCGTGCACTTTTTTGGCTGGAATAATAAATTTGTTTTAATCGGCTTTTCTGCATGAACTGTAACACGTTGGACACTATTTCTCGACCCTGATAGTTTTGAAAGGACGGGAGGCATATTATCACTATTTCGCCCAGGTCAAGTCGCAACTCAAAGTGCACTGTTAGGGAGACGTGTTATCGCCAAGCTTGCTTTATGAACTACTGCGTACCCAGCCGCGCGCACCTCTGATCCAGGTAAGGTGTGCCGTGGGAGATGCGCTGGAGATGAAGGATCGCTGGTTAGCAGGCAGAAGAAAAGCAGAGCTGTTGTTTAACTGCGCTGGCTCTACCAGATGCTGACGGCTTGCACAATTATAAATCCACATATCCAGATTTCAAGAAATCGCCGTTTACAGTGGTTTCAGTCTACAAACTACCGAGAGGTATGAGACCAGAGACAGAATAGAGTTCTTCAATTGCTTTTTAGCGATAATTTGTACCCTGAAATTATTAACGAAACCAATCGGTATGCGATAACTATGATGATAATGCAAAATAATTTTCTTAAATTCCACATACTGCTTTTATTTGCTTGCTGTAAACGTGTATAGCCTAACATCATTTAAAAGCAAGTGCTATCTCCAAAATCGTGAAAGATGAATACAGGTCATATAGGATAAAAATTTAAGTTTTAAATAAGAGTAGTAGACAGCACACAGAGCTTTAATTCGAGGGGTAAGGGTTTAACCCCTTTATTGGGTTTGACACCTTTAGGCGTTCTTGTAATTCTAAACGTATTCCTACATTGGGTTAGCTGCCTATAGGTGTCTGGCTATCCTTAATTACTTCTGCCATATACTATCGTAATTTAAAACCAATTCCATTCATATTAGATGCGATTATTGCTGTCCTATTCATTTTTATCCGGTCTTATGCCAGTCGGGTAGTTCGTGCCTAGGCAGCAGTCCGACAGCTGTCTCGTGTTGCTTCATTGCGGTCCGCGCCAAATTCTTCGTAAGGATTTTGTTTGTGCATATGTATATTGAAATTACTAAATTTGAGAGTTGTCGTTACGATACAGGTGTTCTGTGAATTCCATTGTCCATGTTCTGATAACGTTTTGTAAATTGGTCTTTGTATGGTGGTAAACTGTTCCATGGGACGTGAACATGGCTTGGTTAGGAAAGACGTTTAATTATATCGGTGACGAAATAGTGGAACATTTGAGATACTGATACGTCCACTGATGGGAAAAGTGACACAGAAAACGACGATCCTGAGGAAGAGGAAGCAGTGGTGGAAAGTGACACTGTATGGACTGACATCCACACCGACCGGAGGTAGGTATCACTCGAAACATTGTGTTGTGTGCCTGTCAAACGAGAGGCAACGGGAAACTGTAAAAGCTCTGGGAAATTTGAATTGCGAAGAAGATTGAGATCGCCGTTTAATTCTGTTTACGACACTCTACACACAGTGAGACAAAATTATGGCTCGAGATTCACAGGGGGCTTGAAATGTTGATTGGCATGCATATATCCTCTTTCGTGTTGGTCACCATTCAGCTTGTCATATTCTCTGGAGACACTAGTACAGGGTATTCACTATGACATACAAGCCTTATGGATTGTAAATTAGGTTATTGTGCACCTCTTTTCTTTTCGAAGGTATTCCAGTTACGGTATTTTTATTGGAGTAATGTCTCTTGTGTGATCTGAGGGTTCCTTCCAAATCATGGGAAATGTAAAGGGCATGTGACATCCTTTTAACCAGCCTGTCGGGAGTGAAATACAGCCTATGT
The DNA here is from genome assembly GCF_040414725.1 of Anabrus simplex. Classification (NCBI taxonomy): domain Eukaryota; kingdom Metazoa; phylum Arthropoda; class Insecta; order Orthoptera; family Tettigoniidae; genus Anabrus; species Anabrus simplex. The sequence continues at coordinate 214,242,778 of NC_090268.1, read as the reverse complement.
AGGAGGTCAATTTCTCATCCTGGTCGCCAACCTTGCACCCCAAATAGTTGAGTGCTTCTTAAGAGGATTCTTCGCGATTTGAGTTAACACTCCACAGATACAACAAATAATTTGGGCTATTTATGCATGTACAAGGCATTTCTTCTTCTGGATTTGTTTTACTAACCTTCACAAACCTAGAACCAGCAGCTACTTCCCACGTCAGAAGTTCCATTGCTGATGTGCAGCTGGCAACAAAAGTATCGCATTTATTCAACAACTAAATCTGGAGAATAAATTAAGTTACAATAGAATAACTGATATGCCGTGTTTTCAATAGAGGGTAGGTGTTAAAAGAAATGACTTTGCAGTTCAGCCCAGAAGGCAAAACAATTTAATTTTTTAATTCAACACCAACTTCGCTAAAATCAGTCTCGTTCTTTGCGATAAAAATGCTGTATTTCAGTATCACACTTTAGGCCTTCTCCTAAACTACAATTTCACCCAGGGTGAATAACTATTTTTGACTAGATTGAAGTGCCTTTTTGCCTGACTACATACAGATTCTCCATAGAAATTCATCATGCACATCAGTTTTATAGCATCTTAAGGATTTGATATGTTGCAAATTTTACGTGGAATACCTTGTAGAGGTGGATGTGTTCACTGCGATAGCCAGGGGGACCCACCCGCCGTCCCCCAGAAGCACTTTTACTATTATAACTGAATGCAATTTATCCAACGCCATTGCTCAAAGCTTAACTATGCAGCAGCATTTCCAGTGGTTGAGACAAATATGTCACTCCCAACAATCGAGTAAAATGAATCTTTACCAACACGCGATCAATAAATGCACAACTGATTCTATCGCCATACTAAATGCTAGAGGCCTAACAGCCGCTTCGCGGCCCTAATCTAGGGGCTGACGCCCTGGACCGCCCTTTCCTTGGTCGTAGTCCCATGGCTTTGTCACTAGCCGGACCTAACCAATCCAGACCAATCTTTGTCATTAGCCGGACCTCTCCAATCCGGACCAATGGCTTTGTCACCGTACAAGATCCGTAAATTCATAAGTCGCGCCACTGCACCTAACAATGCAAGACTAGTTCTTAAGGTCAACAGTTGGCAGCCCTGTCCACCGCACGATCACAACAATCACGAGAAGCCAGCTCGAGGCAAACAAATGACAGTGCAATTGCGCCTAGATGTCTGCGCTGAAAAATTGTAGTTACCAGATTCTCATCAAGTTCTGTTCAGCCATTTGCTTGTGACTCAACATTGCTGTGAACTAAACAAAAATTAACCTTCATGAATGTTATAACTTGTATGGTGAAACTGACATACAGTATAATTCCCTTAGTTCGGCATCTAAACAGCCTGGAACGGCGATTGTCCGGCACCATTCCAGGATCTTTTTAGGTTTTTTAACGTTTGTGACAGTTTAAGCACACAGCGCAGTTTGAAACCACCTGGAAGTGTCCACTACGTGTCTGCAATTGTTAGACACAATCGGCATTGTTGGCTGTCACCACACACAGGTTCAGTTAATTGTTTTGATTGAGAGTACTTTTCGCTACAGTATTTTTTCTTGCGATCTAGGATCCGTATTACAGTAGTGCAGTAATGTACATACATATGAAAGTGCCCGGTGGAAGTTCTCTTAGTATTTGAACAGTGACAATGTTCTCGAAGCCAAAACCTTCAAGTTCCAAATCAGGAGAGAAACGTTAGCATGCAACTTACCATCAACCAGAAACTGGAAATCATAAAATGCCCGGAGAAAGGTGAGAATAGAAATATTTTGTTCAATGAATTTTATATTGGCTCTTCAACCATTTATGACATAAACAAAAAGATTAACTAATGAAATTTGCTTCTCACTCGGTAACAACTGAAAAATTGGCTCCCAGACAAACATTAAAACACCAAAACTGGAAAAATTAGCTTGTGCAAACGGTTTAGTACAGTACGCTGTGAAGGAAAGCCGATAACAGGGCCAGTGGTTATTGAAACGGCAAAGACATTTGGACAAGACTTAGGTGTTGCAGAAAGTGAATGCAATTTTTCTGATGGTTGGCTCAGATACTTTAAGTTTCGGCATGGAATTTGAAGACTTGATGTAACCAGAGACCTTGCAGCAAACAAATATTCAGCAGAAAAAATACAAAGATGAGTTTCAAGAAATCGCAGTTAATGTAACAGCTGATCAGATTTACAATGCTGATGAAACAGGCCTACGATAGCTGTGCTTACCAACGTCTACTCTTAACTGCGGGAGGTGAAAAGGCGGCTAAAGGGTAAAAAAAAAAGACAGATTGACACATTTACTAAGTGGTAATGCGTCTGGAAGCCACCGAATAACTAGTTTTGTAATTGGTAAATCTTGAAAACCTCAGGAATTTTAAATGTTACAAACTTGCCTGTTCATTAAGACTCGGTCAAATGTGTGGATGACCATCACTCTATTAAACGACTGGTTCTCATCATTTTGTGCCTCAAGTTAAAGATAGCTTGAAAAATCTTGGTCTACCAGAAGACAGAAAAGCCATCCTTTGTTTGGACAACTGTAAAGCACATCCACAAGTAGCAGAGTTAGTTTCTTTAAAATATTTGCTACTCTTCTGCCCCCTGATGTTACGTCACCTATTCGGCCAATGGATCAAGGGGTAATCCAGAACTTTCAATGTTTGCACAGGAGTTCTTTAGTTCGCAGCCTGTTAAACGTTCAGTGCGATGTAACTGAATTTCAAAAAATTTTAATGTACCAGATGCTGTCTATGCGGCTTAAGTAAAAGTAGTTCTTTACAACGGCGTTGGGGAAAACTTTGGCAAACTGCGGATCCTACATTTGATTCAACACCATAGACTGTTGAGGAACATCCCGAATCAGTGCCTGAAGTTTTGGATGTTGTAAGAAGTGTAACCTACAACAAGTCTTTGGATAACGTATTTGAACAGGAACTCGCAGAGCGGATTCAAGTGGATTACAATGAATCTACTGAGCGGGAGCTAACCAATGAGGACATTATCCTAAGTGTATTAAACCCTCAACCTATACACAATCTTGAAGGGAGTGACTCAGATTAGGAAACCGAAGAAAAGGAGAGAATCAGCTGGGCAGAAGCCGCAGAGTGTCTGGATAAATTCATCACTTTTGCGGAGTGTAATCATTGTAATGCCACTGAACTTATTGATTTACATATCAACGGAAATAATTTTATGCCAAGCGACAACGATCTAGAAAACAGGCATTCAAGATTTTCTAAGTCACACTAAAATATTTTACAGTACATATGTAAACTGAATGTGTTGAATGAAAATTTGGTGCTGCCCTAAAGTTATTGAAGTAATGATTTTGCTGATCAACATTTTCCTGCTAAACGCCATGTTACAGCTGTTTTCGCTGTACAACTCAACCTATATCGTAAGAGGTACCGTCCGATAGTCCGGCATTTCTGGTAATCCGGCACCGCGCCGGTCCCGAACATAAGAGTTCTGCTGTAAATGCCCAGAAATTTTCTCCAACAGGTTACAGAGGTGTAAATATGTGACAAATGCCCAGAAATTGTATTCTCTATAACTTTTGTGTTGCATTTATGGATAGGACCAATATATACAGTACTTCAGGATTCAATTTTAGACCTTCCCCAAACTACCATTTCACTCAGCATCAGTAGGTAAAATAGTTTATAACGTAAGTTAAAATGGTTAACTAAATCTTGGTGTTCAAGACAAAGAATACCAACTTGATATGTTACTATATATTAGCACAAAAGAAACGCAAAGCCACTACAGCGTTAATAATACCCGAAACAGAGCAGTAAACAGATAGAACGTGGGTAGAGTTTGTGATTTTTAGCATTTACGATAAATGCGAAATATGCCGAAACTTTGTCAGTGTATGTGCCTTCATCTCATATGACCCGTACGGGTGGTTTTTAGCGATTTCGAATTCGCGATAAAATGCGAAATTGGTTCAAAATGCGAAATTATACAATTTATGCGAAATAGATGTAAAACTCTCAGTTTTATACAAAATAAACATATTTTTAAAAACTATGCATTTTTCTTAAAAATAAGATATAAATGTTACTTATTTCAGGAGAAATAATTATTACGGCGCCCATTGCTATCGTAAAGCGGTAATATGCTTTACCGGTCACTTCCGTCTTGGTGCACGGAACATCTATAAGTTCATTATCGCAGTTAGCTGGTCGGAGAGATTTATTCTCTTTGTTTTGCAGCCTAACCGATTGATGTCAGATGATACCTGAAGCTATTTTCTCTGTGTAAATAGTAACTCTGAGCTGAAGTACGGAAAATAAAAAGCACCTCATTTTGCCGCTCGTTGTAAACAATCATGGCGGCATCCAAGCGCGGCATGGATGAGTTTATTCGTAACTGGCTTGAAAATAGTGATGTTGAAAGTGGAAAAGATTCTCTGGAGAGTGAAAATACTTCTTCAAATGACAGTGATGAAAGTGATTCCGATTTCAGTTCCGAGATGATAGTACCAATTGAAACTACGTGACAAAACCAGAATGCAACAAGAGCGAGTGAGAAGTCTAGTTTTTTTTTTTTTGCTAGTCGCTTTACGTCGCACCGACACAGATAGGTCTTACGGCGACGATGGGACAGGAAAGGCCTAGGAATGGGAAGGAAGCGGCCGTGGCCTTAATTACGATACAGTCCCAGCACTTGCCTGGTGTGAAAATGGGAAACCACGGAAAATCATCTTCAGGGCTGCCGACAGTGGGGTTCGAACCCACTATCTCGTGGATGCGAGCTTACAGCTGCGCACTCCTAACCGCACGGCCAACTCGCCCGTTGAGAAGTCTAGTAAAATGATACTTGGAATTATGATCTTATTGACAATAAGCCTCTTTCTGTAACGTGATTGATTGTGTAAACCAGTTTTTGAAATTCACTCTATAGTGAGGAGGGGGTTGGGTAATAATCCGAAAGAAATGGACTTAGGGAATGAATTTCTAACCCCACAGTTCTGGGATCACGTTACTTAGGAAGCCAATACATTTCTTGCTAATTTATCTGCTTCCCTTGAAACCAGTAATACTTACGAACAAAAACATTGGTTTCCTGTTACTATAGACGTGCTAAAAGCTCACTTTGCTTTGTGTATTCTTATGTAGCCTATGTGATTAATCAAATTTATGTTAAAGTGACGAAAAATAAATAGTATGTAAGGGAATATTTCCTTTCACAAGTAATGGCAGGCCAAAGGGTTAAACCATTCAATGTGTGGAATTTCTTTCACTGGCTAAAGAGCACTGCAAAGACCAGTCAATCAAACAGCAAATACACTTTCAAGCACCACGTTCATTCTCTTTGTGTGTTGACCCTTGATCTTAGTCGGTTATTCTTGACATTGGTGTTGAGTAGTAGTTCTGTTTAAAAGTACGGTAGCGATTTATTTTATTGTCTGTTGGCCATGGGTAGAAGCGAAGTGACGATCAAACAGCATGCCGAAAGTCAGAAATCGGGACATTTTTATGTAAGGATACAGACGGCCTATATTGATGTGCCGACTCTGCAATCAAAAACTTGAAGAAGAAAAAAATGTTTTGCAAGCTTTCCTTTGCCTTGGCAGCACTTCTGTGCATTTGGGCCTCTACGGACAGTGTCGATGTAGAGTTTTTTTTAGCAAGTACAACATAATTGTAACTGATAGGCGGTCTCAAATGAAGGATACCTTTTAAATAATTAGTATGTTGTACTTAAATCATCATTGAAATTCCTCTTCCTTGTAGGTGTGTTGTACTGTGATAAATACGTTCAGAATAGTATTTTTCACTTTGAAATTGTGTTTGTGAATTTGAAAATAAGCATATTCCTGTGTGTTCGTTAATACTTCTTGCAGTCTAATGTTGATGTTTGTCTTATTTTCCATAGTGAATTCAAAACTGCATGATGAGCAATGTGTGATTAAACAGTATGATTTTACTCCAACTGTTGTGTGTGCAATTTAGCAAATTATGCCTATTTTTAACCAATTTGCTACAAAATGCTAAATTTGAGAAGTTTAGATGCTACAAAACGCTAAATTTGAAAATCAAAACGCTAAATCACTGATTTTTAAATGCTATAAACCACGAACTCTAAACATGGGTTGTATGGTTAGCTTCATGAGCTACTACTGAATACTGCAATGGCCGTTCCGCTGTCGACACATCACCTCTCTCAAAAAGCATTTTAATGTAAGAGTATCAATTATTAATAATTCATGAAATGGGCCCAAAATGTCAATTTTCAATTTATCTTTTATTTAATACTAGAACTCATTGACAATATGTTCCCAAAGTTTCAAGGATGAAATTGCATCCGAACTGCCTGAAAAATAATTAAATGTGTGATGCAACCTTACTGCCACGCCCACTTTTGAAGCATTACTTCAATACTAGCTCGGTGAAGAATGATTACGTGGATTTCTTTCAAGCAAACTTGCACGGGATACATACTCTGGTTTTATAAATAATCTGTGTTCTGCATCTTACAAACAATACCAGACCAGCTGCTTTGTTTATGTGAATTCTTTTTTTGCCTTCTGCTACTGACGGAGACTTACGCAAGTGTTGGATTCTTTCATCATTCAATAGTGCTATGGGCACAAAGAGTGTATAGAAGACTGGATAAACTGATTTTGCGGAAGTTAATGTACGTAAGACATTAGAAAGAAACCAGGAATGAGGTTAGGTCCGAAGTAAGAACTGTATCGGATACATATTTTCACATGGTGTAAACAGATGAACAACCCATTTGTAATCTGTGCCACATTAGCTGCTGTAAATATCTACGGGCTCAGAGGGATAATAACCCCTACATCCACTAGCAGAGGCTTACAAAATGTATCCGAGAATTTGTCAAGCCCACTTACAGGTTTCTGGCCGATCCTGAACTTCTCAAAAAGTGTGTTCTTGGCAAAACCCAAATCCAAATGAATCTCTAAATTGAGGAAACGATGCTCTAAAACCACATTGTCAGAATTGCAACGTATGATACAGTTCTTATATTTAATGGCGGGAACTTAGCCAGGATGAAGGTATTAAAGAGAATTACCTTCAAGTTAGGAATTTTTGCTCAAGACATCCTGAGAAAAATAGATTTACAGCGCCTCTGGAACTGAAAAGTCAGTTGAAGACCTGGGGCCTGTTCCACGAACGAACTTTGCAGCTTTGCACTTTTCAGTTCAGATTTTGTTCCACCATCACTTTTCAGATTCAGCTTGAAAAGTGAAAAGTTAGGAATCTTTCCACTTTTCAAGCCTGTTATGTTCCTCCATTGGTACAGAAATGCAAAGTGCAAGGAAATGAAGTGAAAAGTTTTCATAAATCTTGCAAAGAGATGATTCCCTTTTCATATATGAATTAAAAAGTGTGTACATTTGTTTCTCGGCGTAGAATTTGGTTTAGTGATATAAACATGTTACGACGTGAGCTTTTGTTAGCATTAAGTGAGGACGGTGATGAAGAATACAATAATAGAACGTACAAAGACAGGATTCATTTTCATAACCTCACTTAGACGTAATATCGCGAGAGATTTCGTATTAACCCAACACAGGCTGACTATATATTCTTGAAATGATCGATCGTTTATTGAAACATGCAACAAAAAGAAGTCAATTCCTTTCTGAAAAAGAACATTCATATATGCTTACATTGGTTAGTAAATGGTGCCCAGCAGCACGGTGTAGCAGTAGTGCATGGGACATCAAAATCATTTTTTTGCGAACAGTTACCTAACAGTACGTTGGCCTGATAATCCACTCAATAAAGCGACGGGATTTCTTATAAAGGGCGAATTTCGTTCTGTGTGTGGATGTGTTGACGGTAGCCTACTCTCAACATTGATGTCATCATTTGAGAGGTTATCTTTAAAGTTGTTGAAAAAGGATGTCACGTTTCTCTTTGACAACTTCCAGCACAGCCAGCTTCTTGTAATAACCTTTCTTTCCCATGATAAACACTTTCACGGTACGACAATTATACCGCCAAGTTCACCACGAAAATAAAGCATTAAAATCATAGAGTATTAGGCCTAATACAGCTTGCTCATGGGATAAACTCGATCGGATCACTCATTCGCAAAGACTTTTCACTTTGCGAAGAAATTGAAAAGTACAACCTGTTCATGATGGAACAGAAAGACTTTGCACTTTGCAAGAATTGAAAAGTGAAAAGTGCAAAGTTGAAAAGTTCGTTCGTGGAACAGGCCCCCGGTAAAGCAAAGAAGGCAGAAACAAGAAGCCAAAAGAAGTCTTGAAGGAAAGGAGAGTTGTGGCTTTATCAGGTTTCTTCTTCTCGTGACAACTATAGCCTTAGTTTTTAGTGGATTAAATTGGAGCTTGTTTATGGAACCCCAGTTGAACATATGTAGTGCTGTGTTCATTCAAGTCCTTGTGTCATTGTCAGCTTCAGTTAAAAAAAGTGCTTCAGCATGAGCAACATTCTTGCAGTCCGTGGGAATGATATCATACAAGAGATTTCAAAATCCTGGGCTCCAGGCATCCTTTGATATATTTAGTTGAAATTGTTGTTCCGATTTGAAGTTTCACTTTTCTTTTGCTGAAGTATGCTTGAGTGATTTTGTACAGATTACGTGGGCATTTTTTCTTTAGTTGATAAAAATTTTTGGTCTCCGGGCATTATCAAATGCACCAGATATGGCCAAAGAGATTAAGCCTATTTTTTGCTTTGAGAGGGTGTTCTGAATCCATTCAGTTGCATGGAGAATTGCATCGTGAGGTAAAGCTGCACTGAAATTGAGATAATAAGCTGTGATGATGCATGTGGTACATAATTCTGATTAGTTTCTCCAGAATCTTTTCAAGAACTGACAAGAGGCAGATAGGTCTGGAAGACTTAGCTGTAAACTTTAAGGTGTTTCCTTGACTGTGGCAATTTTCCAAGGGGTAGGAAAATGGTTCAAAGATGCACAAAACGAGGATATAAGGGAAATTGTTGCCTCTTACATATTTTATATTTTAGATAATTGCCGGGCTGAGTGGCTCAGTCGGTTGAGGAGCTGGCCTTCCAACCCCTACTTGGCAGGTTCGACCCTGGCTCAGTCCGGTGGTATTTGAAGGTGCTCAAATATGTCAGCCTTGTGTCGGTAGATTTATTGGCACATAAAATAACTGGAGGACAAAATTCCGGAACTTGGCGTCTCTGAAAACCACTAAAAGGAGTTACGTAAAAAACAAGTAACATCAGACGTGATTTGAATCCTGGCCATAGCTTAAGGCAATTCTTTATTAAGCAAAATCTGAATTTTTGTGCTTTGTAATCAAAGTAAAACTTATTAGTTTGAGATGACCAAGCTTGCTGCATGTGTTTACGTGTAAGAGGGGTGGCAAGCGCTCCAACTTCGCCCCTTTAAATAAGCCAAATAAATACAAATATTGAACTGAACTGTTACCTCCTGCATTTATGGTTCTGCACTGCCAGTGGATATGGACAAAATTTGCTCACAAATCTTTCTCATCAGGGCAGCTGTGGCTTCAGTTCTTGCCAATGAATATTCTACTGTATTACGAAATGAGCCCTAGTTAGGGTTCAGTGTAAAGCTCTTATTTCTATGTGCGACTCATGCAGCTACCTTTTGTTTATTCAAGAGACTACAGTATAAACATTTTATGTATGTTTTCATTTAGACTAGTTTAAATGTAAGTATAAGCAGTTACCTTATCTGCAGTTAAGATTGAGGTCTGTTGGTGATTAACCATGTATTTTCTTGTGTTTGCAGGCATTCAAGAAGTTAGTGAAAGAACACCTTGGACTTGCTCTGAATTATGTTAAAATTCCCAAGAGAGGAAATCCTTGGCTTCATTTGACTTTTTCTACAGCTGAGGAACAGCAGCGAGCTGTTAAGGCTCTTGACCAGTATATGTGGAGAGGAAAGCTTCTCAGCTGTGATGTGAGTAAAAACTATGAAGGCTGTTTCTTCATAGAATTGAATTAAGTTTCTGATGTATGCCATGTTTGATTTTTCAAATTGTTAATATTTGTATACCGTTTAAGCCTTACGAATTTTCTGCTGGCGACAAGGTAAAAGAACGTGTTGGGCAAGAAAACGTACTACCGAACACAGAAATAAAAACTATCCAACAGTGATATGGGAACACCAGATTAGATTTTTTCAGATATGAGGGCATTTTACATTTTGTATCAGTTGGTACTGTTGAAAACTACATCTACCATTTCTGAAGATGAGTATTAACCCTTAATCATTAACCTTCTCCACAAGTCATCACTAACCATTCATCTGTTGGACTACGCAAATGAAACCTCCAGTATCTGTAATTGTTACCTTTAAGCACAAATTAAAGGAAACCAAAACTCAAAAGTATATATGAGCCTAGGTTTCTATCTTTGGAGACTTAAGTCATTACTCTGTATGGCCTTACTTCTAAATTGAAGTTTTGCAAAACAAATGAGCATCGCTTTTACTCTGTTGCCAACGCGCTACACCCGCTAGAACAGCTGATGCAATACGACCACGGTAAAACACCCTTGTAAAAGTAATATCGTACTCAGAAAAACCAATGAATATGGATTGAAAACAAATTCACAAAAAACTACACAAAAAGATAATGTATTATTAAGAATAAAAGAGAATGAGGAAATAACACAACACTAACGGCTAATGGCTGGCACAGAAAGGAGGTTATGGCTTACAAAGGGCACTGGAAACCTCCAACAATATGAAAAACACACTAATTACTGAAGGAAAATGCAAAAGATCGCGAACTATACCGAATACCATACACGCTGAGCGAGATAGGTTAACCACGTGGTGAGTGTAAATATTAGAGTTGGCAACCAAGTTTAGAGATCGTGCTCTGCCGATATAAATCGATATGAATGACAGCTTGGGATTGGTTGGATGTCTATGCTTCAGCGCATAACCACCAGACAGAGCCAAAATCTGCCAAAACGTCAATTTAGAAGTAGAGCCGTACGGAGTATATATTAAAGCGCTTGTTTGATTCTTAGTTAATGCACATCTCCATTGTAATCAGTACATTAAAACATCACTGTCAATACACACTATACGGACCCAGTCCTGAACGAGCTGCATCCATCCGTCCTTTCTCTGGAACCCGTACATGAATGCCTTTGGGAAACTTCACTTTAGGCGGTTTTTCTTTTGAAAATAACTTGCTTTGTGGCAATTTTCTTCTGCCTGCAGTTATTGCTAGCATGACAGTGCAACACTGTTTTTCACACCAACTTGTTTGTACGAGCATGCTAGATTTTCCCTTGGTGTTGCATGGCTTGTTGAAGTTTTATCGGGTTTGATCTGAATTCCGAATTTGATATGAGGTCATTGTTTTCTTCTGCATTGCTATCACATTGAGATAAAATTGTATGATTTTGTTGCTGAAAACACTTGGCATTCTTACAGATGTTTTGTTTCCCTTTCGTGTCCTGAATCTACAGATCCAACTCCGGCTCACTTTCATATCCAAACAGCTGATTCTTCCTTAAATCGCTAATTTGCGTGCTTTGAAATTTAGCATCTCGTGCGAGATACTGAAGCAATCATTTCGCACCTCTAATGTAATGAAGCAACTCTTCAAGCTCAGGAAACTTACTAGTGTTCAGCCCTGTGAATGTTTCAGCGTGTTCGGTTGGTGGTTTCTAGCACAGCTTTCTATTTATGCCAGTAGCGAACATTAAACTCGGTCACTCTGAATTCTCGACCAGCAGCTCTGTTACCATGTTCAGCATGTTTTATCACTTTTCTGAGTTAAAACCCAGCCGTATAACTCCTCGTTTCTCCACAGCTTAAAGATCGACCTACACGAGAAAACCTTACTGAGAAACCACGAACCGTGAAGGCAGAGTACTTGTACTGGCTGACAATACTCCAGGACGATGATGCCTAATACCGTGATAACCTGACTGCCTGGACAGGGAAACACTCCCAGTTCGCATGATCTGCTCTGTCGGATGGGTAGCGATAAGCATATTGACAAAGAGTGAGAGGGATAGTTGAGTGTGAGTGGCTAAGTAATGCGGCCTTGGGGTGGGGTTTTGAGTTACGTGTTTTTGTTACAACAGCTAGCCTCAACCGTTCTACAGGTAGAAGGAAATGCAGCTTTTTGTTACTCTCGCATCCAAAGTACTGCAACAGCAATTGGTACAGTTCCGATATTTATTTAATGTAGGCACGTCCATGGAATACCCAAGCTTTACTTCGTGTATGTACTGTATGTCTTTTGATGTTGGAAATTGTGAGTTGTGTGTGAATTTTTTCCCCCTGCAATCTGAAGTGTTAAGTATGGGGAGCGAGATATACTTGGTAGCGAGTTAAATGCGAGCAGATGTGGTACTTGCTAGTGTAGTTGTTCAGTCTCTTCGCCAGGTATATACCCATACCGTCTTGCTAATAAAAAGTCCTTATACAGTTGTTTAGCATTTGTATGGTTATACAGTGTATAAACCATGTATAAGCGTATATTTTTCTTGCTAATAAATGTGGTATGCGCATTGTATTATACAGCACGAATGCACTCGTTCCAAGTTGTAGGAGTCTCTTCCTGCAGTTCACTGACGTATTTTGCATGTTCACCGCCTTATGATAGCTCTGCTGGTTATCTACGAGCAAAACGTTTTGAAAAGTCCGGCAGTAGCACGGCATATCGAAAAGGCGGTGGCAGCACACAGTAAGACAGCTGGGAATTGCCTTATATTGATATCAACATTTCAATTATTCATTAAAGCAGTCACTACTGATCTGCATTTAGGGCAGTTGCCCAGATAGCAGTTTCCCTATCTGTTGTTTTCCTAACTTTTTCTTAAATGATCGCAAAAAAATTGGAAATTTATTGATCATTTCCCTTGGTGAGTTATTCTAATCCCTAACTCCCCTACATATAAACAAATTTTGCCCCAATTTGTCCTCTTGAATTCCAGTTTGCTTGTGTAATGAACGCCACAAAAGAAATGGAAAAGCTTAAGAAAAGATCAAGAGCTTCTAACTGGGAAAGTACTGAAAATGTAGGCAATTGTAATTGAATCAGTGAGTTGAAAAGGGTACACATTCCAAAATCCTTCCTTTCCAGGAGAAAGGAAAAACTGTTTTGTAGCTAGAAAGAGGTTTTATAAAAAAGTTTCTATTAGGCATATACATCATATATCTGCCTATTCAATTACAAAGTATGGAAATCATATTACTTACGGTTTTTAAGTTATACCATTTTTTTATGTCAAGGAATATGTTCCTTTTTATACTCAAATTTGAGAAAGATCTTTGTGTAGAGCCAGATAATGTATAATAAACTCACAATTTCAAAAGTCCATTAAGCAGTAACACATTGCACAAAAATACGCCCAACCATAATTTCTTTTATAGATTTTCACTGTCATTGTCTCTTTAAAGTGTTTTACTGTACAAAGATGTCTAACCCAAAGAGAATAGAATAGATATGAAACTCAATGATAAATTTCGGTACCAAGTCACTCGGTGCTAGTAGTTTGTCTCCCATCAGAGATAGCGCCAGTGTGCGCATTTTGTGCACTATCTTACTGCTATTTTCAACAGATAGCGCAGAGAAGCGACATCCGGCGCAGTGACGCACATCCGGATATGCTTACAGTTCCTCCCCTCTTCTTTCCCCTGCCCCTCCTCCCATGGTTCCCCTGCCATTGGCTCCCCTCCCCCGCCCGTCGATAATAATGCATTCTACTACTTCCATTCCCAACACATTTTAATTCATATATTTTTATTTCCAAGCACTTACTATGTTGTAAATAACGATCTGATACCCCTAGTTTGTATGGCATACTATGTTATGAGAACATACGAGGACGGTTTAAAAAGTTCTCGGAATCACCGCTAGATGTCGGTGCTAGAGCAACGAGGTTCCCGCGCATAATCTCACATCCTTTGTGAGTGAACACGTGGCGCGTCAGTGCTCTAGCTGTAGGAGTGTGGTAGTGACGACTCTTTGTTGCTGTTCCCGCGTAGTGATTTGGGACAATGAAAAAACTGAGATTCGAGCAGTGATTACTTTGTAAAGAAAGGTATGGAACCAAAGGAAATTCATGCCGACTTTCAGGACACACTGGGGGACTCTGCTCCTTCATTTTCAACTGTTGCCAAGTGGACCAGCGAGTTTAAATTTGGTCAGGAGAGCTTGGATGATGATCCGCATAGTGGACGACCAAAAAGTGTTACGACCCCAGAATTTATCGCAAAAGTGCATAAAATGGTCATGGAGGATCATCGACTGAAAGTGCGGGAGATTGCTGAAGCTGTAGGTATGTCTTCTGAACGGGTATATTATATTTTAACCGAAGAATTGGGTATGAAAATATTATCCGCAAGATATTGATATTGGACAATAAACGCACCAGATTGGAAATGTCCGAACAAAGTCTGGCCCGTTTTGAGTGCAACCAACAAGATTTTTGCACCGGTTTGCGACTACAGATGAAACTTGGGTCCTACTATACCCCAGAGACAAAACAGCAGTCAAAGCCGTGGAAACAGGCTGATTCACCACCACCACCACCAAAGAAAGCAAAGGCAGTGCGTTCGGCCGGAACGGACATATGGCTTCAGTTTTCTGGGATGCAAAAGGCATTCTGCTGATAGTCTTCCTACTGGCCAAACAATTACGGGGCAATATTATACAAACCTCCTAGAGCTACTACAGGAAAAGATACGCAAAATAAGGCCTGGTTTGGCAAGGGAAAAAATCATCTTTCATCTGGACAACGCTCCGCTGCACACAAGTGTTACTGCCATGGCAGAACTTCATGAACTGGGGTACGAATTGTTCCCACATCCACCTTATTCACCTGATTTGGCACTTTCATCTATTCCCCAAGCTGAAAATTTTCCTCGGTGGACGGAGATTTTCTACAAGGGAAGAACTGACAGCCGAATTGGAGAGGTATTTTTCAGGCCTGGAGGAATCTCATTTTCGAGATGGGATCAAGGCATTGGAACATAGCTGGACCAAATGCATTAGTCTACAGGGGACTATGTTGAAAAACAAAATCAGTTCCACCGAGGTAAGATACTTAATTCTAGTGCATTCCGAGGACTTTTCTAACCACCTTCGTAACCACACACCTCAAAGCAGCTCTAACTTCAAATGATTGATTGACACATTAACACAAAGCTGATATAACAAATATGAAATCCCTTCAAAAGCAAGAGAGCAGAGCACACCATATGCAAGAGAATGGGGTATCACATCAATATCCAAGTACCACATGAAAATAAAAAAAAAAACAATTAAATGCACTGAGACAGGAAATATATAGAACTACATTAATTGAACTATTCAGCTTTCAGCCCCTGATGTGTACTCAAACAGGAAACAGGATTTCAGGAGGACTGGCAAAGATATATTTCAAATAAACAAGCTCAAAGAACAAAGATTTACAGCACAAGCACATGAGCACTTGGAATTCAAACCACAAATACTGTAGCATCATGGGAACTATCGCTTAAAATCGATTGGGTAAAGTCGAATTCGATGCCATCCAGCAATGTCGTCTCCACAGTGCTTGACGTTATATGACTAATTTGTTAGAAGGGCCCACTGATTGAGGTTAGATTTGAAATACTTCTTAACTTTGAGACAAACTTCCTTTAATTACTAACATCGCTCATTTCATGCTTACTTGCGTGCCATCTACAGAATCTGTATATAACTATCTACACGTTATGAATGACCTCCAGCGCCATCTAAAATGGGAGACTAAAACTACCTGAAGCTAGCTACAGATTGGAACCATAAGCCCCATTAGACTTTAACCATAACCTCTAAATGGTGTATGTCTTCTATGTTTAAAATATTGTGAAGATCGTTATTGTCCATTTGTTCAATATGTGTTCAGTGTTAAATGGATAAGTCTAATATTTCACTATTGTATTCTGCCCGTTTAAGCCACGACTAGCATTTGGAGGCACGCGACCCTCTCAGGGGTGCTCAGTAAGGGATTGACATGTTCCATGATAAAATGGTGTGGATCAAGGAGATGGGCAGATATTCGTAAATAATGAACCATCAAATCCAAATAAATGGTGGATGATTTATTCCAAAAGAAAATAATACCTTCCTCAAAAATGATGATTATGTGAAATGATCGCTAAAATTTAATTTTATATCAACTCTTGCTGTACATCCAAAAATTAAAACAAATGAGATGGTACAAGTTAATGAATTCTATTTAATTCTGACAAAATTGTTTCGTCCATGTCACATTGTTTTGTGAATATTGCTTTGAATATTATCTTTGATTTTCTAGAGAATGATGCTTGCACGCATGTCAATTCATGCCGGAAAATCTGGAACAAAATTTTAAATATTGAAGTTATGACTGAGCAAAATTAAAAAAAAAAAATACAAAAGAATTTTAACGATTTACTTCTATCGCTTAATTTCACTTTTAATTTAATCACTTTCCAATTTAAATCGACTTTTCAATAATTATCTGCTCGTTGTAACATAACACGTGATATTACGTGGCAAAGTAGGCCAGCAAATGAGAGAAAGAAAAAAAAATTAAATTAAATCCTTAACCATGTGTCATAATCCTGACAACGCCAAAATTCGGAACAACGATGGTTACACATGTAAATCGATATTGCACAACAAAATTAAGTCACACAACCTGTGGAATAACAACACAAAATACACGCAATGATCTCCCATTACCATCATCCACCAAAGAAAAACAATTACAACCCACTACAACTAAGAATATATTTACAAGTATACATCTGTCCGCACGTTGACCAATCATCTCCTGGGAATAGCAGCCTCCTGTAAATAATGATCTGCACCTGTACGAAATCCACCTGGTACAAACAATCTAGGTAATGATGACTGAAAAAAAAAATAAAATAATATCGCCAATCTACGTTACCAACATTTAGCGTATATTGAGGAAGTGAATAATATTATACAACTTCGATTTAATGCTATTGGTGATGACGCTCATCCAGTATGACAAATAATTATCTCATACACTCAATTTTATTTGAAAGGAAGACATGTGGTTTACTTCGTGATTCATTATTGAATGAAGACGCTATCGCCTACCGCTCACAAATAACAACTCGCACATACGTCAAATGACGATAAATTATTCCAAAATCTCAGTTCATCAATGCATTCAACATCGCAAAAATATATTAAATGTGCCTCTATCCATAAAAACGTGAAGATTCACCTTCAAATAGCACATAAAATCAGCATAATTCATGCCATAATTCACCACATGGCACAAGGTGAGAAGTAATATAGCGAAAATAACTCTCAACATCCGTTCAAAATATTACGGGAAAATTTACATAAATGACTTGAACCACATATAAATATAATAATAAGATACTATCCTTCCTTAAAAAGTATGAAATTGGATTCAAAGAAAGCTATCCGTCTCGTTAGCACAGCATTAATATGTCAGATGAGCCGGCTGCCTCGTGTGAAATATAGCAAACACTTTAGGGCAAAAATATAAGAGAAATACATTTCGAAGAATAAAAATATCACGCTTACACAATCCTCAATATCATAGGAACCGAATAGAAATGTAAAATTCCTTAAAGATTAGTAGATGGCTGATATTTAAATCAGATACATGTCCGATGACATTACTATTTGAAACCCGCATGGCCGATGATGTTGACACCCTGTCATCATCCACCTTACAATCACGTAGTAAGTGAAACCGCAACTCCAACATCGAATAACGCCAGACACTAACATGGTAAAGATATCAAAAAGCTACTCAAACTACTGTACAATTAATACTCCCTTCAAGAAGAAAGTTAACTACATACTACAGCTACATAGAACAGATAATACCCAGTATAAATGAAATGTCGACTTAACTTGGATGTCTTGATGACCATGGTGTTCTTCTAGGCAGGATTCAAGGCATTAGGACGTCGTTGGCGTCGGTTCTGGGTTTTTAGTGCTGCATCATGATCCAAGTGATGTCTCCAAGGCACACGAACTTCACACTGCAGGCTTCCATGTCCTTGGCCGGTATCGAACTCGTATTACTTGTAGTACGCTGAAACTTTCACAAAAATATTAACACAAATTCATCGAACTCGTGGTTTCACAATTAGCAAAGGATGATACGTGCCTTCTTTCCTAACACTATTGACGTCTGTGAGGATGTTGAAATGAACTGTTAAAGCCGCCCTGAAATAACACTGCTCCCCTCGTAGAGCGAACGACAGCTGTCCAGGCTTGTACGAGATCTTCTGTAGTAGCTTCCCGAGCAATCGCGCAGTCCGCAGAGAACAGCAGCGAAACAGACTTGAGAGAATGACTGCGAATATTCCAGTACTAGCTTGCCACCGATGTTCCGAGCTCTGACGTCACACCTCGTGGTTCAATTGACATCCTGAATTCCTCGGCGTTGTAATTGAGATGTCCGTTAATTTCTTGTTAAATAATTATATAATTAATTTCCTAATTAACTTAATTTTCAATTATTACTATTCGTGCCTTCCTGAAGTATGGTATCACGGTTTTATGCATACTTGTTGGAGAGTGACTATTAGGATGTCGGATCTGACGTGTTAATCTGACGAAAGATTTTAAATGTACTTGTCGTGGGTGAAAGGTTCGGCTGTATTAAAAATTTTCTCGTCTTCTCTCGTGGTAATAACATGGTCTTTCACTCCTCAGCAGGTTACACCAAAGATAAACCAAAAAAAAATCATCCCTTTGTATTTCCCTGTCGGCACACCGCGCGAGACACCTGGGGTACAGTCTGGTCTTATAAAATTCACGGCCGATCACAATAGACCAAAATGTCACAGTATTACCACGAGAATAAACTGCTCACTCATTTCTTTTTGCGCTACTCGCTGCTATACAATGCTTATACGAGGATCCTAGTCGGTGTAAGCAATTCAATGAATAATTATAACAAGATGTATACTTAGGAGACTTATACATGGTTTATTAGTAACTAATTTCACATAAACGTGTATAAGCCTTGTATAAAAGTTATACACCGTTTATTAGTAAGACGGATAGTGTATACTAGTGTTAATAATTGTGAACCCACTGTCTGCACTAATGATTAAATTTTTTCCTGCAGATTGTGACCACTGATGCTCAGAAGCGTAAACCTGAAGACAGTGCTGGGGAAGATAGTGATGCTAAGAAAGCAAAACTTGATCAGACTGTGGATGAGAGAGTGCTAACGATGAATATTCCCTATCACAACATTCCTTATGAAGAACAGGTATAAAATTTATTGCCATCTTTAAGGTTGTATTTATGTATGTACAGGGTGTTTTCATTAATGCACTGCTGTGGGAGAAAAATGTTGGCTTTGTAGGTTTTAGTTCTGCTTCAACAGTAAGTTCATTCTGTCAATTTCGTCTAAATCTACATTATCAGGATTTGTTGTGTAGTGTAAAAGTACATCCAACTATTTCATCTCACTGTCATGTTCTCTTTACAGTTGAAAAAGAAGACTGATGAATTAAAAACAATGGTAATGCGACTTGGGGACTTGGTTGTCCGTCGCAACCCAGAACTTGCAGGTTGGGCGGAACAACAGAAAGAGAAACATGATGGTCTTTGTTTTCAACTTGAGGATATACGACCTTCACCTGTTATTGATGCATATCGTAATAAATGCGAATTTAGAATTGGTAAGCCCTAGATTATCCCATGGAATGCTAACAACGCAGTATTTCATCATTTGGTAATATATTATTATTATATATTGTAATTTGAATGGTGGGAGATTTCATTTCAATTTAAGAAATGATATTTAACTTAAAAGTGCAAAGCTGGCAGTCTTTTCCTTGGAGAATGCCATTGCTTGTTTTTAAATGTGTGTATGGTAAATTTAAAAGTAAATTAACTAAATTTGCAACTTACACATTAACCTGTTTTTATAATGGGTTTTTCACTTTCTTTTTTAATTCTGCGCATGCATTGCAAAAGAAGAGCATTTCTATTGAGGAAATGGCTTTTATATATAGAAGGCCAGCACACTTAGATATTTCACAATATTGTGGCCTTGTCTAGTAATGACAGAGCCGCATATATTTGTAGAAATTATTTCAAGATGTGTATAAATGATTGTTATTTTTCATCTTGCACAGAGATTGAAATCCTGTTTTTATTGGATGTTCCTTTCATTAAAGGAGATTGTGTTGTTAAAAACAATTCTTGAAATGATGTTGCTTCTCTCTTCTGAGCCCAGTGGGCGTGCTTTGTGAATATTACCTTGTTGTAGAAGTTGAATGTCCAGGATTATGGTTGGTTTACAATCCAGCCTTGCCATTGTAATTAGGCTCCTGGGCATGTTGGTGAGTGAGTGATAAAACACTACGTGCTTGCTTACACTGTCACGGTCTAGGGTTAAATCCCGACACGCAAGAACGCACAGTGGGATGCCGCCTGGAGAACTACAAGGACGGTTCTATGGGAGTCGGGCCTGCAGATTCACTAAAACATTTGCCCGATCAAATGAGAGAAGCTGTGAAGGTAGGCAATCATTACTGAGAACCATGACCGGACGTTTGATCCAAATGGTCACGGTCAGTCTCGACTTATTCTGTGTCTGTACTTGTTTTCTATATAATCATGCAAAAGAACCTCTTTTAATTTCTGGGAACTAAAGATGATCCCAGTATTTTCTATGTTGCACATTGCTGTCTTAAACGTCCACATTTTGGAATGAAGCATGTAGTATGCTCCATTTGTGGTATAATCTTAAGTGCATGCAATAAGCCCAATTTATTTGGTTCTGCTACTGATTCTTAGTTCTATCTCCTGTTCTCTTTTTTATTGCAAAGGACAGCTGTAGTAGAGCCTGTACAGAGAATGAATTAACTTTCATAGAATAAAAATCTTGATGTATTATCACATCCACTAGACTGGAAAAAAAGGTTCAGCAGCTTTTGGAAACAAGGGTATTTTCCAGCAGAAATTTGACTTATTCTCAATGATAATATAGAGTAGAATTACTAGTTCGCAAGTTAGGACAGTAACATGCTTCATATTTCTTGGAATGTACCTGGTATTCAGGGAGCAGTAGTGTTCGGGCTATTCAGACTACAGTAACTTCTTCCAAGCATTGAAAATGAGCAACCCTATTTAAGAGCAATAATTTTCAGTGTGTGTTAATTATATAATTTAAAGTGCGTGTTAGGATGTTTAAAGTGAAGAAGCATCAATAATCTCATTTGTGCCATGGTTGTACTCGATCATGGCAATTTGTTATAATACTTAACTTTGACTTTTCGTAGTGATTTTTTCCAGTCTCGTGAGATTTAGCGTGTAAGTCAGTTTTAAGTCTTGAGATATATATTTCGTATTTTTTTGTTCCTGTTGCTAATTTGACTTTTGTGTGGTGGCTTGGCCAGCTGTTTCAAGAATATGTCCGTAAATCTGACAAGGAACCTTATTGGATGGAATCACGCCAAGGATATTGGCGGCACCTTGTGGTGCGTGTCACCACGACTGGTGAAATGATGCTTGTCATAGTAGCACATCCTCAGAGTCTTACAGATGAGGAACTTGATAAACTGAAAGAGGATCTGAAGAATTATTTTGTGACTGGTGAAGGAAGTGCATGTAATGTTACCTCTCTGTATTTCCAGAAATTCACTGAAAAGTAAGTATATTTCCTCTACTTTTATTCAGTATATTGATTATTCACTGTTTGTAAAAAAATTTTCAATTGAGTTTCAATTGCTAGGTCATTTTGTATTGTGATTGCTGGCCTTAAGTTTGTTATGAGTTTTCGTTCATATTATGTAGTGCAGACGACTTTGCCCTATGTTTATGCTGAGAATGGAGTACTGCATTTATTCTCTCACCTTTTTTTCCTGATTTTAAACATAGAAATAGGGGACATCTAATGTCTTTAAATCAATAAGCAAAATGATGATTTAGATCTATATTTACGTAAGATGTGGTATCAACTCGATTCAACAGTTTTGTGTCCACCCCCACAGCTGACTGATCTATGACCAATTGCTGCTTTAAGTTTCAAGGCCGCTCAATGAAGTGAAATTCAAACACTTTGTCAGTATAATCTGATGGTAGCTGCTGGCACAGTATTGTCCTCTGCTCTTTTAAGGTAACTGGTTTCAACAAGAAAAACAAGACTATTGAGTATCCGAACAACATTCGCTCAGCAATTCGTCCTATTCCACATGGCCCCGATTTACCTATACCACAGCCTACGCAGACATTAGATACCGATGCAGAAGTAGCAGTCGTCCGTATGATTCTGTTGCTCTTGTCAGACCATAGGGATGCCAAATCGCCATTACTTCTTTCCTGTCACCCACCGTCGTAAATCTACACACACAATGCACACGACGTGGAATGCATGGTTTATCGACGTCGCCGAGTTTCACTCCAAATTGGGCGTGGTAGAACTTTTTCACGAAAGTAATAATGTTTCTTCAGTCTTTTTTTCACCACAAGTTCACCACATGTATAACATAAACTGTTTGGAGAGTTTATACAACCTTGGATAGACATACTGCACTAAGACCAACAAGCATTTCCGTCTACAAACACAACACAGTGATGGAAAGGCAGCGTCATTTGCAACGTGACAGTTCGTTACGTGCCACTAGGAGCGCAAATGTTAAACAGTTCAAAGCAATGTACTGCTTCTGAGCTTCATATGGTGTTTTCATGTCTTATAATGAACTCTAAAACCCCATATGAAGCTTATATAAATTAATTACAAATTTATGCAATTTGTGCAAAAACTGTGGATGATAAGATGTTTTCAGTATCGAATTCAGGTCGAAATACTTAAAGAACGCCTATATTTTCGAAAAACGTTGCTTGTGACCTTGAAATTTGTTACAGAAGTGTTTTTAAACATTGTATTTTTAATGTTTCTGTCATCCAGTTTAAGGCATGTTGTGCCTTCCTTTGTGCTGTCATTCCTTTATTTGAGAATCTCAATTCTACACTTCAGAGTGCTTCCCTTCGCTGCTAGAACTAATGACGAACCTGTTAAAGCAGCTTTTCCAGATATGTTCCAAACATGATTAAAAAATCCCTTTTATTAAAAGTTCCATACCATTCTATTATGCAGAAATGAAAAGGTTAGCACATGATAGGGTTGCATGGAAGCTGCATCAAACTAGTCTATGGACTGATGACTCACAACCACCACCATTCTATTGAGAATCGGAGACTATAAGTTAGTCATTGAGACAATGCACTTGGTGTAGAAACTCAATGATAGAGATAAATCGGCATTGTTTCATCTGCCAGGGGTTACTTCTGCACTGCATATGATTTATATTATTTACAAGTTCTCTCTCTGTGATGTACTGAAACATGCAAAGGTTGCTGATGTTTTGAAAATTGAAAATTCCCAGTTTTCTTCTGTACAATTCTTTATAGAAAGATATCCATAATTGCTGCCGTGGTAGGAGAGACAGTCGGTTGAGGATACAATGAATGTGCTTCAGAACCAATTTAGCTCTTCAGATTGACTATGCTACTGTTGAGAGTGGGAATCTGACAGGCGACACCAAATGGGCTTGCTTGATGAACATTCGTTGAGCTGATGTTCCCAAATATGATAGGACACTTTTAGTTTAATTTTGGCGGTGACATTAGATTGTGATCTACAAGTTTAAAGTGCAGAAAAACATTTGTGTACTGTGCGAGCTGTAGATGTAACTTGGTGTATTTCATTTCGGAGGCGATCATAACATGTATTTGACTTGTATTAATATTGTTAGTAATCTCCACCCTTGCCGTCCTTTTTCACTGTCACACTTAGCAATGAATTGGAGGTTATACTCGGCCATGTACGACTGCAACAAAGGGTTTCGGCCGCAATTTTTAAAAAACTTGACTACATTGCAAGTAATGAAAATCATTTTATTTTCCGTATTGAAAGATTCTCAATAATAATAATATAAAAGAATTTATTGGACTCCAACCTATTCAATACATTACTGGATGTTAACATTTTTAGTTAAACATCGTTAAAATGGAGACATGTTTCGCCCTCCATGTGGGGCATCATCAGTCATATCAAAGCACCTCAAAATTAAACCAGACGTCTGGTTGGAAATTATGAGCAATATTTATAAGAAAGAATACATTAAAAACACGTACAAAGTCCTATCCAAAACGAAATAACAACAGACTAGTTAGGTACACATAGTAAAATACGCTAGTGGTTTCTTAATATTAAAATGCACAGTATAAAAATGGAAGTAATCAAAGTCCGTATGATATTGAGTTCGATGGTGGTTCTGCGTTAGTATATACAAATGTTGGCAAAATAAAACACAATTTATAATTACTGTACACTTATTTCTAATTGTTAAAAATGATAAGGTAAAACATTCCAATTTGACTATTTATAATTTGGCTACAACCAAAATAATTCGCCCTAGAATTCATGAGGTAGTCAAACTCCGTTGGTCACTCTCTATTTGAATGGAGTGCACAGTGCGAGTGAACAGCTTTTGTTGATTATAACTGAGGCTGTGCTAAGACAGAGTTAAAACAACACCAGCTTCAAATGAAGATAGTTGAAAACATCATTAGGTTCTTCCTAGTTGACTAAAAATTTGCGTATATTTTGTTGTTGAAGTGTGGGAAAGTCAGTTATTGGTTAAATGGGCAACGGTCGAAAATGTTGTGCAGTGCAATCGGTGTTTGAGCTGTCCTACATGTGAGGGAAATCTGAAAATGGAGGATTTGTCTTAATTAGTTAAGTGAAATGATTGAAAAAGAAAAGAAACGGGAAATCATTGAGAGATGAAAAATGTGAAAATTAAAAATTTACCTTGAAAGCTGTTGAGCTGTTGCCTAATTGTTAGGAGGTTTGTGGAGCACTGGCTGTCGCTAATGTCCTGCTCCTCGTGTTGTACGTGTGACGTCTTAGAGGAGGGGAGTGGATTTGAGAAGGCGGCGCCGTGGGTATGTGATTGGCGCTTGGGGAGGAGTTGTGTGTATTGGAGGGAGAATAGGGGCGTGATGAGTTGAGCGGCTTAGTGGGGGTGCTTGGAGAGCTTGTTTTGAGGATGTTAACAAGTCTTTTGTCTTTCAGATTTAAACTATTAAGCGAAAATATTAATTGTTCGTAAAGAGGGCTTCGGTTGTCTATTGGATCATTTAAATTCTTATTCTTATTATATTTTTGGTCCAAAAAAAATGTATAAATTTTCGAACTCGGTCATGAGCCTGCCTTTATCTAGTCTTTTTAAAATTTGGAGATCCTGTTCGATTGTGGTAAAGCTATGTCCGGTGTCTTTCATATGGATGCTCATGGCTGAGTGTTTATTGTGCTTTTGGGCATTGAAATGTTCTGCATATCTAATTGCAAAGCTCCTACCAGTTTGACCGATATATGAACTGTTACATTCAGCACATTTCAGTCTATAAATGCCAGAGCCCGAAAATTTATTGTTGTCCGAGTTTATCTTATTGTGGTTGAAAAATAGCTTTTGATTAGAATTATGGGTCTTATAGGCTACCCTAATATCATGTTTTTTTAAAGGGGTAGCGATTTGATGTATAATGGGGTTAATGTAGGTGAATGATGCATATTTAGGCTTATTAATTTTAATTGGGGAGAGGTTTGTGGCCAATTTCAATTTCACTTTATTGATTATTTTCTGTATGATTGAGGGATTGTATCCATTGAAAACAGCTATTTCTTTTATGGTACTTATTTCTTTTTTTAAATTGACGGTTGACATGGGAATTTTTAACGCTCTGTACACTAAACTGTAAAATGAGGCTTGTTTGTGCGATTGTGGGTGAAGAGAATTTTGTTTTATGGTTGTGGGAGTGAATGAAGGTTTTCTGTGAATCTGGAAATCGAAATTGTTTAAGGTCCTGGTGATTGTAATGTCTAAAAAATTGATGATATTATTGTCCTCATCTTCTTTAGTAAACTTGATGCAATTGTCAAGGCTGTTTAAGTAAGTTAGTATGTCTTCACTATTATTGCAGCTTTTGTCTATTATTGCTAGTGTGTCATCGACATAGCGTAGCCAAAGACACAAACCGTTAATGCTGTTTGTTATTTTACTATTTTCGAGGTTGTCCATATAAATTTCGGCGAGTATTCCCGAAATGGGATCACCCATGGCTAGACCTTCTTGTTTGTATATCTTATTATTGAACGTAAAATAATTGTTATGAAGGACGAAAGTTAGTAACTGTAAGCATTCTTCTATTTCTAACTGACTTAAGGTGCTGTGTTTAGAAAGATTAGTTCGTATGATTTCGATAGTTTTTTTAGCGGGAATGTTCGAGAACATATTGGTAATGTCAAATGAGCACATTATGTGGTTAGGCTGCAAATTAAATTTATTTAAAGTTTCGCATAATTCTATTGAGTTTTTAATAGGGTGTTTATTGTGAAATGTGAAGTGTTTCTTAAGGAATTTTTGGAGGAACTGAGAAGTTTTGTACGTTGGGCTATTTCGGCTATTTATGATGGGTCGAATGGGAACATCATTTTTATGTATTTTTGGCAGTGATCTGACGGTGGGTAATTTGGGATTCATATTGATGAGTTTTTGATGTTTGTGTTCATTAAATAAGAAAGGTGAATTTTTTAGGATTGTTTTTAAATTACGCTGAGTTTTTAAGATAGGATCTTTTGAAATTATTGAGTAAGAATTATCGGAAAAGAAATCCTCCGTTTTTTTGACGTAGTCGTGTTTATTCATTAGGACTACGGCATTGCCTTTGTCGGCTTTCGTTACTATAACATTATTGGTGTCTACCTTTTTTCTTAATTCGTGGGTTTGTTTGAGAACGGTGAAATTATTGATGTCGGAAACTTCTTTTATAAGGGTGGGTAAAAAAGAAATTACCCACCCTTATAAAAGAAGTTTCCGACATCAATAATTTCACCGTTCTCAAACAAACCCACGAATTAAGAAAAAAGGTAGACACCAATAATGTTATAGTAACGAAAGCCGACAAAGGCAATGCCGTAGTCCTAATGAATAAACACGACTACGTCAAAAAAACGGAGGATTTCTTTTCCGATAATTCTTACTCAATAATTTCAAAAGATCCTATCTTAAAAACTCAGCGTAATTTAAAAACAATCCTAAAAAATTCACCTTTCTTATTTAATGAACACGAACATCAAAAACTCATCAATATGAATCCCAAATTACCCACCGTCAGATCACTGCCAAAAATACATAAAAATGATGTTCCCATTCGACCCATCATAAATAGCCGAAATAGCCCAACGTACAAAACTTCTCAGTTCCTCCAAAAATTCCTTAAGAAACACTTCACATTTCACAATAAACACCCTATTAAAAACTCAATAGAATTATGCGAAACTTTAAATAAATTTAATTTGCAGCCTAACCACATAATGTGCTCATTTGACATTACCAATATGTTCTCGAACATTCCCGCTAAAAAAACTATCGAAATCATACGAACTAATCTTTCTAAACACAGCACCTTAAGTCAGTTAGAAATAGAAGAATGCTTACAGTTACTAACTTTCGTCCTTCATAACAATTATTTTACGTTCAATAATAAGATATACAAACAAGAAGGTCTAGCCATGGGTGATCCCATTTCGGGAATACTCGCCGAAATTTATATGGACAACCTCGAAAATAGTAAAATAACAAACAGCATTAACGGTTTGTGTCTTTGGCTACGCTATGTCGATGACACACTAGCAATAATAGACAAAAGCTGCAATAATAGTGAAGACATACTAACTTACTTAAACAGCCTTGACAATTGCATCAAGTTTACTAAAGAAGATGAGGACAATAATATCATCAATTTTTTAGACATTACAATCACCAGGACCTTAAACAATTTCGATTTCCAGATTCACAGAAAACCTTCATTCACTCCCACAACCATAAAACAAAATTCTCTTCACCCACAATCGCACAAACAAGCCTCATTTTACAGTTTAGTGTACAGAGCGTTAAAAATTCCCATGTCAACCGTCAATTTAAAAAAAGAAATAAGTACCATAAAAGAAATAGCTGTTTTCAATGGATACAATCCCTCAATCATACAGAAAATAATCAATAAAGTGAAATTGAAATTGGCCACAAACCTCTCCCCAATTAAAATTAATAAGCCTAAATATGCATCATTCACCTACATTAACCCCATTATACATCAAATCGCTACCCCTTTAAAAAAACATGATATTAGGGTAGCCTATAAGACCCATAATTCTAATCAAAAGCTATTTTTCAACCACAATAAGATAAACTCGGACAACAATAAATTTTCGGGCTCTGGCATTTATAGACTGAAATGTGCTGAATGTAACAGTTCATATATCGGTCAAACTGGTAGGAGCTTTGCAATTAGATATGCAGAACATTTCAATGCCCAAAAGCACAAACACTCAGCCATGAGCATCCATATGAAAGACACCGGACATAGCTTTACCACAATCGAACAGGATCTCCAAATTTTAAAAAGACTAGATAAAGGCAGGCTCATGACCGAGTTCGAAAATTTATACATTTTTTTTGGACCAAAAATATAATAAGAATAAGAATTTAAATGATCCAATAGACAACCGAAGCCCTCTTTACGAACAATTAATATTTTCGCTTAATAGTTTAAATCTGAAAGACAAAAGACTTGTTAACATCCTCAAAACAAGCTCTCCAAGCACCCCCACTAAGCCGCTCAACTCATTACGCCCCTATTCTCCCTCCAATACACACAACTCCTCCCCAAGCGCCAATCACATACCCACGGCGCCGCCTTCTCAAATCCACTCCCCTCCTCTAAGACGTCACACGTACAACACGAGGAGCAGGACATTAGCGACAGCCAGTGCTCCACAAACCTCCTAACAATTAGGCAACAGCTCAACAGCTTTCAAGGTAAATTTTTAATTTTCACATTTTTCATCTCTCAATGATTTCCCGTTTCTTTTCTTTTTCAGTCATTTCACTTAACTAATTAAGACAAATCCTCCATTTTCAGATTTCCCTCACATGTAGGACAGCTCAAACACCGATTGCACTGCACAACATTTTCGACCGTTGCCCATTTAACCAATAACTGACTTTCCCACACTTCAACAACAAAATATACGCAAATTTTTAGTCAACTAGGAAGAACCTAATGATGTTTTCAACTATCTTCATTTGAAGCTGGTGTTGTTTTAACTCTGTCTTAGCACAGCCTCAGTTATAATCAACAAAAGCTGTTCACTCGCACTGTGCACTCCATTCAAATAGAGAGTGACCAACGGAGTTTGACTACCTCATGAATTCTAGGGCGAATTATTTTGGTTGTAGCCAAATTATAAATAGTCAAATTGGAATGTTTTACCTTATCATTTTTAACAATTAGAAATAAGTGTACAGTAATTATAAATTGTGTTTTATTTTGCCAACATTTGTATATACTAACGCAGAACCACCATCGAACTCAATATCATACGGACTTTGATTACTTCCATTTTTATACTGTGCATTTTAATATTAAGAAACCACTAGCGTATTTTACTATGTGTACCTAACTAGTCTGTTGTTATTTCGTTTTGGATAGGACTTTGTACGTGTTTTTAATGTATTCTTTCTTATAAATATTGCTCATAATTTCCAACCAGACGTCTGGTTTAATTTTGAGGTGCTTTGATATGACTGATGATGCCCCACATGGAGGGCGAAACATGTCTCCATTTTAACGATGTTTAACTAAAAATGTTAACATCCAGTAATGTATTGAATAGGTTGGAGTCCAATAAATTCTTTTATATTATTATTATTAAACTTGACTACGTCGAATGGATCAAGTCGAAACTCTTAAGGTGTGAATTCAACATTCGCAACCTCTGTACGCTTAACGATACGGATGCCAGTCCACTTTCTGAAAGATTTTATTTACTTTTCAATAGAAAGGAATTTCACTCTTTCTGTATCCATACGTGGGCTATCACAAGAGAAATATGCACCACACAAGTCAATTTTACAAGATCGTATTAAGCGTTAATGGCAAAAAATTTACTCGGTAAGTGAGGGTTTATTAAGATAGATTGAATACAATGAGGAACGGGACTTCGAATTTGCGACGTGCTAAGTGGGAAAACTTGTTGATGAACGCACTAACAAGGTTTCACTGTTTTAGGTTTCTGGGACGTTGGGAGTCTTTAATTTTCTCACCCTTTGTGGCACTTGTTTATGTTGCTTCCAGTACTTGTGTACCTCCAAAGGCTTAGCAATAATCATTCAGGTCGAGGATATGCACAGCAGTTATCTCGCAGGTCACAATAAGTAAAATAAAGAAATTTTAACAGGACGATGTCACCAAAAGTAGTTTAAGATTCTAAAACCCACTGCAGTAGGCTTTATCCGGGATCAAAATTCCACCCAGATGCCAACGTGTTGGTTGATATCCAAGCGTGTCCTCTTGCCATTAGCTCCACAAACTGGTATGCCTGATGGCTTCTCGTGTAGCTAGCTAGCCGCACACTGATTCGATTAGAAAATGGTGGAAGGAGAGTCCAGTTTAGCTCGCTGCTGCAAGAGTGCGGCTTTCATCAGGGCCTGTAAAAGTATTCACGTTAATTAACAAATATATGTATGGAGTTTTGAAATGTTTCATTTCCTATGCACAGGCTGGAAAAATATATGAGAAACGAGTAATTCCACAATTACTGATAGTACGTAAGAAACCACTAGTGTTACAGAGTTAGAAGACACTCATTTCTGCAGCTGAATAGCCTGTTCCAAAACCTTCCTTGGGAAAGGGGTTTTAAATCAGTAATACTGTCTCACTCTTTCTCGTTAGAAGTGATTCTTTTCAATTGAAGCTTCAGGTCTCTGTACAGCTGATTAAGTTCTTCTAACTTGGTCATTCCTTTCCACACCTTTCGGGCATTGTCTCTTAGTTTCCTCATTTCATTTGTCCTTCATTGCTGTTCTGACAGTACATTGTAATTTTTCAATGGGACTTCCTCATAGTTAAGGGCCTTATTTTTTTGTGAAATAAATCGGTTGATTTTGGTGTTAAAACTGAGACTATTTTGGTAGGTATTTCGTGAAATAGTCATACTGATGGTTTTTTTTGTTAAGTCTTCCTTAGAGTATCGGGTAAATTAACTAATTTTGTGATGAGGGGTTTTAAAGTGAACCCTTACAATGTATCCTTGTTATTAGATCTTGTAACAACCAAATATTCAAATTGTTACTGAAATAAAAGTATAAATTTCCGATTCTGGCCTGTAATGTTAATTTATGCATTGCCTACATTTTTTTGTTTACCCGTTCCACTTGTCTCCATATTATAAACTAATAATGTTTTCAACATTATCTGAATGCAAAGTTGTGCGATAGTAAGAAAGTATCTTTGTGCGAGCAGAGAAGCCCCTCTTGCTGCGCATATTAGACGTTGGAAACCATACTGTTTGCGAACATTTGGATGCAAATTCTCTGTGGTCTTCTATCAAACCTCCTGAAACTTCCCTAACAATTTCTCTTCTCTTCAACCAGACGTGCTTACACTACATTTTTCAGAGCAACATAGCCCTGGATGCTGGCTTTCTGAGCCCAAGTTGGCAGATTCAATCCTGGCTCAGCCCATGTCACTAGTTTTACCAACACGTGAAAGAATTACTGCGGGACAACATTCCGGCATCTCAGCGACTCCGAAAACCGTTCAAGTAGAAAGAGGGATGTAAGAACAGTAACATTTTTACTACTCAACCAGCGATTAATTTCCAATAGGCCTACTAATACAATCATATTTCACAATAGAGACCGTGTTGTTTCTTTCCTTTTATGTTCATCTGCTTCCTCCTGTCAGGATTATTCAATTTCTCAAGAGGAATGTTAGCATGCATGAATGAATGTGTCTATTACAAATTGCTGTCTTATCACCCTTCAACTTCTTTGCGATGTGTTGAGTACTGCCAATTGTTATTTGCTGCTGAGAATTATGTTCATTGTGTTCGATTCCCTGCAGTGTTTGTCGCACGTGTTGCATTCCTCATCCCTCGAGAAAAAAAAACTGATTAATTTTCGGCATGAAAGTATAATGCGCACCACGACCACGAAGCCGTGTGCTGTAATTGGTAACATTTTTTTTTTTTTATCAATTGCCTTACAGACCGTGGAACTGAATACACATTTCCGACACAGGGTGCGCATCGCTTTGTGTGTCTGTAGGGCTAACAAGCAAATGAGAAGGAAACTATAATAGCTACTTTCTCAGAAGCATTTAAACGTTTATTGGAGAGCTTTTCCGATACTATTTTGCATTTTTCATATCAAGTGGGGTATGTCATGATTACTTGCACAATTTGCGCAATAAGTCAGATTTCGCGATAATTGGAGAGTTTATTTAACTAAAATACGGTACTTTTAAGTACATAGGTCATATAGAGGCAAGAGAGGTCTTATATAGGCAAGAGAGAAAATATGAAAAAAATTGTGCGTATCGCTATTACTAAAAAAAATCGGTATACCTGAAACTGCGAAGCATTCTGGTAGTTTCCCTGCAAAGACACTCTGCCATCCGATGATCTGTAGGTATTGGAGGGTCCTGTGATCGTGACATACTGAGCGGAATTGTCCAGCTTCTGATACCATGTCTGCTGCCTCTTTAGTCTTAGTGACTTATCGGTTGGTATTATGATGAAAAGAAATATATTTCATTACGATAGGTCCGTATTGATTTGTGATTACAATAGTATTTAAATAATATATTATTAAGGTCCACCTTTTCAATACAAATTGTGCAATGTTTTAAATTACGTATACTTGGGACTAGTTTAGACGTAACAGGTCGTCAGCCTAAAGCAATTCAAACAACAAATGCTTCAAAGATATTAAACAATGTACAGACACACTGGTCTTAAATGTACATACCGTGTAAGATATGCATTCAGAACAATCAGTTATACCATGATATGAAAGGCCCACAACAACTTGCCTCCTTAAAGAGATGTCTAAACATGTAGCTGGAGATGTCTGTGCATATTGGATTCTACTGGGCAATCTGGCTGAAATTGAGTTCAGTATAGTCATTAATGGGATGGGCTGTCCATGGAATATGTAGCACATCTCAACTGAATTTTTCCGTTGCTGGCCATTCTTGTTTACTGTCCACATCTCAGCACCATTTATTCAGTATTTATTTCATATTGATATGCCTGCTGATTTGGTGTCTCTTTTCCAATATGATTTTTCATGACGTGCATATTAGTGGCAATCTAATGTGTTATGGAACGTGCATATGGATGGTTAGGTGCCTTCTTCTAATACCTAAAGATCATCCCTACGTACTTCCAATCCCGTACTAAAATTTTTCAATGTTTGCTATGGTAATACTGTGTTAGGACTGGGTAAACGACTTATCTATCCTTGGCCAAATTATATCTGTAGATGAAAATGGGCTGCTATGTTATTCATAATGTAATGTGCTATTACATCTCTCTCCTTAAGCATTAAAAGTGTTTGTTTTCTAGGCTTGTTGGTCAGCCGCTACCAGAAATGGAACATCTGTATGGCAAGACGCATCTAGAAGAAGTGATGCTAGATTTGACATTCCACTTATCTCCATCTTCATATTTCCAAGTGAACACAAAGGGAGCAGAAGTTCTGTACTCCGCTATTATTGAATTAGTGGAACCAAATGAAGACACAACAGTGTTAGATCTGTGTTGTGGAACGGGTGGCATTGGGCTGTGCATTGCAAAGGTGAGACTGCATTGCATGTGTAATTATTAATTGCTGTTCTGTATTTTCACGTTTTGTTCTACAAGGAAACTAAGAAAGTGTCCGCTACACAGCAAATGTTACATACCTTCCCTTTTCCAAGTAATCCCTATCGGCATACAGCGTCTCTTGCCAGAATTTGTCCAGCTGTCCAATGCCTGGTAATAATTTGGGGGTCTTGGATGTGAAGATTTCCGCAGGTGCCTCCTGCTCACCTGCCTCCTTGGGGGACTGATTTCCCACAAAGATAGTTGCCAAGGGCATGGTGCTTGGTCTGGGCAGTAGTAGGATGGTGGCACAGGGGTTGCATAGTCGAGTCAGTTTGGCCTTCCTGGTTGCCTGCACTACATGTGGCTGGTTTTTTTAAATTATGTACCAGTGCACCCTTCCTATTAACTGTTGTTTGATGTGTCAGTACCTCATGAACACGTTCCAACTGGTATGAATATAGGCCCACAGAGATGGTTTGGCCTGGTCATTGGTACTAAGTGTGCCTGTTGGTTGCTACTCCACCAAATACAGGGCAGAATCTTGCGTTGGTGTAGAGATGGTCGTGCGATGTACAGCGCAGGGTCCTGTCATGACAACCAACTTATCGTATTGCTGGGAGTGTACAAGGACATGCTTGGCTCGTCTGATGCAGCTTTTGTAAAGCAGGCCCTCACGAGTTTGGGCGGCATCTGCCATGTATGCCAACTTCATGTTTTTTTGTAGTTGAGGATAGTGTTGTGTGGAGGAATGTTGGGGATAGTAAAACTACCGAGAGTAAGAGGTAATAACCGTTCAAGGTTGAAAAATCCGACCCGGCCGGAAAACGCACCCAGAGTGTACTGAAATGGAGACTATTGAGCATGCATAGGGCTGGGCATGGTAACCATTATCTGGCACGCTTGGGTGTTACACGTACTACATTTGATGTATTAATTCCGTATTGACTTGCAGTTAAGTAAATAAAAATTTCATCCCCTGTGAACCATCTGTTTTTGCTGCAGTGGTGAGGCTTGTGGTCCCAATGAAGCAGATAGCCAAACCGTATGTGCAACCTTATTGGAAGGGTGTCTTTGAGACCAGACTAACGAATTGTCATCGAAAGGGGTATAGCAGCCTTTTGGAAATTGCAAGGGCGGCTGTTTGGATGATTGACTGATATGGCCTTGTAATAATATAGCTTAGCTGTGTTGATACTGCTACACGGCTGAAAGTTACAAGAACCTACAGCTGTAACAAAACTCCCAGGGAGTGTTTTCTCTGAATGAATGACTTGTTTCTGCCAGGTAAACTATTCTGGAAGTAAAATTGTCCCCTATTCGGATGTGTGGGTGGGGACTGCACGGCAGTGGGCGATTATCAGGAAGATAAATTCAGAAATTCTGCAAGTTGGAGTGTGGAATGTTGGTAGTTTGAGTCCTTGTGGTACCTTAGAGAATTCTGAAAGGGAAATGGATAGACTAAAATTGAATGCAGTTCGTAGAAGTGAAGTATGGTAGCAGGAAGAACAGGATTTTTGGTCAGGCAACTACAGAACTATCAACACAAAATCAAACTTTTAAAATAAGAAAATAGGGCAGCATGTAAGCTGTAACTAAAAGCATGTGAACCAATTATGGTAAAGATGGATACCAATGCCCTCTACAAGAGTGCAAGTCTGTATGCCTAACTTTTTCAGCAGGTGAAGAAATGAAAATATATGAAGAGGGATTTGTAATAAAAGGTGTGAAATGAGACCAGAATCTAATTGTGATGCGAGACTGGATTTTTTTTGTGTTAGTAGCTGAAATTTTCTCAAAATGACGTTATTCTTTGGCTCTAAAAATAGTATAAACTTTTTAATCCCAAAGTTTTGTTTCTGTATTCAAGTTCCAAGTGCATAAAAAATGAGAAAAACCAATATGGTGCCAAGCCCTTATTTTGCTGCCACCTGTGCAGCTTAACATAAATTTGAAAAAATCTTGTTACTCTGACAGTCATTTGTAGGAAATACAGTACTCTATAATCATTCAGAAGGCTGTGGACAATATGGCTGCACTTCTGGTTCCCTTTCAATGTAAACAAAGCATCGATATTGTGTGTTTGGTACAAATTGTTTACTTGTGAGAATTGCTTCTACCAAATATATTTTTTTCAAGTCGTGGTTTTGTGCCTTTGTGGTTTTTCTTATGAAAAAATGGGTAGAATTACTGGTGTTGTTTAAGGGAGTGAAAAGGAATAGGATTCAACGTGTAAATACAGTGAAAGTCGTCGCACAGATTTTAGATATTAGTCCATCTTAAAAAATCAGTGAGGATATTTTACCAGACAATACTTCGAAGAAAACACGTGGCTTCAGGTGATCGACATCAAACTACCGAGTGATGCAATTCATAGCAGTTCTGCATGTGCTAATTGTAGTTCACATTCTATGATGATATTTGAAGATTGTACAGAAAGGATTGGGATTGTCAGTACTCTTTGATGCCAATATTAGATTTTGTTAAAAGATGAGGTGTATAGGTGTTCGAAGAGAGGGAACAAATATATTTTGTGGCCTGACGAATATGCCATCTCTGGTCAATAGGTTCGCAGATCTTAATACAGTATTGCTTACTTCTCTGGAAACGTAGCTAAGACAAATTTAGTATCTGCAGTTGAGGCTGTAGCTGAAAAAAGACAACCTAATTCAGAAACCCCAGCAACAGATCTGTCGGTTTCCTGTGATGGAAGATGATGAAACGAGGTCCTACATCACTTCATGGGGTTTCAACAGTTATTGGCATTGTGACAGGGAAGATCTTGGATTTCCAGGTTATGAGCAAATAGTGTGCTGCTTGTTCCACAAGAAAAAAAAATTGCAGATCCTATTAAAGAACTACAGTGGCAGGAACAACATAGGTTGAGTGCAGTAATTATTCAGGATCAAGTAGAGGAATGGAGCCAGCAGGCATGAAACTAATATTTCACTGTTCTGCAAGTAAATAGGGTGCAAGGTTCACAGAATACCTTGGCGATGGGGATTCTAGTGCATTTAAGTGTTCTAGAGAGCCAGCCCTATGGCCCAAGCTACAGTATTAACGAACTTCAATGTGTAGGGCACGTACAGAAGAGAATGGGGGGCAGACTCTTAAAAAGAGAAAAAGGAAATGGGCAAGAGAAGACTATGGCAGACTAACTGCCAAAGAAATTCATAAACTTCAGATCTACTATGGGAGTGTTAGTTCTTATAACACGGGATGTGAAGAAAATGCAGCATACTTTCCGAGCCACGTACTTTCACAAGCTGTCAACTGATGACAACCTTCAGCATTTTCTGACATTTCATGGTGTGGCTATAAAAAGGACAGGCTGATGGGTCAAATTTTCACCACAAGAGCCTGTCACAAGCAGTTTGATATGTGAAACCAACTTACCAGTTCTTGGTACGTCCAGCCTTTTAGAGAAATGTGTACATGAGACACAAAATCCTGTAGAGTTTCAGT
The DNA here is from genome assembly GCF_040414725.1 of Anabrus simplex. Lineage (NCBI taxonomy): Eukaryota > Metazoa > Arthropoda > Insecta > Orthoptera > Tettigoniidae > Anabrus > Anabrus simplex. The sequence goes on along the minus strand of NC_090268.1, from coordinate 214,205,621 downwards.
CGATCGATCTGGTTACGTTCCCTAAAAACATCATTTCATCAAATGTACTGAAAATTGGGGCTAATGATGCCTGTCTTATATTCAGTAATGGGAATATTGGCAGGAATCAAGTATTAGAGGACATTGGGGTTACACCAGGTGCATGTATGTATGTTTTGTCATCAGCCCGAAGGCTGGTTGGATCCTCAACAGTTCCGCCATGAGCTGTCGTAGATGGCCTAGGCATCACTGCGGAGGCATACTAGGGACATGAGTGAAGTAGTTTCCCGTTGCTTTCCTCACCAAGCCAGAATTTGCTATTACATATCAGTCTGCCAAGCCCACTGAACTGCATGCCCCAATCGACTCTATGAGCAATATTTTCACACCATTCATAGCAGGGACTACCTGCGTAATGAATGGCATTACTAGCATCGCTCATACCTCAGTCACTTTCATTTTGTCAAAGCCAAGGATAAGAGAGACAGATCAATGAAACTAAAAAAATTGCTCAGCCCATACCAGAGGACTTAGTGCACTGTAAACACTAGGTCCCGCCAGCAAAGGCATACCAGGTGCATATACTACAAATATTTTGAAAGGCATCGACGAGGCGAGGATAGTCAAAGCAGACTGCAGTTTATGTTTTGAAGATGTGCCTGTCAGAACAAACAAGAAAAAAGGAAATGGTAGATGCAGAAGGTAGGAGTATGGGTATGGCCAGCACCAGGTATTACAGTGCAATCTCAAATTTAACTTAAAACCTAGATTCCCATACCATACTTTTCTTACATATTTGGTGCAATTTCTCAGAAACTACTTCGTGTAAAACAGTGAAACGTCATAGTCTTCTTTAGAAGGATACTGTACACAATCCTGTCCCCCAGAATTTTAATAAAAGGTTTAGTTTTGAAATTATGTTGTGAAAATGCGGATTATTCCAGAAAAAATAGTTTTCCATTTTAATTTCAGGTATTTTAAGATGTGTAATAAAAAAACTCAATTTTCAACATGTAGTTATTGAAACTATGAATTATAAGTACTTTAAACTACAGTGAAACCTCGATTCTCCATTTTTCGAGGGACCTTAGAGTGTGACGAATCCTCTCGGCCGATATTCTGGCTCTCTAGATCGGGGTTGCCATCTCACCATTAGATAGCTACTAAATTAAAGATAATCATGTACACTGAGTGAACCTGGGACCAGAGTTATATTCTGGTAAAACTGCCTCACCTGGTCGGAATCGAACGTGGGCCCTCTGGATGAGAGGCAGGCACGTTAGACCGTGAAACCGCATTAATTACCGGTATGCAAGTTGAAAATCTCGAAATTTTATATAAAATTTTGCAGAGGAATCTTCGTCAGTTTCCCGTGAAAACTTCTTTCAGTTCAGGAACTTTGATTAGCCAGACTTTTCGAAAATCTAACGCTAAGCCAAACGACAATCGACAAGTAGTTTTTTATTCTCTAATCTAATAAAATAAAGCCCATTAGATACAAAATGGCGAAATCCCTTCTTATCTTGATCTTTCATTGTAATTTGGTCTCCGGTATATTGTTCGTAGGCAGTTTCTAGAAATCTTGTTCCGTGTATATTAGGCCTACATCGACTTGTTGAACTAGGTTCGGATAAAATCATTGACTGTTTCCATCAAATTGTTTGTATAATGTATCATTCCTCACATTTTTATATACTGAATTTTAGTAACTGGTTAAACTTTTAGCTTTGATATTAATATAAGGTGTACTCTTGAAGATAGTTTTTAGGCTGAAGGTGCCCTGAATTGAGGGCGAAACATGTCCCATTTAACTGATAGTATGTTTATGTAACCACTATAAAATGAAATTTATGTATTGAATAGGTGGATTAAAGATCGCCTTTGTTAATAGTATGTTTATGTAACCACTATAAATTGATATTAATGCATTGAATAGGTGGATTAAAGATCGCCTTTGTTTTTGAACTATGAATTTTCAATACGGACCAAAAATGAGATTTATAACATGTAATATGAGGGGATTTTACGTCTTATATACACGGGTACAGCGACACTATGAGAAGAGAGTATTAAAAGTGAAAAAAACTACGAGAACAAATATGAGAACTTATTCCACTGGGGCTTATAACAATAGTGCACTGAAAAGTATTAAAAACATCAAAATACAAATATGAAAACATTTGAACGGGGCCCATAAAGATATTGAAGTATTGGTGCAGATCACTTCTGCCTGGCTCCATGGCTAAATGGTTAGTGTGCTGGCCTTTGGTCACGGGGGTCCCGGGTTCGATTCCTGGCAGGGTTGGGAATTTTGACCATCATTGGTTAATTTTGCTGGCACGGGGGCTGTGTGTGTGTTTCCTTCATTTCATCCTCATGATAGGCAGGTCGCCTGTGGCTGTCAAAGCAAAAACCCTCTACCTGACGAGCTGAACTTGTCCTCGGACACTCCCGTCATTAAAAGCCATACACCATTTCATTACACTCTTTTTAAAGCAAATGATAGAGAAAGCCTTTTATTTCCGACCAGTGCTTTATTACACATTTTTCTGGTCAAAAACTTGCACAATGAATTGGAGGTTATACACGGCCATGTGCTACTGCAACACTGACTTTGGTCGTCATTATGAATCAAACTAAACTTTGACAGACCAAGATCGATTTGAATGTTTGATCAAAGATAAGGGTAGGGTTTTCCACCTGTTCAATACTACAAAAAATGTCTTTTGTACCAGTTTTGGCAACTTGCTTTGCCATCAGATTTAATGACACATCTTGTATGGATACACTGAGGGCCGGTTTCTTCAACTCTGTTAAATTTTGCTTAACAAATGTTAACTAACAATTGTTATTAATTTAACACTTTGTTTATTTCCAACATTTGTTACAAAACAATTGTTAAAGACAATTTAACACATTTTCGTAAGATTTCTGAACGCGTTTGGCAGTGAGCGTCTTTTGTTTCTTTACATGTAGCGCTCCTGGCGACGTGTTGAAATAGTATTGTGTCACACAGACACAGGGTTGACATTATTATAGGTTATTGTTAGCGGAGACCGCTAAGAAGTAAACATGTCAAGTAAGAGGCAACAACACCGTTATGATGAATGCGAGACAAATGTTGTTATAGTTTTAATTTAAAATTATGCGAGAGTGGTTAAAAAATGAAATAAAGGACTGTTATATCACAACATTCTATATAGCCTATTCTTGTAGGAGTGCAATCCAAGGTTCCTACATCACCGGGAAAATGTGATAATTGATATGTTTTGAATGATTTTCGGGCATTCTTTTATTGCGGGGAAAATAATGTAGTGCCTTGTTAATGCTGCAATGGCAGCAAGAATTCTTTATAGAATTCTACACACTCTTTTCTTGCCCTCGTGAACATAGTCGCCTACAATTAGGCCTTTTTTTCTTTAAAAAAATACTATTTGTTCGGGACGTCGACCTATGATCTCTTGCCCCTACAATTAAGGCCTACATGGAAAGTGTCTCGAGGTCAGATGTCATTACAAACCTCCGCTTCGGACGAAGTGGAGGTGATATAACACTAAAGGCGAACAAATTTTACTTAAACATGTCAGGTCCGCAACCTAATAACTTATGAAATATTGCTGAAACCCCGATTCCAATGCATGGCTTATATATTTAGGAGTTGTGGCATAGTGGTCATCGTACTTGTTTGCGAGCGTTGTAGACGTGAGTTCGAGTCTCGTTTCAGGGAACGTTATTTAAAAATTGGAACAAAAATATTACGCAAATTGCGGTACCGGTACAGTTTGTGTTCTAGCTGAAATTAATATAGGTCTAAACGTTCTCACAGTTACTGCTGGATCTCTTCTTAATCTGTTTATCCTCCAGGGTCAGTTTATCCCTCGGACTCAGCGAGGGATCCCACCTCTACCGCCTCAAGGGCAGTGCCCTGGAGCTTCAGACTTTGGGCCGGGGATACAATTGGGGAGAATGATCAGTACCTCCCAGGCGGCCTCACCTGCTATGCTGAACAGGGGCCTTGTGAAGGGATGGAAAGAAGATAGGATGGGACAGGGAAGGAAGCGGCCGTGGCCTTAAGTTAGGTACCATCCCGGCATTTGCCTCGAGGAGAAGTGGGAACCCACGGAAAACCACTTCGAGGATGGCTGAGGTGGGAATCGAACCCTCCTCTACCCAGTTGACCTCCCGAGGCTAAGTGGACCCCGTTCCAGCCCTCATACTACTTTTCAAATTTCGTAGCAGAGCCAGGAATCGAACCCAGACCTCCGGGGGTGGCAGCTAATCACGCTAACTACTACACCACACAGGCAGACTATATTAATTTGAGGTAGGAAATAAAGTTCCACTGCAATTTGATTATTACTTTTATTCGCATTTTTACCTTCACATTCCCTAGTAATCTAACGTGGGACTCGAACTCCCATCGTTGTGGTTTGTAGACAAGTACGATGACCACTCGGTCACTGCTACACTTGACTAGTGTGCAACTCTTCAAGTATATACGCGGTGCTTTACAATCGGGAATTCGTAATTTTTTCGGAAATTATTAGGTTGCGGACCTAATAAGTTCAAGTTAAATGTGTTCGCATTTTTGTGTTCTATCCCCTCCACGTGGTCCGAAGCGGATCCTGCCTCATGACATTCGTCCTCATTTATTTCTAAAACAAAACTGTACGGTATTGACCCAAACCCTTCTACACGAGTTACTGTTGAGTATCCCCCAGCAGGTACATTAAGCTAGTTGAAATCATTTGGACGCAGGGTCTGACCCATCCTTGTGAAATCTATAAGCAACTGCTGCACTGGAGAGGTTGGTAAGTTGCAATCTGTTGGAAACTATAACCTATATCGTCTAGTAGGTACCTTGTTCGTTATGGCTGCGGTAATTAGAAATCTTTCTTCTGACAACTCTAAGAGGTCGTTATTTCTTAGTATGGGTCGTCCTTTGCCTTCTTCAGTTTATAAATAGTCCACATACAGCAGTAAAGCTTCAAACTTACGTCTTCTACATGTCTCCATTTTGAAATTTTAGCAACTGTTAGAGGTTTAACACAGGGTGCTGCTAGGTTAATTTAACACAAGATTTAACAATTGTTAGAGTTAACAATTCTTGATGAGATGACCATTTTGTTAAATTATGTGTTAAGTCTCCTTAACAGCAGTGTTAACACTTAACATTCGTTGAAGAAACCGGGCCTGAAACGGCTTAACCTAATGTCAGTATTTGCTCCTATATTTTAATACTAATACTAAGGACATATTAAGTTGAGCTGAATCAGTGTATCTATGCAAGACTTGACATTAAATTTGTTGGTCTAAGGAAAAATATCAGCACTGTATATGGTTCATCAATTACATTCTATGAGAAACTGTTTTCTATCAAAATTGGTTACTGAAAATGCTCATCTAGTTACTTAAATTGTACAACAATCTAGAATGAAACCAGCTATTAGTTCATTATTTCAAAGAGCATCTAAGACAAAAACAAGTTTTTTAAATTATGTTTTTATACTTCTTCAAGGCTAATTGTACGTCCTTAAAAGCTGAATAAGATATACTTAATGCGGGAATTTTATCTAAAATTTGGTGTTACAACAAAATCTATATATATAAGAGTTTTGTCTGTACATTGCTCAGAATTTGAAAATAATGGTATTTCTGTATCGGTCATGTCCATAGTAACAGGAAAATGCACTTTTTACTTTTCCATAATTTCTGTCTGTCTGTATGTATGTACACGCATCACGAGAAAACGGTTGAAGAGAATTTAATGAAAATCGGTATGTGAAGTCAGGGGATGGGCCTCTACAATCTAGGCTATAAATCATTTTACTCATGCTGAGTGAAATGGTAGTTTAGGGGAAGGCCTAAAATTGAATTCTCAACTATTTATGTTATTAGTGGTCTAATGAAAATCGGTATGTGAAGTCGGGGGATGAGCCTCTACAATCTAGGCTATGTCATTTTAATCACGCTGAGTAAAATGGTAGTTTAGGGGAAGGCCTAAAATGCAATACTCAAATATTTCTTATTAGAGGTGTAATCGATGAATGCTACATAACTAAGGTTATATAGTATTAAATTTCCTATTATTCATGTCTTATACATTGTTACCGTACTGGCTATGATCACAAAGATATTCATGAATTTGGATTTTTGTTACTAAGTCCATATCAGCGCCGAGTAACGAGAAAATGGGTAAACAGTATATAATGAAAATCGGTATGTAAAGTCGGAGAATAAGAAACTACAGTTTATGGTATAAAATACTTTACAAATCACAGAGTCGAAAGAAAACTAAATGTGAAGGTCTACAATATAGAAAGCTCATAACATTGATCAACAATAACATTACATTGACCATTGTTTGTCGTGATGTGCTTTGTGTCTTCTGTTGCCCCTCATCTCGGGTAGATAGGATTTCTGCTGCGTACAGAGTATTCTTTATTTGATTTACGTCGCACCGACATAGATAGGTTTTATGGCGACGATGGGATAGGAAAGGGCTAGGAGTGCCTTAGGCCTTAATTAAGGTACAGGCCCAGCATTTGATTCGTGTGAAAGTGGGAAACCACGGAATACCATCTTCAGCGCTGCCGACAATGGGGTTCGAATCCACTATCTCTCGGATGCAAACTCACAGCTGCGCACCGCTAACCACACGGTCAACTCGCCCAGTCGTACAGAGTGTAACAGCCTGTCTGAATATTGATGGGAAGTAGCTGGGGAGGATAACTTTCTTCTTTAGCATGCCATTCCCCTGGTTTATAAATTTTCTGATACTACTGGTACGTAACACACTGGATCATCATAGCATTCGGGCTATTCAATCCCTACTCTGAGGCATTGATTGGAATGAACAGTGTGCATATTTAGCGGAATAATGGCAGATGAGTGTTCATGGTAATCTGCGGCCTGGTCATCCCAGCTCTGGACCTTTGGACTATTAGATTGGCACCGCAATCTAACCGCAGCACTGTTCGTTAAAAGTGATAAAACGTGCGGCTTTCCATTTGATCGAGTATTTTACATGATAGCATTGCTTTTAATCGCTACATACATACTTACGTTTTTGTAATGACCTATGTTGATTTTAGGTTAGGAAAACCACAAAGTCAGTCTTTCTGAGAATCCCGTAGCGAAGCACGGGTACATCAGCTAGTTTTTTTATAATTTTCACGAACAATTTGACAACAAGGAACACCCCGTTACAATGCCAACTTTGCTCCGTCCCTTCAAAATTCCTGTATTAAACTGTGTATTATTCTTCGGTTACAGAGAGAGCCCTGTCACCGACACATCCGTTATTACGAGCGATTAAGTGCGCACTACTTTTTCTGTTACCGATATTTATGCACGCAGTCATTATACTGTATGTGATCTATCATCTTCGGTATCGTTTTCTCGCTATGTCCTAGCGAGCTCTCACGTCGACTGATGTTCCTTAAAGAAGAATGAAAATGAAAGAGAACATGTAATCGTAATAATGCGTAAATGTGTCCTATAACAGTTAACTCGTTTAAGATAAAGACTGAATAAACGATTGCTTAATTTTAATACCAAGTACTGCAATTAACTAAGAATGGGATACACCTCAAGGTATGGCAGAGTGTGTAATTGATTAGAGGTTAGTTCATATTGTCTCGCGTCTGTTAAATTATGGAAAAATGCAGCTACTTCCTGTGTTCCTGTCCTCTTCAATATTTGACGCCATTATACTAGTTGAGCATGGCAGGTGTCAAGGTTCTTTTAACCTGCACTATTGGATAAGGAGTCCGACTTGGTTGATTGGTCATCGTACTGGCCTTCGGTTCAGGGGGTCCCGGGATCGATTCTCGGCCGGGTCGGGATTTTAACCTCCATTGGTTAATTCCAGTGGCCTGTGGGCTGGGTGCTTGTGCTGTCGCCATCATCCCTGCTACTAACACACCACACATAATCCTATCTTCCACAATAATGCGCAGTTACCTACACATGGCAGATGCCGCCCACCCTCATCGGAGGGTCTGCCTTACAAGGGCTGCACTCGGCTAGTATTAGCCACACGAAAAAAGTCTATTTTTCTTTCTTTTCATTACCAGTTATTGGTCACTTTTAAGGTGGGAGCTACAATTGAGGCGTCTAATATCAAAACCGGCCAAGTCACTCAAGGCATATTTTTCATTATGGACGAAAAACCTGTAGAGACAAAGCAATGATGGTCAGAAAAGATTTTTTTTCCACAGTTATATCCTTAATGGTTAAATATTTAAGTTCCGCTGTTTTGAGAAATCTAACTCATAATTAACCCATCTTTTTTTGTTAATTTAAATTTTGACTTGGCCGTTTTTGTTGCAATTTTGTACAATTTTACAAGGTATGAAAGCAAATCTTTCAGTTCACCACTCGGAACAATTTCAACGTTGCAGCACACAATAATGACCAAATACGAGCACACCGGAAATAGGATTGCTTTGGCGCCAGCGACGGTAAGAAGCCCGCGAATACGTAAATCAGTGTTGCAAACGAACAAAAAACAAAATATTATGACTTCAAAGAATATACATTACAAGGAGCGATTTTGCCTACTGATATTATCACATTGTGGCTTAATGTAACAACACAAGATTCCAGACAATAATGCTGCATCATAAAGATTGTCGCTTGTTCCTTGACTTGGCCGGTTTTGAATTCACTGGCTGCATGACTTGGCCGATTCTGTTGCACGACCGAGAATTCAGTGCTCTATAACATGAAGACATGGACGATTTTAAAGCATATTCTTGTTTCACCTGATAGTGCTATACTTCTACTTCAAATTGTTAACCTTAACTCATTTTCGTAAATTTTGTGACTTGGCCGGTTTTGATACTAGACGCCTCAATTGTTATTTGAAAATCAATGATTTAGTGGACTGAGACAGTTGATTACATGGTTTGGGTCAGATAGCTGTGAGCTTGCATCAGGAGATGGTTGGCTTGAATACCACAATTGGCAGCTCTGACTAGGGTTTTTCATTTTCACACCTTGCAGATGCTGGGGTTGTATGTTAAGTCCACCACTGCTTCCTTCCCCATCCTTACCTTTACCCCATCCTTGCGCTAAGACTGTGTTGATGGGATGTTAAACCACTAGCATAAAATAAGTTTTTCTAGGGCTTTGTACAATTGTTTGAATATTTTGAGTTCCATTTAATAATTTTTTACATTGACTTTCTAATCTCACAATTTATTGTTTTAACTTTCTTTTCAGAAATGTGGGCAAGTGTTTGGAATTGAATATCTGGCTCAAAATGTTGAAGATGCTATATTTAATGCCAAGAAGAATGAAATCACTAACTGTGAATTTATTGCTGGACGTGTAGAAGATATTCTACCAACATTGGATGGAAAAATGACTGGCAAAAGCATTGTGCCTATTTTGGATCCTCCTAGAACTGGCTTGAGTGAGTATCATAATATATATGGCTTTATAAGAGTACTTTTCCCCTTCCTCATATGATTCATTTCAAGGAATGTAAAAATGTTATCTAGGAGTCTGGTGGTGGTGGCTATTTTAAAGAGGGAATAATACTAGATGAAAATGATAATAATCTTTTGGCCTCAGCTACAGTGTGCAGACATTTTGATTAGGCGCCATCTGGCTGCCTGCTCGTCAATTTTGACGTTCCGCTTTACGCTAGGACCCCTATTCGGCAGACTTAGTACACCGAAACTATCTTGGGCGTCTTTGGCTGAGATTTAATTAATTTTGTCGGGTAAACACGAAATGTCTCCAGAGATCTTTTACATGCCGACATTGTATGACATGGAGTGTCGAATGGACTTTTCCCTACCCTTAAAAAATCCGACTATCTGTCGGGTTTGAACCCACAATCTTGGGATCCGGAGGCTGGCACTACCACTGGTCCACAGAGGCAGGTATAAAACTAGGTAACCATTCTGTTAACAGTGATCAGCGAGGAAAATGCGAAGTCGGACATTCCACATTGGCAAAGTCAAGCTTCGCTGGGGATCCATGGTTGCCAACCCACACTCCTGTAATGAAGGTCTCTGGCTTCCTTTTTAGTTGACTTCCACAGCAGAGGATATCCTGAACATATTATACAGACCCTACTTACAGGGGTCAATAACATCAATTTAGCTCCCTTGGATAGTAATCATCTGGGGATATCCTTCAAATTTGGCCGTGTAGGTGTAGGTTTGGTTTGAATGCCGAAGAATATCATGGAATTACATATTGGTTTATCCTTTGAAATGTGCCTTTCGCCAGGCTTGAGCGGCTCACATGGTATGAGCCAATGCTGACTGGTTCGGTTTTGCTCAGTATGACCGTATTTAAAGGTGACATATATATACACTGTCATGGCTTTACACAAAGGAATTCCTGTAGGACCAAATTCGAGAAGTTCTGAATCTTCGAATACTGTAAGGATGGTCCTAGGAAGGAGAGGTTTTTAAAGTGTCATCTGCAATTTTTCTTTGTGGTCATTATAAGAAATTGAAACGAATGTTTATGACTACCATATTTGCTTCCCTATATTGCAATGTTTGTCATAATTTTAAACTTAAAAAATAGGCAAAGAATATTGGATCCTATTTGAAGTTAACAGGTATTATTTATAATTTATAAAATTTATAAAAATATACTTAACACCAGAAAATCAACTGGGGCAGAATTCCACCTGTATTTTTTAGAATAACCCAAAGGATTTACACTATTTCTACCTTCCCTTTTTTCTATAATCCTTTCCTAGATGCATTACGTGGCCCATGGTGCGGACTCAAAATAATTGCATTGTTCCATTTTATGGGTACGATTTTGTATTCTTTGATATTGTTCTAGTGCTATTTGTGATGTCTTAATATATTGAACGTAACTTGAAAGCTTTTCATTCTTTCAGACATGCAAGTTCAGTACAAATACTACACTATAACGTACCTGTAAGCAACCACTATTAACCCATTGCCATACTTTGACGGAACCTTCTGTCCTGCAATTGCAAGGCGGGTAACATACTTTGACAGACACTTCCGTCCTGGTGCACTGAACATTTATAAGGTCATTATCGCAGTTAGCTGGTCAGAGAGATTTGTTTTGCAGCCTACTCGAATGATGTCGGATGATACCTGAAACATTTTTCTCTGTGTAAATAGTAACTCTGAGCTGAAATACGTAAAATAAATACCACCTCAGTTTGCCGCTCATTGTAAACAATCATGGCGGCATCCAACTGCGGCATGGATAAGGTTATTGGTAACTGGCTTGAAAATAGTGAAGTGGAAATGATTCTCTGCAGAGTGAAAATACTTGCATCAAGTGACTGATGAGAGCGATTCAGATTTCGGTTCCGAGGTGATAGTGCCAATTGAAACTACGTGACAAAACCAGAATGCAACAAGAGCGGGTGAGAAGTCTAGTAAAGTGGTACTTGGAATTGTGATCTTGCTGACAATAAGCCTGTTTCTGTAACATGCAAACCAGTTTCTGAAATTCACTATTGTGAGGAGGGAGTAGGGAAATAATCCGAAAAAATGGACGCGGTGAATGAATATCTAACCCTACAGTTCTGGGATCATGTTATTAAAGAAACCAATGCCTATTCCTGTACATTTCTTGCTAATTTATCTGCTTCCCTTGAAACCAGTACTACTTACGAAGAAAAACATTGGTTTCCTGTTACTGTAGATGAGCTAAAATCTCGCTTTGTTCTCTGTATTATGTATGTGATCAGTCAAATTTATGTTAAAGTGACTAAAAATTAATGGTTTGTAAGGGAATATTCCTTTCACAAGTAATGGTAGGCCAAAGGGTTAAACAAGAAGTAAACAATCTTTTTTTACAGCTATTTTTAGTGTAATATAGTATTTATATTGAACTTGTCTTTTCAACAGACTGAAATGCTTTTTAAGTCATGTTCACCTGGAAAGTATGATTTCCTTCTTAAAATATAGTATGGACTAATATTTGTTCTTTGAAAAAAGTACTGAGGATTTGTTCCTTTGTTTTTTTTTCAGATCAGAAGGTGCTTTCCCAGCTGCGCAAGCTTGAGAATGTCCAAAAGATAATATATGTGTGTTCAAATCACAAAGCTCCAATCAGAAACTTTCTTGATTTGTGTTGTCCAGCTGGAAAGAATAGCATGACCGGCAATCCATTTGTTCCAGTTAAGACCATTCCTGTTGATGTGGTACCTCATACTATGCATGCCCAGATGGTCATTTTATTAGAAAGAGTAGATCCCACCAAGCTCCCAAAAGCTAAAAATCCTCCTCCACTCGTGAAGAAGTCCATGCGTGGCAAAGGACTTCTCAGAGGAAAGGGTAGAGGACGTGGCAGAGGTGGCCGAGGCAGAGGAAGTGTTGGATCAACTGGCAGAGGCATACGAGGGAATGTTCGTGGCAGAGGAATGGGCATGGGAGGAAACATGAGGAACTTGCCTCTGATGCAATCACAGCAGCAGCGTATGGGATACATGGGTATGCCCATGGGACCTCCAGTACGAGAATATGGTTCTTCGAGACCACAGATGCGTTCCCGTAATTCTAGAGATGTTTACATGGATGGCTACGGACCTTCGCCGCTGATGGAAAGAGACTACCTACCCCCACTGATGTCACCATATGGATCCCGGCCATCAAGGAGGTTGGATTTCTCATCAGATGAGTTAACCTTAAGCCGATACTCAGATTTTCGGCGTGATGTTGAAGATGCAATTGATTCCTCATTCTCACCTCGTTCACTTGCCATGTGTAGGTCCGCTGGTTCATTGGGATTTGGAGATAACCTTCTGGTCGGTAATCCTGCGGCTACTGCGGCTGCCATGCTGGAAAGGGAAGAGATGGCGTACCGTGCTGGCCTGACCCGGGGTCTTGTTGGTGCTGCTACCTTCGGTCCTCCTCCGGATCTCTACCCCCAGTATGGAAACATGGGAGGTGGAGTTGGTGGTGGAAGATACAAGGGATCTTCAGGGAGCAGCAGCAGGGGAGGTGGAAAAAAGCAGGGGAATGTCAGCCGAGATTCCCGTGGCCGTAGGGGTCGTGGAGGGAGAAGATAATTTCATATTGCTGAGATCTTACAAATAAGTTTAATCTCTTGTCATTTGTATGTTCTACCTGTCTTGCTAGTTCAGAACTTAGCTTTGGTGGAATTTTTTTTACCATGTTGCCGTCTGTCTTTTAGTAAGTTTGCGATTCATGTTTGTGTCCATTTTCCTCTCCCCGCATTTGAAGTATATGGTAGGAAGTGACTGAGTCAGCTGTTCAGTTCTTAAAAAAAGTGTGTTAGGTGAATTGCATTTTTCATTGACAATTTTTTAAGAATGACTTAGCTATCGTTCTTAGATGTAGATAATGATTCTGATTTATGAATAAAATATATATTAAGATTTATAAGTCTTTGTTATGAGAGATTATTTCCTTGTATATTTTTTGCATCTCCTAAAACTGCTATAGGAAAGTCAAGTTTTATGGGCAGATATTAGTTTAATTCTGCCAGATTCGTACTTTTACATAGTCGGAGTGTCCTATTTACAGTAAAACCTCGTTAATTCAAGGTCTTTGGGACTCAAAAATCGGGCTTTGAATTAAGTGATTTAGAATTAACTGCCAATTCGCAATTCAGAAGTACTAACACTTGCCGCTTTACAAAATGTTCTAAGGCCTGTTACTGCATGAAGTTAACCTTGATTCACGGTTTATACCTTTCAAATGCCATGAAAAAAAAGAACTATTTCCAAAATGTATCCAAGAAGGTGCATTTACAGTATTCAATTAATGCACTTGGATATCTCACTGGCAAACATAAGCTCACACAAAGAAAAAAAAGCAGGATTCAAATACGAGGAGAAATCTATGCTGGCTCCCGTGTGCAAATGCTTTATTCATTGGATTACTATACTGTATGCATTTTAGATACCTTGTATTTACACAGAAAGTACCCGATGCCCTTAAAATCGAACTTTCCTAAGACTATCCCGCCATGGCACGTATCTCGTACTTCAGAAATGTAACCACTTGCCGCATCACAAAGTATTCAAAGACCCATTAATACAGGCAATCGCCTCAATTCACAGCCTAAACCTTTCAAATGCCATGGAAAAAAATATTTCCGAAATGTATCGAATAAGGTGCATTTATAATGTTCAAATAATGCACTTGGATAAATCACTGACAAACATACCCTCACGCAATGAAAGAAAAAAATTCACACAATTCAAAGATGATAAATTATGCCGGTTCCCCTGTGCAGATGCATTATATTTTGGATTTCTGTACTGTTTGTATTTTTAGATGCTTTGTACTGGCTTGGCAAGTGCCAGACACCCTTAAAACAGTGTGGTTTATCGAACATTCCTATGACGAGGGGATAGTTTCTCGCTTCCATGTGCATTGCAATGCACTACGACCCCCATCCCCCACCCTTGTACGATTCCCGGCTGGCACTTTCTCATTTAAATCCATTAGACCGTTTGGGCTCACATTAAAATAAAGCCGTGCATTTTCATCAGCAATGACAATATTGTTCGGTTCCTACAAATTTATGAGCCACGTTTTTTCGTCAACTGTCAGCATCGCCAGTGTTCGCGGATTCTGTTTCTCCGCACACTGCCTCTTGCGTGATATGGCATTCCTTAAAAGGTTGAATAAAAAAGAATTCAGATTTCATTCAAATTAGCAATCATGAAACGAACTGTTGACCCACCGAACTGAGTGTAAGTGCGGAAAGCTACCGCTTCACGTTCTGGAACGCGTTCTATTATGACGCGGATAAATTTAGAGTGAAAATACTCTAACATACCATTATTTTAAACTCTAAAGGCAGTTTTGAATTAAGTCTGAATTTCTGCAATGGGGCCGACTTACGGATTATCCGTATTTCGAATTAAACAATTTAAATAACATCTCACGCTTCCGGGAACGAGAACTTCTTTGAATTAGATGGGATTTTGATTAACAGATTTCGAATTATCGAGGTTCTACTGTACTTGTTTTAGCAGCTTTGAATTGAATTTCAATAGTCATGCTGATGATCAAAGGGGAATAGTTTAATCATAATATTGCTCTGATTTGTGGTCCATTCTAGAATTACACAATATTTTAAGTCTCCAAATCTGGAATTATACTTGGTAATGGTCATTTTAACTGTTGTACGAGTGACAGATCGAAGCAACAATGCTGACATAAATTATGATTTTGTGTAATAGTAAATGGTAGTAGTGAATTGGGCAAATAAACACCAAATAATTTTGACCAAGGTGTATATTCAGGTACCATACTACTTGCAACTGAAATGACTCCTAAAAATTCAAGAAGGTAATTGTTTACTTATTTATATGCTTCAATAAAGTGGCAGCCATTGTTTTTAGTTGAAACATTTCGAATTTGGTTATACTGACTCAAGACATCAGGTTCTGAGAAAATGTTTAAGGTACATTCTTTCTATTGCACCTTAAGTGGTCTTTCTATGTGCAAGCGAATGGATCTCTGTGTACAATATTTTGGTGAAATGTTTGATTTTTGAATGGCTTCTTGACTTCATGCATTTTCAGTAGACTGGTTGTACCTTATAGAATGGAAAACCTGTGTAATACGGTTGTTCTTGTGTCGAATGTCCACAGATTGCATTAAACATTCATACTCGCCTTTCATTTAGGCTGATTTTGACCTACATTTCGCTATTCTCTTAAATTACTGGACATACTTCTTCTTGCTGACCAACAACTGCATGTACTTGCTTCTCTTCCAATTAAAACACATCACTAGTATGGGACATCACACCACGACTATGGAAAAAATATGGAATATTCTGATAAATACCAGACAGCTGATTTGTGGAGTTGGTGTGCCAAATATAGTTTGAGCAATTTGGGAACATTTCGTTCATACACGCTACCATGTTTGTTCGGAAGTGGCAGTGATATTGATTAGCTAAATCTTGGGAGTAGACTATGGCCCTTGCGGAACAGTCTTTAATGCCGATCAAGTCATCAGTCTGGAGGCTTTGCTCTAATAACACTTATCAAAAATCCAAGCTCGGTACCTATCACAACATAGTGAATTTTTAATCCATCATGAAGCAAATTTTACCTAATTCAGGTGTAATGACGGTAATAATAGGTATGCCCATGAATTCTAGAAAATAGACTTCCACTTGCATACACCCAACTAACCCTATGCACACCACCATTCTTCACAGGGTCTGGCTCCATTAGAATAACTCGTACACGTTATTTTCAAATCTAAGCCAACTGGCTGATGACTGTATCGAACTTGATCTGGCTTGAACCATGAGACATGGTAGTCTGCACATTAAGATAGTAATTATATAAAGTCCACCTGTTCAATACACTTTCATCATTTGATAAATTGTCTGTCTAAAAGTTAAACTTGTAATGCTCACTGTAGTTAGATTTGGGTTGGTAGAGCATATAGAAATACACTAAGTGCTTTCATTTTTTTGATTAAATACGTCATGAAGAGTAAAGGATACTGTTCTGCTCTTAAACATGTATGCAAAAGCTGGTGCAAGGATTCACAAGATTTTAACACATTTGTTAAATATCGCACAAAAATAAGACTCGCACAGTGGGGCAGAGTCCTGGTAGAGTGAAAAGGCCTATAGGTCTTCAATATACAGTAAAACGTCGTTCATTCGAAGTTGTTGGGACTCAGAAATCAGACTTTGAATGACGTTATTTCAAATTAACAGCCAATTTGCAATTCATAAGTACCAACCCTTGTCGCGTTGCAAAATATTGTAAGGCCTGTTACTGCATGCAGTTAATCTTGATTCACAGTTTATACCTTTCAAATGCCATGAAAGAAAGAACTATTTCCAAAATGTATCCTAGAAGGTGCATTTACATTATTCAAATAATGCACTTGGATATCTCGCTGGCAAACAACCTTGCGCAACGAAAGAAAAAAAGCACTATTCAAGGACAAGATATCTATGCTGGCTCCCGTGTGCAAGTGCTTTATTCATTGGATTACTATACTGTATGGATTTTATATGCCTTTTATTTACACAAAGTACCCGATGCCCTTAAAATAGAACTTTTCTATGACTATCCTTGTACGATTTCCCGCCATTGCACTTATCTCGTACGTCAGAAATGTGAACATGTACCACATCACAAAGTATTTTAAGACCCATTAATACATGCAATCACTTCGATTCACAGTTTAAACCTTTCAAATGCCATGGAGAAACCTATTTCCGAAATGTATCCAAGATGCATTTACAGTGTTCAGATAATGAACTTGGTTAAATCACTGAACAAACATAACGTCGCAACAAAAGAAAAAATACACAATACAAAGACAAGGATAAATTATGGTGGTTCCGCTGTGCAAATGCATTATTTCTTGGATTTCTGTACTGTTTGCATTTTTAGATGCTTCATACTGGCATGGAAAGTGCCAAACGCCCTTAAAAGATTGTGGCTTATTGAACTTTGCTATGATGAGGATAAAGTTTCTTGCTTCCATGTGCATTGCAACGCACTACTATGACCCCCATCCCTCACCCTTGTACGATTCACCGGCTGGCACTTTCTTCTTTAAAACCATAAGACCGTTTGGGCTCGCATTAAAATAAAGTAGTGCAGTTTTATTGGCTATGATGCGTGTTTGATGCCTACGAATTTATTCTGAGCCACGTTTCTTCGTCAACTGTCGGCATCGCCAGTGTTCGCGGATTCTGTTTTTCCGCACACTGCATGTTGCGTGATTACGGCGTTCCTTAAAAGGTTGAATAAAAAATAATTCAGATTTCATTCAACTTAGCAGGCATGAAGCGCAGTGTAGACCCACCGAAGTGCGGAAAGCTACCCCTCCATGGTCCGGAACACGCGCTCTATTATGACGCGGATAAATTTTGAGTTGAAATTACTCTAACATACTATTGTTTTATAATGCAAAGGCAGTTTCAAATTAAGTCTGAATTTTGGTAATGGGGCCGACGTACTTCGAATGACGAATTATCCGTATTTCGAATTTAACAATTTAAATAACATTCAAAACTGTATGTCATGTTTCCGGGAACGAGAGCTTCTTCGAATTAGGCAGGTTTTTGAATTAACAGATTTAGAATTATCGAGGTTCTACTGTCATATTTGCAATCTCTGAAATACAGTAGAAGTCCATTATAGTGAGAATTCATAACTGCGAAAAATGTCCTCGCTGTAGCGGATTGTCGTTACAAGATTTTTTCTAAAAGTTGGGTAAAAAGCCCCCACACATTTAAATAGATACGGAACTGCAATCTGTCTTTTGGAATTTGTTTTCGCAGACATCCATGCTAAGGCTTACTCGTTATTTTTCTAACTCCGAGGCAACGTGAACGCGTTTTTTGAATTTCATTCTGAAAAAATTCTAGTGGTATCACTCCAGTGGTTTCTGTGGCACAGTTTTTTTAATTCAAACTGTCGCCTAACTCAACCTGATCTGCATCATGGAACCATATTTCAAGCACCTGTTGTGTAATAACCTTTTTGCTATTAATTTCTCGGGAATAGCCTTTCCGAAATTTAACCAGATGTGTGAAAATGCAGTGAAATTTTGTAGTACATTCCTAATTACGAATATTTCGTTATTTCTGCTCAGTACGATCACAATTTCCTCATCCCTGAAATTGTTGTCATTCCTTGTGAAAGGAACGTGATTTCCAACTCAGATTAGAACCCTCGCCACAAGAGCCACATCGGGGAATTTTACACAAAATAGTCTTCAATCCCGGAAATCTAGAGAGCAAATTATAGCTTCGGGAAGAAAGCAAATAGCTTCAGGAAAATTTTGCTTGCCGGTTTTCATTGATATTGCTGAATAACCCAGTATTTCTCATTCAGTTCTGAAGTTAGAAATTTGTGTTGAGTGACACAGTGGAGGGTAGCAAATATTTCATGCATCATAGACTACATAAGGATTAGGAACATAATAGTGTGAAGTTGAATAAGGTGGTGCATATGTCTTGTAGCCCGTTATAGATTCTGAAAGTCGTTAAATCGCTTACTAATGAAGACCAACTCCAGGGAGTGGACACGCATCCGCAAGTTTCAACTGTGGCGCGTGTTGAAACTTGCAACTTCGAGTTTAGATTCAATCGAAGAGTCTCATTCAAGACGAGTCTGTCATTCTCTCGCGCATGGCCGAGTTTAACCTCTAAATTCATGGTTGATGTCAAGCTGAGATTTGTTTTAGAATGTGCGTGATATGTAATAATGCTCTGGTGCTTTTACCTTACTGATACATTACTGGGGCCCACTGCATACAGTTTTGTATGTGTTGTCAGGTGTTCTATACACTATTAATACATTTTTATTTATAAGCCTCAGTAGAAAGGATTTTCTTTTTCTCTTAGTCTTTCTCATGCCTTTTAACGCGCAGCACCGAGAGAGTTGGTCGTGCGACCAGGGGCGCGTGGCTGAGAGCTTGCATCCGGAAGATAGTGGGTTCGAATCCCACTATTGGTAGCCCTGAAGATGGTTTTGCGTGGTTTCCCATTTTCACAAAAGGTAAATGCTGGGGCTGTAGCTTACGGCCACGGCTGCTTTCTTACAACTCCTAGGCCTTTGCTATCCCACCGTCGCCATAAGACCTATCTATGTCGGTGCGACGTGAAGCCACTAGCATAAAAAACCACTCGCATAGCATTTTTAGAATTGGTAGATAAACCTATATCTTTCAGTGTACTTGAAATGCATGCATGTCGAAGAAGTGTGTACATACTTGTGCTGGTTTATTCATGTATTAAATAGTACGTTTTCTCGCTTAACCCAACTTTCCTTATCCCCTGCAGTAACGCCTAATGAGGTTTTACTGAATAAATTAGCCTCCGAAATCAGTCCTCTCTGCCACATTTTGGTGTGCATCACATTCTTGCTTAATTTCAGTACATAGTTTTAAAATTCAGCCATCGTTTCCTCCAGACTTTATTTCTAACGAGTTAACTACTGTCAGCCGCGTTATTTACTTGTTTATTACGGAAATATGTTCTTTCATTGCAAATTGTTCTTATAGAACACCAATCCACGAGTAGTACTAATAAACTCAGATTTCCGCCTTTGGATGTTTAGTGTCGAGTGTGTTCGCTAGTGCACATAGCGAAAAATCTATACCAAAGATGATCGATCACATTCAATATAACTTCTGGAATGCATACATGTTTATAATGGAAAAAATTATGCACACTTAATCGCTCGTAATAATCAACTTATCAGTGATAGGGTTCACTGTAACCGAAGGATAATACAGTTTAATCTAGGAATTTTCAAGGGACAGAAAAAAGTAGTTATAACGGAGTTCTTGCTATAGCGGTCTTCTACTGTATATTGTCGTTCCCTTTGGGCAACTTCATTCTTCTGGAAGAAGTACTTAAATAATTCAGATATGTAGTATGTACGTACAGAAACCACTAGATAGCAAAGGAATGAATTTCGATATCTCCAATCACAAGACACTTCTAATAGATTCGATAAAGATGTTAATTCCCATAGGGAACCTCACATATTTGTTCTGAGTGAGTAAATTTATACAGTAAAGAGACCACCTTAATTCGAAGTCATTGGGATGCAAAAATCGAACTTTAAATTAACCACCAAATTGTAATTCGGAAATGTCAACCCTCGCGGCTAAGACCAGTTACTGCATGTAATTAAACTGGAACGTATAATCGTAAGTTCTACTGTATTTGAATACTGTAAATGCACCTTGTTGGATGGATACATTTTGGAAGTAGGTTTTTTTGTTTTTGTTTTCCATGGCATTCAAAAGGTGTACAATATTGTCATTGCCTACGAATTGATTATATGGGCCACGCTTTTTCGTCAACTGTTGGCATCGCCAGTGTTTGCGGATTGTTTTTCCCGCACACTGCCTGCTGTGCGATATTGCAGTGTTCCTTAATAGGTTGAATACAGAAGAATTCGGATTTCATTCATCTTGGCAATTATGAAGCACACTAGGCACCGAAATGAGTGCAAGTGTGGAAAGCTACCCCTCCATGTTCTGCAACGCGTTCTATCATGACGCGGATAAATTCTGAATTTAAATGACTCTGTACATACTATTGTTTTAAAATATGAAGGCAGTTTCGGATTAAAAGTCTGAATTTTTGTAATGGGGCCAACATAGTACTTGGAATTACGAATTATCCGTATTTCGAAGTAAACAATTTAAATAACATGCAAAACCGAATCTCATGTTTCTGGGAATGAGAGGTTCTTTGAATTAGGTGGCATTTAGGATTAACCGATTTTGAATTATCTGCTGTATTTTACTAGTCAAATTCTTGTACACTTAAGATCTTGCAGGGCTTTGTGGGAACAATTGGGGAGAAGCCTCAACCGCTAGGTTTTGTAGTGGTGCAATTAAATTCATCATTAAATTTGGGTTAAGTGAGATGGCTGATCTGCTTGGAAGGACATTGAATGAGTCAACCCTATAGCTCTGTATAGGTTGGGATGCACGTTGTTCTCGCTGAAGGTGGGCAGGCTAAATCTCTAATCTCGACCGTTCACAGGTAAATATGAAAAGTGTTGTGCCCATCTGCTTATTTTCAAAATGAAATACAATAATACCCAGTTCATGAAATCTTGAAATTAGGCAAGATTGTGTAGACCAGTCTCACAACATATGCATTGATCCTGGATTTTCTGTTCATTGGCTTTTTATGTTGAGTGGGGGAAAGTTTGTAAAAACATGTTTCTTTGTAAATTTCCCAAAAATTGGGAGGCAGTTTTCTTGCTTCTCCTTTAGCTCTAATGTAGATTACAAGAGTGCATGGTTTCGCTGTTCACTACTCAATGGACAAGGGCGTGTTTTTAGTTTTACGTAAAATGGAAGTCGCCTAATTAATATTTTCACTATCTTAATGGTAACGTATTTCTGTACTAATTTCTTGTTTACTTTATTTGGTGTTGGAAGCCTTGTGGTTTCATAGAATGGAGTTACTTATCAAAATTTTGGTTTTAACATTTCAGAAATGCTAAAACCCTGCGTGTATTTCTTTATGAACAGAACTGCCTCTGAATTCAGCATGTTGATTTTTGGTTTGATGAACCCTGAAATTGTTTTCAAAATTCCTAAAATTGAATTGTTAGCAATCAGATTACCAGTGTTAACAAATTGAAATTACTTCCTGAAACACACAGCAGTTTCCAACTTTTGGTAAGGACAGTAGTTTTGGGTAAAATGTGTCAAATATTGCTGTTGTTTGTCCCACTGTTACCCATTTCATGATCTTGCATTTGTTATTATGTACTTTTGTTTCATTTCAATTACTTTGTCTACTTCTTCTGCTTCTTGCTATCTTTTACATACTTTGGATATTACACACACTATTACATTATGCTCATGTTTTCAGTTAGCATGTTTTTTCTATATATTTACATTTATGTGCAACAATTAAACAAGGCCTTTGTGTGTTAAGTATTATTTTGTAACTACATTCACTAAGATTTGACTATGGAATGTGTGCTACTGTTTTCAATAGATTTATGAATATTGGGCAATTTCCAGCAGTTACTGCCTCGAGTGTTGTGACAATCTGTAGCGTGATAGAATGTTAAAGTGTTAGGAGCCTGTCTTGTTTGGCTTGACTCAACCAGTCAGCTTTTATTTTAAGAAATTATTTCCACTTCTAATACTTCAACCCTTTGAGTCCCAAAGGTACAGAAAATGAAAACAAAATGCAATTTATGTCCTTAAAGGCTTTAAATACCATTCAAATGAGAGAGACGGAATATTTTCGAAATGCAACAATAACATTTTTTTCATGGTACTGTGAATTACCCCCAGTCCATTAGTGACTCAAAGCACAATATAGCAGTTGAACTTTTAGGTACCGCCGGCCTTCTAGTCATCCCTTCCATATAAGTACATCCAAACTGCTGAAGATCAAACAGGAGTTCCTCTTGTTTTCGGGGTTTTTTCATTGACAAGTCCTTTTGCCACCATCCTTCGAAACTGAATGACAGTTGTCTTACTGAACATTTCACAGTAAATTACATAGGCATTTACACATGTCAAGAAAATCCCAGAAGAGCCTCAGCCACCATTTCTTTGACTTCCTGTGAACATCTTAAAGGGCTCTAAAATGGTTGGCAAGGTTAGCCCTGTCCGTTAAGACAGTAGTCATATACAACTGCAGAGCATGCTGCACTCTGTTTGGATCCATCTTTCGTAGTTTGTTGCACATAAATTTGTTCTGGCCCATGGTATTTGGATGCAAAATGTAGATTGCTGCTTGAAGTCCATACCAGTGTTAGAAAATCTGTAATCTTACTCTCTTATCAGGCTTTTCTCAGTTTTAGATTTTTTTTTGAGAAACCAGCCAGTCAGATTTTCTGTGCCACATGCCGATGTCTTTTTATAGTTTCTGCCTTTCTAGAAGTCGAATGTAGGTAAAATAATTGTGAAAGAATACAATTTTGTTCTTGCCCCACAGATGTTTTGTCGGAGACAAAACCACTCTCTCACCTAACCTGTGCTCTCCGAACTCTTCAAGATTGTCGTTCTTCCCCTGATACATTCGAAACGCGAGAATGAATTCCTTCTGGTCAGCCAAACATCAGAGTTTGTAACCCCGCTTGATGGGCTTGATAGTATTGTACTCTTTTAGAGAACTGTGACCTTTAAATAGCACAACAGAATCGTCCACATTTACATCCCAAGTCCATTCATATACATATAGACTTATTACCATGAAAGGTCTTGCTTAGTGTAACTGTCTGGCTTCCCTATCGACACTGCTCTGCTATCATTCGCATGAATATACGGTATGATCTTTTGAAAGCTTTCCCTCGTCACTGTATCTGCAACTAAATCCGTACCCAGGTCTCTAGCAGATGACCATAATTTTTTGTAAGATGGTAAGCTGTTGTAAACCACCATTAAATTAAGACCAATAAACTCTAAGAGTTCTGTCCTCATTTCTTCTTAAACCCCTTGTTTTACACAGCCTTTCATCATTATTGCAATCATTGCATTATCTGTAATACCAGCCACTAAATTCCTAATATCATCCACTGATCTTATGTTTTCTGATGTCCTGTCACACAGTTAAAGTATATTTAACACAACACAAAAACACAGCCTGCAACAATCACATCTGATCAACATAAACAAACCGTGGTTACCAAAGAGAACAAGTAGCATAGAACGCCTATAGTTCCGTCGGTACTTACTGTAGAAGTACAGCACACTAACTTTTTGATTTTATACTTTACAATGTCACACAATATGAAAATTCTTACATATTTCTGGCTTCCTTCAACTAAAGGAAAACAAAATTGTCAGTGCTTGGATACCATCTGAAAGTGAGTAACCCAAGCTAATTTAGTGCTTCTCTCTGGTGTCGTTATTACGAATCAAACCACCAAAGACTGTCTTTTGTAGGTATTGAAGAGTAGCCAAAGAATGCAACACGATTGTCCCTACTGTAGCTTTATATTGGACTAAATAGGAGCTGGTTCTTGAGGGTACTGGCAGGACAGAAAGGGTTATGGCTGATCTATCATTACCTAAACTTAGCTTAACGTCCAATTAGTGCATGTCGGACATCTTCAGCTCAAAACGACTGCAGTGCTGAAACTGACACGGACCAAACTTTAGGTGATTTAAAATTGTTTGAAATACAGTATAACCCCGATTTAGCATGACCTAGATTCTTTCACAATTATTTTACCTACATTAGACTTCTAGAGTGGCAGAAACTATAAAAAGACCTCTGCATGTGGCACAGAAAATCTGACAGGCAGGTTTCTCCAAAAAATCTAAAACTGAGAAGAGCCTGATAAGAAGAGAGTATGATTACAGATTTTCTAACCCACATTTAATGGTAGAAATTTCTTGGCACTTAGGGCTAAAGTGAGATGTTGGACTTGCATGCGCATCTGACCACGGCCGCTGTGGCAGAAGGGAACCCCCGTTTTAATGGCAATATTATTATAACCTTCTTCTTGCGTTCCGGCGTTCTAAGGACCACGTTACAATTTAAATTCTTCCTCAGTTCTTTCCTTTTCTTCCAGTATTCTTTCATTGTTTCACTGTGCTTTTTCCTGTCTTCAGTCCACTTTGTGCCTGTTTTCTTTTCCTTCCTCCCTTGGAATCCTTCAATTTGTAAGACTTTCTTCCTAAAAATCTTTCTTTCCTATATTAAATTTATGCAATATCCTTCGGTTACAGTGTGGACCGTTTTAGTGATTCATCCTTCATAATGGGCAAATTCGGGCGCGTTGTCTGTTTTCACTACTCGTACACTACCTGGTACAGTACTTCACTCTACTCAAGCGTTTATAGTGAATGCAATCGATCATCTTCCGTATTGATTCCTCACTGCGCGCGAGCCAGTCAGTTGATCTTGAGTGAGGCTGCTCACAATGCCAACTGGTGTAAACAAACATGGAGGTACTATGTTTTAGCAATAAGTGCAATTCCATCAGTTGTAAACTCCTTAGAATTCAAAGCTGAAATGAACGATGCTTAATTTTAATAATACTATGTACTGAAATAGAAATAAAATGTGATACTTCTCAAAATACAGCAGTGTGCATGACTAATTTCAGAGGTTAGGTTATGTACATTCACGTCTTGATAAATTTCAGAAAGGCTGTTCTCGTGTAAATTTATAGTGAAAATGTTAATCCTTATTCTACAGGGTGCTTGAAACATGTTTTGATAATACATGCGCGCTAAACCTAGGTCACCTAACTCTGTTCGAACTATGAAAATGGAAATGGTTGCCACAAGCCTATGCTAATACTGGAGCTCGGATGTTTAAGATCTAAAAATAGCCCAAATAAGCAAGCAAATACGACCTCAAAATTGACTAAATAAGACATAAAATTTACGGAATATGATACGAAAATGATTAATCTAAATATGTCTATTTTAAAATAAGTTATAAATAAAAATGGCAATTCCTTTGATATATATTTAACTAAATTCTTTATTCTTTCTTTCATATCAATTTTCCGAATATGCATGTTTAGCAGTTAGTTTATTGTCCTGGATTGACTTCTCAAACATTTGTGAGTACATACCCATAAAGTACTAAGTTAGCTAAGATCAGATCAGGACATTTTAAAAGCCAAAACATCTATGCACCCTTCATTGGAGGTTTGAAATATACATACATACATACATAATTATTATAGACTGTTATACCTTTCAGCGTTCAGTCTGCATGCCCCTGGGAATTCACTAAACGTCGCCACAATCCTCTATTTGCAACTAGTGTTGTGGCCTCATTTAGATCTATAACTCTTACCTTTTAATCATTAGAAACAGTCTAACCATCACTGTCTTGGTCTCCCTCTACTTCTCTTACCCACCATAGCAGTCCAATATTCTCCTAGGTAACCTATCCTCCTCCATTCGCCTCACATGACCCCACCACCGAAGCAGGTTTATGCATACAGCTTCATCCATAGAGTTTATTCCTAAATTAGCCTTAATCTCCTCATTCCGAGTACCCTCCTGCCGTTGTTCCCACCTGTTTGTACCAGCAATCCTTCTTGCTACTTTCATGTCTGTTACTTCTAACATATAAGATATCTTGAGTCCACCCAGCTTTTGCTCCCGTAAAGCAAAGTTGATCTCAAAACAGACCGATGTAAAGATAGTTTCGCCTGGGAGCTGACTTCCTTCTTTCAGAATACTGCTGATCACCACTGCGAACTCGCTGCATTAGCTTTAGTACACATTGATTCAATCTCACTACAGTAAATCCTCGTTAATTCGAAGTCGTTGGGACTCAAAATCGGACTTCGAGTTACGTGATTTCGAATTAACCGCCAATTTGCAATTCAGAAGTACCAACCCTTGCCGCGTTACGAAATATTCTAAGGCCCGTTACTGCATGCAGTTAACCTTGATTCACAGTTTATACCTTTCAAATGCCATGAAAAACGAACTGTTTCCAAAATGTATCCAAAAAGGTGTATTTACAGTATTCAAATAATGCACTTGCATATCTCACTGGCAAATATAATCTCACGCAACGAAAGAAAGAAACTATGCTGGCTCCCATGTGCAAGTGCTTTGTTCATTGGAGTACTATACTGTATGCATTTTAGATGCCTTGTATTTACACAAAGTACTCGATACCCTTAAAATCAAACTTTCCTATGACTCTGTCCTTATACGATTTCCTGCCATGGCACTTTTCTCGTACTTCAGAAATGTAAACACTTGCCGCGTCACAAAGTATTCTAAGACCCATTAATACATGCAATCATCTCGATTCACAGTTTAAACCTTTCCAATGCCATAGAAAAACTATTTCTGAAATGTATCCAACAAGGTGCATCTACAATGTTCAAATAATGCACTTGGATAAATCACTGACGAACATAATCTCACTCAACGAAAGAAAATAAAACACCCAATTCAAAGACGAGGATAAATTATGCTGGTTCCCCTGTGCAAATGCATTATTTTTTGGATATCTGCACTGTTTGCATTTTTAGATGCTTTGTACTGGGATGGAAAGTGCCAGGCGCCCTTAAAACGTACCTTATCGAACTTTTCTATGACGAGGGGATAAAGTTTCTCGCTTCCATGTGCATCAGATGTGCATTGCAATTGCAACGCACTACAATGACCCCCATCCCCGACCCTTGTACGATTCTCCAGCTGGCACTTTCTCCTCTAAAACCTCTATATTACCATCCTGGGAGACCACTCAACCTAAATACAGTAGAACCTCGATAATTCGAAATCGGTTAATTCAAAATCCCGCCTAATTCGAAGAAGCTCTTTCCCCGAAACATGAGATATAGTTTTGCATGTTATTTAAAGTGTTTAATTCGAAATACGGGTAATTCGTAATTCGAAGTACAATGTCGGCCCCATTACCGAAATTCAGACTTTTAATTCGAAACTGCCTTTACATTTTAAAACAATAGTATGTTACAGAGTAATTTCAACTCTAAATTTATCCGCTCTGCATCATAATGGAACGCGCGTTCCGGAACGTGGAAGGGTAGCTTTCCGCATTTACTCACTTTGGTGGGTCTACAGTGCGCTTCCTGATTGCTAGTTGAATGAAATCGGAATTCTTTTGTATTGAACCTTTCCAGGAACGCCGTAATATCACGCAACAGGCAGTGTGCAGAAAAACAGAATCCGCGAACACTGGCGATACAGGCAGTTGACGAAAAACGTAGCTCATATAATAAATTCGTAGGCACCGAACAATATTGTCATTGCCGGTGAAACTGTATTGCTTTATTTTAATGCAAGCCCAAACGGTCTTATGGTTTTAAATGGGTCATAGTAGTGCGTTGCAATGCACATGGGATGGAAGAGAGAAACTTTATCCCCTTGTCATTAGAAAGTTCGATAAACCGCAACATTTTAAGGGCGTCGGGCACTTACCATGCCAGTACGAAGCACCTAAAAATGCAAACGGTACAGAAATCCGAAAAATAATGCATTTACAAAGGGGGACCGGCATAATTTATCCTCGTCTTTGAATTGTTTGATTTTTTCTTTTCTTTCGTAGGTGAGGTTATGTTTGTCAGGGATTTATCCAAGTGCATTATTTGAACATTGTAAGTTAAATGCACCTTGTTGGATACATTTCGGAAATAGTTTTTTCCATGGGATTTGAAAGGTTCAAACTGTGAATCAAGGTGATTGCATGTATTAATGGGTCTTAGTATACTTTGTGACGTGGCAAGTGTTTACATTTCTCAAGTACGGGAGAAGTGCCATGGCGGGAAATCGTAAAAGGATAGTCATAGAAAAGTTCGATTTTAAGGGCATCGGGCCTTTGCAAATGCAAGGCATCTAAAATGCATACGGTATAATAATTCAATTAATAAAGCACATGCACATGGGAGCCGGCTTAGATTTCTCTTCTTTGAATCATGCTTTTTTTTTCTTTCGTTGCGTGAGGTTATGTTGCTAGTGAGATCTAATGGCTAGTCCACACCAAAGTTAATAAACAATGTTAACGAAACAGTTAATAAACAATGTTAACGAAAACATTTCTCAAGATGTTAATAAACTTTTGTTAACAAACTTCTCTAACATTGTGTCCACACCAAAATATCTGTTCGTGAGCTTACAATGGATAGGGTCAGAAAGAAGAAAATACAGCTGCAGCTTTCATTATTTTAATGAGTGGAATTAGAGAAAAATGCAGACGCAAAGTGTGGCAAAGAAAAATATTGGAAAAGCGTTTAGAATTAAGATTGGAGAGGACACTTAGGCCTATGTCAGAACTTTCAATTCATGATGCAGCGGGCTTTCAAAACGTTCTGAGAATGTCCCACAAGACTTTCAGTTCTTATTGACAGTAATTCAGTCTGAAATTGCAAGAAATGATACAAATTAATCGGAAAGTCATCTGCATTAATGTTAGACTAAGTATAACTTGAAGATTCCTAGCGCCTGGTGACTCCTACCAAGGATCATGTAAGAGTGTAAGAGAAATACTCCTACACTTCACTTATGTATTTGTATGGTGTATATGAGTTGCTTGCGACTCGACAGTCGACTTCGAAAAATAAATAAAAGTATTGTATTCCTCGCTACGAATTTGCGTGTTCTAATTGCGTCCTTGCGCCTGTGCGAACCGAAATGTTAACGAAAACACGAAATGTTAATGAAAAGTTTCATTCACAAAAGTTAAAGGAATTTTGTTTATCAACATGCTCGAAAAGTTAATGAACACGCTATTTTGTTTATTAACAGACAGAAATGTTCATGAACATTGTTCATTAACAATGTTTATTAAAAGTTAACGAAAACATCTTGGTGTGGACGCACCTTAAGAGTGCATTACTTGAATACTGTAATGCACCTTCTTGGATACATTTTGGAAATAGTTCTTTTTTCGTGGCATTTGAAGGGTATAAACTGTGAATCAAGGTTAACTGCATGCAGTAAAGAGCCATAGAATATTTCGTACCGCAGCAAGGGTTGGTACTTCTGAATTGCGAATTGGCGGTTAATTCGAAATCACGTCCGATTTCTGAGTCCCAACGACTTTGAGGTTTTACTGTACTTGAAATTATCAACCTGTTCTAGCTTTGTATCACTAATCTGACATTCAATTCTGTGGAATTTCTTACCTACTAACATCAATTTAGTCTTCGAGAGGCTAATTTTCATACCGTACTCATTGCACCTATTTTCAAGTTCCAAGATATTACACTGCAGGCTTTCGGCACAGTCGGTCATTAAGACAAAGTCGTCAGCATAGGCCAAACTGCTTACTACATTTCCACCTAACTGAATCCCTCCCTGCCATTTTGTACCTTTCAGCAGATAATCCTTGTAAACTATGAACAGCAAAGGTGAAAGATTACAGCCTTGTCTAACCCCTGTAAGTACCGTGAACTCGTTCTGCCGTCAATTCTCACTGAAGCCCAGTTGTCAGCATACATGCCTTTGATTTTAGTAATCTGCCTTGAATTCCATAGTCTCCCATTATAGTGTCATCTTTTCCCTCGGTACCCTGTCATATGCTTTCTCTAGATCTACGAAACATATACACAACTGCCTGTTCCTCTCGTAGCATTTTTCAATTACCTGGCGCATACTGAAAATCTGATCCTGACAGTCTCTCTGTGGTCTGAAGCCACACTGGTTTTCTTCCAACTTCCTCTCAACGACTGATCGTACCCTCCCTTCCAAGATGCCAGTGAATACTTTGCTTGGTATACTAAACAATGAGAACTCGATAGTAGTTGCAATCCTTCCTGTTCCCTTGCTTTATAGATAGGTGCAATTACTGCTTTTGTCCAATCTGAAGGTACCTTACCAACACCCAGCCAATATTACTACTCTATGAATCCATTTCATCCCTGCCTTCCCACTATACTTCACCATTTCAGGTCTAATTTCATCTATTCCTGCTGCCCTGTGACAATGGAGTTTTTTTTACCATACTTTCCACTTCCTCAAGCATAATTTCACCAACATTTTCCTCTTCCCCACGAGCTTGGCTGTTTGCAGCATCACCAGGATGATTTCCTTTTACATTGAGATGTTCAAAATATTCCCTCCACCTCTCCAGTGATTCCCTGGGATCTATCATGAGTTCACCTGAATTACTCAAAACACTGTTCATTTCCTTTTTCCCTCCCTTCCTAAGATTCTTTATTACTGTCCAGAAAGGTTTCCCTGCTGCTTGACCTAGCCTTTCCATGTTATTACCAAATCTTCTTTTTGGATTCAACAACTATTTGTTTCGCTCTGTTTCTTTCATCTACCTAGAAATCCCTGTCTGCCTCGGCCCTTGTTTGGAGCCATTTCTGATAAGCCTTACTTTTACGTTTTCAGGCTGCTGTCACTTCATAATTCCACCAAGATGTTCGTCTTTTCCCATCTTTACACACAGTTGTTCCTAGGAATGCCTTTGCTGTTTTTACTACGGCATCCCTTTATGCCACCCATTCACTTTCTATATCCTGAACTTCTCACCATATCCATGTACTTCTAATTTCCTCGTCCTGGAGATTTTCTACCCGTATTCGTTTGCAGACAGATTTCACTTTCTCTACCCTAGGCCTAGAGATACAGATACTACAGATCAGATAGTGGTCTGTATCATCGAAAAATCCGCGAAAAACTTGTACATTCCTAACAGATTTCCTGAATTTGAAGTCGGTTAAGATATAGTCTATTATGGATCTGGTGCCCCTACCCTCCCATGTGTAGCGGTGAATAGCCTTATGCTTGAAGAATGTATTCTTTACAGCTAAACCCATACTAGCACAGAAGTCCAGCACATGTTCCCCATTTGCATTAGCTGCCATATCTTCCCCACATTTACCAATCACCCTTTCATATCCTTCAGTTCTATTCCCAACTCCCGCATTGAAATCGCCCATTGGCACTATTCTATCCTTGCTGTTGACCCTGACCACGATGTCACTCAATGCTTCATAAAACTTGTCCACTTCATCCTCATCTGCACCCTCACATGGTGAATACACGGACACAATTCTTGTCGTAATTCTTCCAACTGACAAATCTACCCACATCATTCGCTCATTTACGTGCCTAACAGAAACTCTGTTGCGTGCAATGGTATTCATGATAAAGAACCTTACCCCAGACTGCCCTTCCCTTTCTAACACCCGTCAAGTACACTCCTCATTATCTCCCCTTCCCCGAATATCACTTACTCCTAGCACATCCAGATGCATTCCCTTTGCTGACTCAGCCAGTTCTTTCTTTCTTCCATAAGCCCCATTAATATTGATAGCTCCCAGTCGAATTCAATTTCGTTCGCTAAGTTGTTTCCAAGAAGTCCCTCGCCTGTCAAATGGGAGTGGGACTCCATTACTCCCATAGGTCCGAGGCTTGCTTAAAATGTTCTGAGCTCGGTAAATTTATGAAGCAGGATGCTACCCTGCTTGCACATAATCCAAGTGAGGATCTCTCCTCTAACGGGTTATGGACCACCTTTGAATAGTATAGTCCTAGCAGCCTGAGTACAAGGAGGGCCATGACTGAGAATATGTCCAAGATGCCCACTCCCATTCCATAGCAACTGGTATCCCGACTCTTGGGACCACTTACGAGGCCACTCAGCCATTGCCCATGGTTCACACGCTAGGACGTGACTACACTAACCCACAAACATGAATGAGACCTTGAAATTAATCTATTTGTTAAATTACCTGGGAACGTTTTAAGTCCAGAAAGATAACTCAAATGCCTTAGTTTTAATTGAGTGCAAAAAAACGAATTAAGTAGATGTCTCTCAATACATTATGGTAGGGCGTCAGGGCAAATAATCCAAACTCTCATAACTTTTTCATTCCTTTCTGCGGGTGGTATTGACGTGTATCCATCTTCATAGCATCAGGCGTGAAAGGTTGATCACTTAACACATTCTTGTAAGGGAAACTCCTTTCTATGTTAGAAGACGTTATTGGTGCATATTTAAATGTTAAATCACTGCTGTCTAGTTTGTACTCGCCTTGAAATGTACTGGTTGGTACATTCTTCTCTAAGAAAATCATTTACCGTATAATCCCGAATACCACCGAATAAGAGCCGGACCTTAAATTTGAGACGGCAAAATACGGAAAATATACCAAAAATGTACATTCAAACAGCTTACATTAAATAAAAACACAAATCTTAAATAAAATCGGTCCAATACTCAGGTTATTCATAATTCAGTCGGTACCGTCCACTGAATTTGAAATTCAAATGGAAATTCTAAGTTCCCATGGAGGGAATTAGATTCTTTTCCACCAATAGAGCATATCAAAAACAGATAAAAAATTATCGCAAGGCATGTCTTTTCGGTTCTGTCTTAACAGTTCCAGTTACATTAATCTGTCGTGTAGCCTTTTGAATAAATCTGGGGAAGATTATCAGTTGTCTAAAAACAATGTCCTCGGCCTAACGAGGGTTCACACATGTTGAGCACAACGTTGGTATTTGCTGGCAGACTTCGATCCGTTTCATCATCGCCTACATAAATTTTGAGACAGACAGTAGCCAGAACTTGATTCGCAAATTTTGTATATTTTTATTTCAAACCTAGAACGTTTAGACCTATTACACTGGACATATGAAAGGCGGCCTCTGAATTTCATTAGACTTTCATCTAGAACAATGTCTCGTGAAGGTAAATATAATTCTGAAAATTTGGAGCAGAAATGTTGTATTACAGGCCTAATCTTTCTTAGTTTGTCACTATCGACTTGTTCATCGTCAACAAAACGTAAAAATCGTGAAATTATAATAAATCTTCCCCTGCTCATGGTTTCACGAAAGGAGTGTTTATACACCTGTTTTTACTCCAATATAATTGTATTCTTGATTTTCGCACTTGACATTAGTATAACTAATGCAAAATATTCCCTAATTTCGTCGGGTGTAGTCTCAAACCGTTTGTCATCGTCTTTCAATTTTTTTCTGTCAGGATTGCTCAACTGTTTTGCTGCATATGAATTTGTCTCGACAGATATTTTGTCAAACAAAGGATTCGTGTATTCACAAAAAACTGAGAGTTCAGATAGTGGCTGCATATCAAACTTTTTCAAAAGTTTTCACTAACCCCACTGTATTCACTAAACTTATGTACAACAGGTTTGTCACTTTTTGTCCAGTTCCAGAGTCAAGTTAGTGTGTGCCGAGGTACGAGCTCGTTTCAAAAGACTCAGCACACCGTCGTTATTTGCATCACTTTCCATGTCATCAGAACTATTATACGCATCGCTAGTACTCGAACTAAGGACTTCGGTCTATTTCGTCGTCACAAATATCACTGCCTTCAATATCGCTCCCTAAAACGCTATTAGCTTCTGTATTCCTTCATCATCAGGAAATCTGCTTGACGCCATGATGGCAACTGACAAGAGCGAAATTATATGAAAAAAGATTCTCTTCTCTCTTGTTCCGGAAGTGTGTGAGAACCTGGGGAAAGAGAAAAAACCTAAGCCACATGTGTAAACTTCACCTCAGAATGCATACAAGTGGCGTCTGTGGGTTAGTGACTGAACTACATGGATTAATGTACAGCTCTGCATCGCCGCGAGCAGAGCTCGTTATTTGATTCACGTGCCTCGAATAACGATGACGAGCTAGGGTCGTCAAATGATGCGATTGGGTTAAGCACATAGTGTGGCTTGACGTGAGGTTAGAAACCACAGAACACGATTGTTTACATTTTGTGTACTTCCTTTTGGAGGGATAAAAACTCGAAACTAAATTTCAATTTAGGCCACTGACATAATACCATGGGCGCTAAATCACTAAATTCATACTGACTGTCCACAAGAAATTTAATTAAAATGTTACCCGCCAAAATGTCATGCCTCTTCTCATTTCAGAGAAAAAGCACACATGGTTTTAAATGCCTCTGAAGGCCATTTGCTTTTGCTCAAAGTATATAAACTATAGAATGACTAGTTGAAATAAGACCCAGGAATACAAATGACGTGAATCAGCTGGAGTGACGGTATGAGAGAGAAGCCTGCGACTGCGCTTTTGCCGATATAGTGAAGCATAACAGCCGTTTAGTCGGCTGTTAAACACGAAAACTTGTGAATGTCATGAAGTCCGTATGTAATGTGAACAACTTGCTGTATAAATACAGTTCTTGTCGTGCAGCTTGTCATTCTCTTGTAAAGTTCTAAAGTACATTGATTTATTAAACATGATATAGTTTTTCCTTCAGTATTTTCATTTTATTCTGAGTGCCAAATGTAAGACTTGTCTCGGATTTTCATGACTCCCGTTGTAATCAGTCATCACGGAGCGTAAATCGTAATTTCCTTAATGTTTTTCTTCATTTCATAATACTCCCTGAACCATATGCCTGATCCACACATTCATATTCTTGAAGTAGAAAGATCAAGGTTCCATAAAATGCAAAAGAATTTTTTTTGAAAAGTTTAACAAAAAAAATTTTTTTTTTCAACATGAACATACCTTAACACGTTTGCTACCGGCTCCTCAGCGAGTGCTTTAAACCTCCAGCCCAGCCTTTTAAAATCCACTCAGCTCTATAGCGCACTGTTACATTAAATGTTACTGTAAGGAAACTATCGTTAGTACAATATTGAAATTTTCAACATATCTTTTGGATGATAACTAATAGGGCTTCAGGCTGTGGTACCGAGTTTGACATTTTCTTGGATGGAGAGGCACACCACACCTTCCACAGAACCATCTGGTTTTGCGCCGGATGTTGCTTTTTGCACACACTCTGCACCGTCTAGTTAGGAAATTATCTGATTTCATGCCTGGGAATTGAAGTACATCTTCTTTATTTTCCCATCAAGTCGAAATGTCCAATAACGGACCATTATATTGGCATGGTGGATCATTAGCCAGAGTTTGCTTAGGAGGCTGCACCGTTTGGCTACACTTAGATGCTGACGAGCCTACTGAAGACTGAGATAGTACCGGTGACAGAAATATTCGCGGCTTTTTATAGTTCATGTTCACTGTCTTGTAAGAAGTTTCTACATATTATAGTCTGCATGAATGTTATTTTTGAGTTTGGATTCGATTTTTGGAAAAGCCGGATTGCATTAAAAAATGTACATTGCAAAACGTAGAAAAACTGGGTTTTTTTTCTTTCTTTTTTTTTCCCCCAGCCACTTCACCGTTATATGCATGAACGGA
The DNA here is from genome assembly GCF_040414725.1 of Anabrus simplex. Lineage (NCBI taxonomy): Eukaryota > Metazoa > Arthropoda > Insecta > Orthoptera > Tettigoniidae > Anabrus > Anabrus simplex. The sequence continues at coordinate 214,169,553 of NC_090268.1, read as the reverse complement.
TACATTGCCAAATACTGGTCGACGGTATCCACTCCTGGTTATAATCAATGATTCTTACAACAGGTTTCATTGTTCGGAACTTCAGCCATTTCTGCAGAATGTACTGTTGAAAGAATGGTAATTACTTTTTTTGTCTTTCCATAACATAGGAATACTATTGTCCCTATCAAGTAATTTCCCCTGTTTTCAACTTCTGCCTTGCACTAAATTCCTTAGGAAGTCCCCTATTCTGCCTTATTGTCCCACATACACCCGTTTCTCGTTCACGCAGTTCCTTGGCTAAGCCTAAACTTTTGTAAAAATTGTCCATGTAACTGTATACCGCTGGCCAAGGTAGGGATCTAAAAAGTCAAATATAGTGTCTCGGATGTTCATGCCACTTGCATTATATATCTTTAACTTGCATATGTACCCTGCAGGAGATTCACACATCATTCTTACTAAAATCCAATACTTGGTTATTTTTCCTGGATTATAAACTCTGAAATGCAAACGGCCCCTCCAAGCTAACATTCCTTCATCAAGGGAGATTTTCCCATACGGAGTGTACACAACTGAAAACTGGTCGCTGAGCCTTTCAAGAAACGGCTTAATTTTGTATGGCCTATCAGGATTCCCCTCATAATGACTGCTGTCGCTTAAGTGCAAGAACGACAAAATGTTTTCGAACCGGGTTCGTGACGTTTACGAAAAATCGGCGACTCGAAAATAGTGTCCTGTCCAGTACATTTTCAAATCTTGTTTTTGAATTATTCCCGTTAAAAACATTAGTCCTAAAAACTTTTTCATCTCATTTACGTCGACCAGTTTCCACTTCTGAAAAAATATAGAATGTTTAGTGAAAGAACGCGGCACTGCACTAATAACTTATTCCGTGTAAAGGTTTGTCTGATCGCATATATATTCAAGGAAATCGTCATTTACAAATTGATGAGACATAATTACGTTGCTATCTTCGATCACAACATTTAATCCTACCCGGCCAGTGAAATTAATTGCAGGCGGGTGTTAAGACCGATGTGTATCAGTTATTTGAATGTGCAGAATTTCACTTTGCCCATAGTCCGGCATGTCGTTATTGGAATTGCTATAACTTAAATCAGGGATGAGTCCATCACGAATCATTGTTCAGTAGTATGTCTTCACTTTCCTCACTTCGAATACGGTCTTTGTAACTTGTCATCTTGTTGCGACAAAAACTCGCTTCACTACAAACCCTCACAAGAATATCACGACCGGCTTGGGCCTGTTTTTACTCAAAGAAAGAAAGAAAGCATTGGAATGTACCCTCTGGTCAGGTAGTCAGGGCGAGGGACTGGTAATTTATATGCCATCTATGGTTTTCAGCACGAAATACGACTTTGTGCGAATTTTGCGCTAAATTCAAACTACGTTTACATCACGCGGCCTTAACCCCTCAGCGCCGACCTCTATACGTGGTATAGACTCCCTCTTCTTCCATAGCCGCCGACCTCTATACGTGGTATAGACCCATACATGGTTTCGCATTTACGGCTATAGCGCAACGAGTTTTGGTGTTATGGATATGCAAATTGTTCTGTTTCCAAGAAGACATTTTCGGGTTTATCAGTGTTCTAAATAAGAATTGAAAATCGTTAAAGTGTAGTTGCTTTTTTAAGGATAAGTGTTTGTCAATTATGTCTGAGCACCAATCCCTGCTTTTTTTAATAGTCCATTTGCTTCATTCGTTCCCACAGAATAAAATAAAGAAATAATGATCTGAGAAGTTTGTATTTTCTTGTGATGTTCTTTGCTCTAATTTTGTATTAAGAGTGCGGTTTATTTATTATATTTGTCTTTATTTCTCAGCTTGTAGTCTTTTCGTAACTCTCCACGAGTGCTCTGTGTAGGCATCAGTTAGTGCTGCTTTCTGTCATACGATACGAGAAGCAGTTGTGCATGGTATATATATCTCGTTTGAAAGACGATGTATCGACCTTTTAATCTGAAATATGTATCGAGTTGGTTTGATTCGTCATAAATGTTATTCCCCTCATTCAGTTTCGTCCTGCCGCTTTCGGTCCCGCTGCAGCTTCATCAGCTTGTGTGACGCACCCCGCTCAATGGCTAGCTCCTGCTGAGAGTAACGTGCTTGAAATATTGTATAATTCAAATGAAAGTTTAGTCGGAACTAGTAGTGGCAGTATTAGCAGTAGTGATAATGAAATAAATGATGTGGCTGTGGCGGCTGCAGTGGTAAATGGAGTGATGATGAGGAGGAACCAGTACTTGGAAATTTCGTGTAGGAGACTATAGATATGCATACCGGTCAAAGGGAAGTTTTCAAGAGTGAATTATGATTCCTAGATTCTCCAATAATATTTAGACAAGTTACAGGGACAAACATTGAGCAGTTATCTTACTAGTTTCAGCTGATGGAAGGTTTGTTTACGTAGTACAAAACACACTTCTCGGGCGGGAAACGAAATATTCAAGGCCGGCGCGCATCAGATAATACAGTTCCAAGGTTGCAGGAAATACGTTTTATCAGGAAATTAGCACCCAAGAGTGAGAAATCCAAACCTCAGACGTATCGAGTGTTCAAAACACGGTGAAAAGAAGACATCGGTGTACTGCTGCCAGGAGTGTGCCTTGGGTCTCTGTCTCGAAGAGTGCTTCGAACTCTATCACACGGAACTAAATTACTAAGGAAATGTGAAACAATGATATAATTATCTTCATGTACATAGTTCTACCATAAGGTATTCCAAATTTCGTGAATATCGGGCTACTCTTATACTAGTAGTAATGCTTTAAGTGAATCAATGCATTTCAGTCGCGCGTAGTTGAAATCTCATCCGGCCGCGAGGTAGGAAGCTCTTTAAACGGCTGCGACGCTGAGGGGTTAAGAGTCTTAACTCGGATACTCTCCCTCACATAGGCAGCTTTTAAACGCCTTGAGGCGTCTACGGGAGCGAATGTGTTAATGACAATAAGTAGCTACTAGAAGAGGAAGAAGAAAACTCTGCAAAACTTTTCCATTCCTCCACATTATTCTTCATAGTTCGGAATACCTTCTTTAAGTGTTGCCAAACATTTTACCAGCGTTGAGTCACCTGATGCAGTTTTTGTACTGTGTGCTTTTTTTTTTTAGTTGAGGACGTCCCATTAATTGGGATGAAAGCTGTACTAATTAGACCAAGGGTGCTGAACATAATTTGCTGGTGGGCCGAATAGCAGATTCCGAAATGAATCGCGGGCCACATTATTCTCCAACACCCCATCCCCGTCCTTCCCTCGCACACACTTCCACACACCCAGCTAGCCCCTTCATCAATCGCCAACTAATTAACCAACTTCTCACATGGCTATTCGACAGCAGAAGCAATAACCCGATACGTGATGCCAAAGAAAACTACTTTAAGTATCGGTAGTTCGTAAGAACTTCAGTTCACACTAAAGGAGTAAACCACAAAGAACATCTCAATCACTTTCCGGCTGTAAACTGGCAATTTCCTGTGGATGTCCCAAGGCAGCAGGTCTTTCACTCTCCGGGGAAGTATGCAGGTATAATGCCAAAAACCGAACTAAGTCTAATCCTTACCTAATTTCTAGTTGGGCACTGTCCTGCGATGGTTTCATTGTCGCCATCATTTATTGCTTTTTAGGATGACTTCTGGATCTGATGTTAATTTTTCCCCACCACATCAAATATTCTCAAATCCTATGTTACGTTTATTTCATCACATGCACTGTTGCTTTGATTTAGGTTTCCATATTCTTTTATTAATTTATTTCATTAATACAACGTCCTCTGGCCATCTTTGTAGTCCTGTATTATCACGCTCGGTGTAGAGCCGGCAATGTGCAGTTTTGGCTGCTTGGAGTCTTTTTCTCATGCTTTGTCCGCGAGTCTTGATTTGTTTCGCTTGCTAGTGAAAAGAGATATTTGTCTTCATAAGCGTTCTGTATGTGTGACATACTGTGTTAATATTTTTATTGAACTTTACATCAATATGCCACGATGTGGCTGCAGGAACAATCCAGTTACATTCTACGAATGTGGAAGTTTCGTGCTGATGAGACAGCAGCGCAAAATTACAGAGTTCGTATGCCTACTTTGCCTTGAAACTTGGAGACCAAGACAATCCGTGGGCACCACGCAAGGCTTGTAGAACCTGAATAGAGCAGTTACGGCAATGGGTGAACGATAAGCGGAGTTTCCATTCGGTATTCCAGTGGTGTGGGGAGAACCCCCAGACCACAGTACTCCCTGCTATTTCTGTTGTGTGAATGTGAAGGGATATAACAGCAGCAACAAAGGTAACCTTGTGTGTCCAAGCAATATTTGATCTGCAATTTTACCCGTTCCTCATGGCCTTGATACGCCGGTAGCACAGCATCCAGAACATTTACATTTTCTCCCCTGAATGTTTTGAAAATAAACCAAGACTGTTCGAGCAAAGTGCATTAGATGACTGCTCGAGATCTTGGCCTTACAAAGGAATCTACAAAGTTATTCGGGTCTAGACTTCGTTAACAACATTCCGGAGGTTATCTCAAAAGTATGACACAGTATGACCATATTGACTGGAAACTTTTCAGACACCTCAAAGCGTAGTTTGAAATGCTTCCTTCTTCACAATGAAAACAAACTTGCGTTCATTCCCGTTGCTTATTCAGTTATTATGCGAGAAACATATGGAAATCTCAAAATGCTGTTGTTTAAACTGAAGTGGCAAGTGTATGGTGATTTCAAAGTGATTGGTATTCTGTTAGGTTTACAAGGAGGTTACACAAAGCACCCCTGCTTTGTGTGAGTGGGACAGTCCAGCAAGGTTACATCACTGGACTCAAAAAAAGAATGGCCATGTAGACAATGGATAGTAGGGTTGAAAAACTTAAAACACACTTATTCACAAGAGCAAAATAGTTACCTCCGCTTCATATCAAACTAGGGGTTGTGAAGCAATTCGTTAAGGCCCTAAACAATGAAGGTGAATGCTTTCAGTACCTCTATCATAGATTCCCAGACATCAGTAATTCCAAAATCAAGGCGGGTATTTTCACAGGTCCACATTTCTGAAAACTTCTTTCTGATGCTAATTTTCAATACGTTATGTGCGTTGCAGAGCGATCTGCATGGACAGCATTCCGGAGTGTGGTCAAAAACTTCCTTGGAAACACGATTCAGCCTACAAACAAATGGTGGATAGATTACTGGTTTCTTTCCAAGATTTAGGCTGCAAAATGAGCTTAAAAGTGCACGTTACATTCACATCTAGACTATTTCCCTGAGAACCTTAGAATGCTAAGTGAAGAGCAAAGAGAGAGATTCTATCAGAATCCACAGGAATTGGAATGCAGGTATCAAGGGATATTGAACAAAAAACAAGCTGGCAGATTACTGCTGGTTACTGAAGGGAGAAGGTCCAACTACTCACACATGAAAAGCAAGGTGAAGATGTTTCTTATACTTCAGTAGGACATTATAAAATTGAAACCTTAGACTTGCCATTCTCAGTATGTTATGAGGCTTAATGCTTGGTAAATTTTGGTCCATTTGGCTGTTTTTCTACAGATCTGTTAACACAATACACTACATATCTTTATCAGGTTCATATGTATACCAGTGTAAGATAGGAGTGTTTCGATGGGTGAAAATAAGAAGCGGTCTTTAAATGTGATAATAGTAATCTTGCTTGTGCGCGTGCTGCATATTTATAAAATTTTCATTTTCAGTTTGCACAAAAACCTGATGTGATAGGGGAAAACCAACTTAAGTTCTAGAATCAGCATGCCCGAAATATAAAAGATCACTATGTAAACTTCATGCAATGATCGAAAAGTTTGAACTCGCTGGTCAGTGTTATGCACCTTAGAAGTGAGAGAAACGTCACGTCAAGAAGAAAACTACGAATAATTCCGATGTTCCTTATCTCCTTTTTCTGTAAATTACAACAAAGTTCTTACAACTATATTTTTCGGTATCTTTGTAAAACCTAAACGGAAGCACGTTTAAAACTCTGCCAGGGGGCCACATAAAATACCTTCGCGGGCCATGTGTTGGCCTCCCCTGAATTAGACTATTACCTAATTTTATGTAATCATAGATTAGCCATTAAGAAGTATTGGAAAGTGAAAATCACTCCTAAAACCAAAGTTGTGTTTAACCGCAGAATGAAATTTATAAATTGTCAACCAGTACCTCATGAAGATTGCATTTGTGATTTCATTTCAGCCTGAGCGTTTGATTTATGATAGATGGGAAAGATCTGCATCCTACTGTTCATAATTAGATGCAAGTCTTGTAGTCTACTTTTGACTATCGGCGGAAACTTATGATCCTGGTAGTATTTCACAAAAGTCCCAGGAAATAAAGTGCACTGTAATATTTGTTCTCGATATATTAGTTTCGAAAGCAGAAATACCTTGGGTATGATCTACTACCCATGCTTTTCAAGTCTCGCGATTTAAGCGGGCTGAGTATGGCTGGTTGGTAGCAATACCAACATAAATGGTCCGTTATTGGACATTATACATTTTCCAGCTAACTCATTCCTGGTTGCGAGAGTTTCTCCCCCTGTGTGCCATATTGGGGCCCATCAGTTGGTACCTAGCGCACCACCAAGATGCATGGCTAGTGCATGCTGTGGAGGTCACTGTGTACGCTACTTGGAGCCACTGGCAGTGCCAGTGCACTATGGGACACTTTCATTACCAAAAAATTGATGCCTGCCAAGCAGGCAACCAGATTTGAGTAAGCTGGAAAATTTATACTGTCCAATAACAGACCATTTATGTTGGTATTATAAATTTACTCATTCAGACAAGTATTTCGGGTTCTCAATCAATCAATCAATACTGATCTGCATTTAGGGCATTCGCCCAGGTGGCAGATTCCCTATTTGTTGTTTTCCTAGCCTTTTCCTAAATGATTTCAAAGAAATGGGAAATTTATTGAACATCTCTCTTCGTAAGTTATTCCAATCCCTAACTCCCCTTCCTATAAATGAATATTTGCCCCAGTTTGTCCTCTTGAATTCCAACTTTATCTTCATATTGTGATCTTTCCTTCTTTCATAAACGCCATTCAAACTTATTCGTCTACTAATGTCATTCCACGCCATCTCTCCTCTGACAGCCCGGAACATACCACTTAATCGAGCAGCTCTTCTTCTTTCTCTCAATTCTTCCCAACCCAAACATTGACACATTTTTGTAACGCTACTCTTTTGTCGGAAATCGCCCAGAACAAATCGAGCTCCTTTTCTTTGGATTTTTTCCAGTTCTTGAATCAGGTAATCCTGGTGAGGGTCCCATACACTGGAACCATACTCTAGTTGGGGTCTTACCAGAGACTTATATGCCCTCTCCTTTACATCCTTACTACAACCCCTAAACACTCTCATAACCATGTGCAGAGATCTGTACCCTTTATTTACAATCCCATTTATGTGATTACCCCAATGGAGATCTTTCCTTATATTAACACCTAGATACTTACAATGATCCCCAAAAGGAACTTTCACCCCATCAACGCAGTAATTAAAACTGAGAGGACTTTTCCTACTTGTAAAACTCACAACCTGACTTTTAACCCCGTTTATCAACATACCATTGCCTGCTGTCCCTCTCACAACATTTTCGAGGTCACGTTGCAGTTGCTCACAATCTTGTAACTTATTTATCACTCTATAGGGAATAACATCATCCGCAAAAAGCCTTACCTCTGATTCCACTCCTTTACTCATATCATTTATATATATAAGAAAACATAAAGGTCCGATAATACTGCCCTGAGGAATTCCCCTCTTAATTATTACAGGGTCAGATAAAGCTTCACCTACTCTAACTCTCTGAGATCTATTTTCTAGAAATATAGCAACCCATTCAGTCACTCTTTTGTCTAGACCAGTTGCACTCATTTTTGCCAATAGTCTCCCATGATCCACCCTATCAAATGCTTTAGACAGGTCAGTCGCGAGTCCATTTGACCTCCAGAATCCAAGATATCTGCTATATCTTGCTGGAATCCTACAAGTTGAGCTTCAGTGGAATAACCTTTCCTAAAACCGAATTGCCTTCTATCGAACCAGTTATTAATTTCACAAACATGTCTAATATAATCAGAAAGAATGCCTTCCCAAAGCTTACATACAATGCATGTCAAACTTACTGGCCTGTAATTTTCAGCTTTATGTCTATCACCCTTTCCTTTATACACAGGGGCAACTATAGCAACTCTCCATTCATCTGGTATAGCTCCTCCGACCAAACAATAATCAAATAAGTACTTCAGATATGGTACTATATCCCAACCCATTGTCTTTAGTATATCCCCAGAAATCTGATCAATTCCATTCGCTTTTCTAGTTTTTAACTTTTCTATCTTATTGTAAATGTCATTATCATATGTAAATTTTATTACTTCTTTGGCCTTAGTCTCCTCCTCTATCTCGACATTATCCTAGTAACCAACAATCTTTACATGCTGCTGACTGAATACTTCTGCCTTTTGAAGATCCTCACATACACACTCCCCTTGTTCATTAATTATTCCTGGAATGTCCTTCTTGGAACCTGTTTCTGCCTTAAAATACCTATACATACCCTTCCATTTTTCACTAAAATTCGTATGACTGCCAATTCTGCTTGCCATCATATTATCCTTAGCTGCCTTCTTTGCTAGATTCAATTTTCTAGTAAGTTCCTTCAATTTCTCCTTACTTCCACAGCCATTTCTAACTATTTCTTTCCAGTCTGCACCTCCTCCTTAGTCTCTTTATTTCTCTATTATAATAAGGTGGGTCTTTACCATTCCTTACCACCCTTAATGGTACAAACCTGTTTTCGCATTCCTCAACAATTTCTTTAAACCCATCCCAGAGTCTGTTTACATTTATATTTACCATTTTCCACCGATCAGTTACTTTTTAGAAACTGCCTCATGCCTGCTTTATCAGCCGTATGGGCCTAACAGTCCTACTTTTAAGACCTTCCTTTCTATCACATTTATTTTTAACTACCACAAAAACAGCTTCATGATCACTAATACCATCTATTACTTCAGTTTACCTATAGAGCTCATCTGGTTTTATCAGCACGACATCCAGGAAATTTTTTCCTCTGGTTGGTTCCATCACTTTCTGAATCAGCTGTCCTTCCCATATTAACTTATTTGCCATTTGTTGGTCATGCTTCCTGTCGTTCGCATTTCCTTCCCAATTGACATCTGGCAAATTCAGATCTCCCGCTACAATCGCATTTCTTTCCATGTCGTTTCCCACATAGCTGACTATCCTATCAAATAATTCCGAATCCGCGTCAGTGCTACCCTTTCCCGATCTGTACACTCCAAATATATCAAGCTGCCTATTATCTTCAGAAATGAGCCTTACACCTAGAATTTCATGTGTCTCATCTTTAGCTTTTTCGTAGCTTACAAATTCTTCTTTCACCAGAATGAAAACTCCCCCTCCCACCTTTCCTATCCTATCTCTACGATACACACTCCAGTGCCGTGAGAGAATTTCTGCATCCATTATATCATTTCTCAGCCATGATTCAACTCCTATTACAATATCTGGTGAATATATATCTATTAAATTACTTAATTCTATTCCTTTCCTTACAATACTTCTACAGTTCCACACTAACAATTTTTTGTCATCCCTACTTGATTTCCAGTTCCCTGTTCCCTTATCACCTCTCCCTAGGCCATCCCGTTTCCCTGAATGTACCTCCCTATTACCCTTCCAAACAAATTTCCTAACTTATGCGTACCACTGCGGTTTAAATGAAGGCCATCTGAGCGCAGATCCCTATCTCCTACCCACCCATTAGGATCTAGAAATTTCACTCCCAGTTTCCCACATACCCACTCCATAGTCTCATTTAAATCCCCAATCACCCTCCAGTCAGTATCCCTTCTACACAGTATTCCACTAATAACAATCTCCACTTTCTTAAACTTCACCCGTGCTGCATTTACCAGATCCCACACATCTCCAACTATGTTGGTACTTATATCAGCTTGCCTTACGTTGTTGGTACCAACGTGAAACACTACCACCTTCTCCTTCCCCTCCTCCCTCTCTTCTACTTTCCTCAACATCTGCCTCAACCTAATTCCTGGATAACACTACCCTGGTACCCTTTCCTCCACACACTTTCCCCACGTGTCTAACAATGGACTCTCCCATGACCAGAGCCTCAACCCTACCCACCTCATTTGATCCCCTCCCCTCCTGGTCAGCCCTATCTTTCCTGATAACTGCAGAAGCTACTTCCTCCTCCCTTTTCTCCTTCCCATGACCCTGTTCCACCTGTCTTTTCCTATCATCTACTCTACATTTTCCTTTCCTACCTTTTCCCTTCCTCCTACTTTCACACATCTCAGCAACAGTTCCCTGTCCCTCATCTTCCCTCTGTTCTACCTGGAGTGACTCGTACTGATTTTGCACAGACACCTGTCTTCTACAACTCCTCCCTTTCCTTCCCCTCACTCTTGTACACCTACTGTAACCTGTACGTTGTTTGTGGTGGTCCTATCTTCCTTCCTGTCTTCTGTGAGAATCCTAATTATCTCCTTCAAACTTTCCAACTCCTCCCTCACCCCTCAATGCCTCGCCACACCCACAGAAACTACACTCGCGCTCTGTAGCCATTCTTTACGTTATTTGCAAAAAATAAATGAACGGAGGGATATATTGTCTGGGATAGTACACAACAATAAGGTAATTAATATATGACTACACTACAATACTTAGTCGTGCTCTATTTTTTTTTTTTATCCTACAACCCCTGACAGGATAAAAACTGCTGTTAATTACTGAATATCGAAAGTAATAGCCTACATAAGAACTACACAATTCCAAACTGCAATTAAGCCTATTCTAATTACAACAATATTTTAGTAAGAGTTTCTACGGATACCTCTCACTACACCAGTACTACACAAATATTTAACAATAATAAAATAATCACACTAAATTCTAATAGGATATTACTCGTATACTACTGTACAGTACACTACAGTAATGTTAAACTACTTTCAGACGTATCCTAATTACGGAACTCTACCGTATGTCCCTAAACTAAGCACAACAGAAATGAAATTTGCAAGAACTACTGTACTCAAAGATTACCAACGAAGCTAAATGCTTAGACAAAACATTATTAGTATTACGGTCTAATAGATACACACGAATATATTGGCAAGATACGGCACTATCTAAATGTACTGTATCTATACTACAATGTATCTACACTACACTACCCTGCGTTTGGTTAAATGCTTAAGTATCGAAAGGATTGCCGTACACGAAGAAGAACACGAATGTAACTAGCAAGATACTATCTAATATATTATACCTTATCTTCACTACAATTCTACTGAAATGTTATGTGATTATTACAGCTGGTGGATTACTATTATTTTCCCTACTCCACGGGACGGAGAATAAGTGTCCTTAATTAGGCCTCCTGAAAAATACGAGGTTGTCTACAGTAATTTCTCAAATATTTCTATCAAAACTACTACTACTACTCCAGGGACTTGAACTGCAATTACTGGGATATATGAACTTTATTATTATTAGCTAACCGCTCATGAATACTGAAAGATCGAGGGAGCGAAATATAAATTACGGATACTTTAACTACCTACTTAGAAGTACCAATGAATGGAATACAAGATCAGCTGATTTTTATTTATATTTACTTGACTACACTACACCCTTTGTTCACAACTTAGCCAACAGTGCAATATTTGAATATGAGGACCGACAATAATCAATAACAATATGACTGTTAACTATTACCGTGTAATCTCTTTAACTTCTTTTTAAATGGAGGTTTACAGGCGTATCGTGTTTTTTTTTATGTACCGTAGTAAATTATTACCTTCGCGATAGTTTGAACGGATATCTATACAAAATACCGGAGAAGTTGCTGCAGAAGTTACGGTACTATTCCTTATGATAACCTACCTTTGTAAGTGTAACAAACGAACCTACAGATATTTACAAATATTTTTAAAGTTAATATTATTACCTAACGTATTTCCTAAACCTAAAATCGAAACAAGTTATACCTAGCTAGCCTACTTAACCTAGAAAACGTAATTTACTGAAGACCAACTGAATTACTTGTTACAAAATTTAAATAAACGTCACTACTCCCAATTTCTACCAACAAGCACTAAACGCCACTATATAAACAGCACTAAATGAATCAGATATACACAAAATTTTGCTATTCAATAGGTTTTCACTACTTTATCACTACAATAATGCAAGAGCTCTCTCAACAGCCAACCGTTCTCCAGCGCATCCAACAATGCTCAACAGTTCTCTACGGGAATAAACATCTGCATCGCGGTCGATAGTTCTAATAATTAACTAAATGGCAGCACGAGCCACCGTGGCCAGTCATGTGCTCCTCTGGTCTATAATACAGTCATTCTGTATGCAAGCGAGTAACTTCACCTTGGAAGTAGCACGCCAAAGTCTACCCAGGCCAGGACCTGCGGAAGTGCTAGGGTTGTCTTAATATTTGTTTTGGCCAAAATGTCAAAAAAGAAATATGATGTAGTGCTTATAGGGAGGACTTTCAGAGTGAGTGAATCCAGGAAGGGACCAGCATTCACAGGTGCTGGTGGTGATTGTTTTAAGAGGAAGTACAACTGGGAAACCATCCTCTATATAACACTTAATCAGAGAGAAAAAGTGGAAGGGGTCTGACACTTCGAAAAATGAAGGTATCGGCCAAAGAAAGACAAGGGCCTTCGTAGGGCGTTAAAATGAGACTCCCTAGGCCTCCGTACGTAATACCGTCGGGGTCGGAAAAGAACAAGAGTTGACCAAGGGAGGTCGATAAGGATAGATGAAAGTGAGGAGCCAGGCACAAGTGGAAAAAAATTGCCAGGTCTCGGCTATGGGCCCCGTGGTCGCCAACCCACGCTCCAAAGTCTGGGCCCATGGAGCCCTTTTAAGTTCGTCTTACGACAGGCAGGGGATACCGTGGGTGTTACTCTACCGCCCCCACCTACAGGGGAACCAACATTCAGTCTGTACTATATATGTGGGTGTGATTTTTCAGTTGCGCATGGTGGGACTTGCGATATGCAAACGAAAAAACAAAGTGTCCAGCGTGTGGAAAGAAACCTGAAACTGAACTTTTAATGAAAAGCCAAGATGTGAATCCTGTGTTTGATGCCAGGGCGTTAAGTCATTTATCGTAGAATGTAACCTGCTTGTAAATTGTGCCGATCACGCAGGACCTTTTGTTTCACAAAATGTTTCCTGATTCGTAAATAGTTAAGCGATATGGGTGTGCTAGAATGAAAACAGCAGCTATCATTACAGAAATGTCCATGGAAGAAAGGGCAAAAATTTTAACACATTTGCTGGTGGATGCATTTTCTGTAGCTACTGATAGTAGCAATAAAAGCAGCTTGAAAATATATCCCATTGTTGTAACTTTTTTCAGGCCTGAACTCAATGAAATTCAGAGTTGTCTACTCTGCCTAATTTAGATGGGGATTTTACACTGGAGCTAACATTGCCAATCTTTTGCTCTCAACTTTTTGGGAATTCTTCATTCCATTAAACTGCCTAAACTCTTGGCGCTGATAATGCTCCAGTAAGGGTAGGATTAAAGAATGGTGTGGCAGGATGTTTGAAGCGGGAAAACAGTGCCGGTAACATAATCATCGTAGGTTAATCTTGTCACCTAATTAATCTTGCTGCAGAGGAGGTTACGGCATGTTTGCCTGTAAATTTAGATGGAAGTATAATTGATATATTTTATAAAGAACGATTGTTCATGTCCCTTTCATCAGATTTACGTAAATCTTTCTCCCTCGAGTTCTATGGATATCTTTTGAGAATCCAAACTTAGCTCTTAGGTCAAGTATGTCGCGCATTTACTTATCTGGGTCAGTTTTGGTCGACCTACTGAATGTGATGGCAAGGTTTGTGAAACAGCACGTTATTAAAAGGTCCTCCCTCTTTGATGTAGATTATCACACTCCAGCAAATCAAAAGGATGATTTCTGATGATAATGAACTCCGTGTTTTAATGAACACGTCTGAGGAAAAAGTGCATATTCTTGAAGTCTATTAGAAAGTGTTCCTCTTCATCATGTGACTACGTGGTACACATATTTCCATTCAGAGGTGAAGTTTTAATTAATGTAGAAGTTGTAAAAATTTTTGCTGTAAGTTAGGCAGCCTTGCATTTTTCATTAACAAGTTTCCGAACATTCTGACTAGGGAAATGGAACATTTAGGTAAAGAAACTGATATTCTGCATTCCTAGTTCGGTAACTTTCAGCTCGGAACAGGCCTGACAAAAGCAAGCATTAATGTTCAGTGGGCATTGGTAGGTCAGATGAAATCAGCTGATGGTGTATTTAAATATGACAGACTCTCTAAGGTGATGCTTGCTATTTTATCAATTCCACATAATGCAGAATATGAAAGGAGTTTTAGCAGAATCACAGACAAAAACCCATTTCAGATACTTGCTGTCTGAACGAAATTTGGAGAAACTTTTAACCTTGAAATCAGTTCAGCAAGGCAAGTGCTTTGACGAAAAAATTTAGGTCCGAGTTTCTGAAGAGGGCTAAGTGAGCTGCATGTGTGTTGAACAACAATTAGGGAGGGATGAGTCACATGTTCCTATAGTTCAGTTATGCCCAGTAGTTAGTATTCACGTGTGTGTGTATGTAGGCCAAATAAAATTAATTTATTAAATTATAATGAATTAGTTCATGTTCTGCCATATGTGATGTAATAAGTCTTGATTCGCTGCCAAATTTCTCCTGGTTTTTAAATTTCAAAAGGGTTGGCATGTCCACCATTTCAAGAGCATTTCGGCATTTGAATATCGAATTAAAAGGCAGTCTAGAATGCAGTGTTTTGTCTCGCTCTCGTCAGTACTCTGGTGCATCCACCACTTGATGAGGTATATTTTTATTCATTATTTCTGAAGTATTTTTCTTTATCTCATTCTGGGCTTTTTTTTTCATAGAAGCCTTTCACCTAGTATTGAATCAGGAAGACTTTGACCACTTTTAGGTATTCAACCTTTCAATCCTCTTCAAATCCCTCTTGTCTTCCTGGCCCACCTCAATTTGTGGCTTACCTCTAGCTCCTTTCAGGTTGCGTTTGTAGCTTCAAGTACATTATGCAGGTGCTTTAACGTTGCAATAATGAACAGGTCTTCAGCAACACAAGACTTGGGTGAGACAATGTTTGAGAGGTTAGTGGCCAATGTCCTAATTAAGGTACAGCTCCCAAGATTAGCCTAGTATGAAGAGCATAACCACATTCAGGACTGCCGATGGTGGGATTCAAACCTACATCTCGAACGCGCATTGCCACATTTTAGAACTGCTTGCCCTACTTGCTCTAATTTTTTACTTTGTTGCAATTCATTCTCTTTGCAAATGAGCAGTTGAATATCAATGAAGAAAATATCTGGCAATCTTAACGCATAGAATTTAGATGAGATTAAAATAGTGCATCTAGGGAGCAAGAAATGTTTTAATTGTAGAGATATTTGCAGTCAGCCTCATGATGGAGAATTCCCATCTCTATGCAAGTTATTTTCTGCTGACCAATAGCCAGTTTGGCTTTTCTAATAGCTTGCATCACAATAGCATTTATATCCGAGGATTAATGACAATTTTCAGTGATATCAACACACCTGGACAGGTTGGATAGATCACTTTGAATAGTGCTTGTGAAAGCTAAGTAATTGTGATAAATTTTTATTAAAATGGCTTTACCTTAAACTGCCTAATGGCACCTTTTCTCCTTAGATAAGTCACTTTCACAGTTCAGATGATTTTCCTTGCACTCTCTAAACATACTGGCCTCATACATGCTGCACTATTTGTATCTGTTCCACCCATTAAAAATATTTACAATAAGAGTTTTCAGTACCTTGTGATGAAGGTTCACTTTCTGTATCCTCTTCACCTTTTGTCCCTACGCCAGTATTATCTCTCCGTTATCAAGACCTTTCACAGTTCACTCTGAAACTGGTTTCATAATTTAAATAACTTTTTCAACAGTGAAATACACCTGCTTGCTATCTCATGTTACACACTCACTCAAGTGACTGATTGAAAAAAAGTGGACATGCAGTCATACGGACCACTTCTGAATCAAAACTCCTTATTAGCACAGTTTGAGACATCAATAGAGGGAAAGATATAAACATAGATGAGAGAAGGGAAGTTCTATATGATTAAGGGTTAAGCGTGGTGTTTTGTTGTTTTCCTGAACTCTTGAGAGTTCTACGATGGATGTTGAATTAATTTTGGATGAATGGACAGGATAGAGATGTCTTCCTGCAGTTGAGATGAATAGGGGAAGAAGTGAAGGGGGTGTTTGTGTAAGACGCCTTATCTTTTTACAGGATAATGCACTGTGGTGTTGTACAGACTGTTGCAATAACAGATTAGATTTTAAAAGATCACCTTGTGGGAACATTGCAGATTGAAATTGAGTGGGTGCTTGCAAGAATGGGTTAATCATTTAGGTACAGCTGAGGTGGAAAAAAGGACGTTTGTGTATGGGTAAAAAGAAATATTAAAAGAATAAAATGATTCTATACTTACTCCATAGAACCTGTCTCTCAATTTAACATAATTTTGATCACTAACTTGCAAATATTACATGGAACATATCCAATTGAAACATAAGGGTCTACATTACTCATAATCTAAAGCATTGAACAATGGTTCCTCTGAACTTTTTGCAGGGGAATTATTTTGGGTCAGTTCCATATAAAACTGGTGGTATCTGGGAGGAGTATATTCTAAGAGTTCTGACAAATCCTGACTGCTGTTACGGGTCTTTTGCCTTTATACTTGTCAACGGTGTTGGCGGATGATGTTGCCAACTTCTGTTTTTCTTGAAATATCCACTGCATCATATTTAAAGAAAAACTTAGGATTCATCCTTTTTTAAAAATTGTTACCATAGATACTTAACACAGTAAAGCATTTTGATTTTGTTGGGTACTGTACTTTGCGAGTTTTTTAACATTGGATCACTACTTGTAAATATCTGTCATTTTTGTTACATGGAATGGCTTTTTATCTCTCGTCATTTTAACCAAGTCCATCAAAATATATGTAAAAAAAGGCACTTTTTCTTTTTTCTATTAGACCTAAGTATTGGTCATAAGGGAGGTAGGTATGGCCAGAAACTAAATACTTCTGCTCTATTATGTCAAACTTTCTGCACTGTACTAGATATGAAGTAGAACTCAGAAGATTTTAAGCAAAACATGAATATGAATAAACATTGTCAGGCACATGCTTCAAGTAGTGATTACTACTAGAAATATCAGTCCCAACCCTGCTACATCTTTCGATTGTATCTACACGCAAGCATCATTTGTGGCAACATCATGGACCCCGAAGTTATAGGGCCACAGCTATTGTTTATAAAATGTAACCACGACAGTGAGATTGGGAGTAGGTAAACATCGTTAAGAGGTCCATAGCTATAACATGAACATCACTGCATATTTTTTGCAAGCTGTGTTTAAAAAAGAAATTCATATGCTTATCTGTGCTTTCTTAGTGTGGGTATTTAACTCCTTTTTCAAGGCCTGTATTTGAATGGGATCATCCTCAGCTGCAATTTTTACATTTAAGCCATCACAAAATCTAAAAGTTTTGCTCTGAGGTTTACTAAATGGCAACTTAAATAAAAATATTTGTGGAAAGTGGACCTATATAAGGATCACCAGACAAATATTTCAGATTAGGTTTATGCCTCCTGCTGTAATGACTAGACTGTAGGGAAGTCCGGCTCCATGGCTAAGTGGTTAGCGTGCTGGCTTCTGGTCACTGATCCCGGGTTCGATTCCTGGCAGGGTCGGGAATTTTAACCATAACTGGTTACTTTCGCTGGCACGGGGGCTGGGTGTATGTGTCGTCTTCATAATTTCATTCTCATCATGACACGCAGGTTGCCTATGGGTGTCAGACTTGCACCGTGGTGAGCCGAACATGTCCTCGGACACTCCCGGCACTAAAAGCCATACAGAATTTCATTTTGTGTAGGGAAACTACTGATGTGTTCCCGGATAAGCTGGATGTCATTGTCAATTGTTTTTGTTCAGCCTGTTCCCGTGTTTGCTCCTGTTGTCCACCTCGAACATACAGTTAACGTTTTTATGTTCCCTAAAGTGTGATCACGTTAAAACATACCGTATGTTTAAAAATTAAGCTAGTTATATATATATATATATATAATAAGTTTTGTCTGTACATTGCTCAGAATTTGAAAAGAATGGTATTTCTGTATCGGTCATGTCCACAGTAACAAGGAAATGCACTTTTTACTTTTCCGTAATTTGTATGTACATGCAACACGAGAAAACGGCTGAAGAGAATTTAATGAAAATCGGTATGTGAAGTCGGGGAATGAGCCACTACAGTCTAGGCTATAAATCATTTTAATCACGGTGAGTGAAATGGTAGTTTGAGAATAAAATTTTAGGCCTTCTTAAATATTTATATCATTAGCAGTCCTATTGATAAATACTACATTACTAAAGTTAAATAGAATTAAATTTCCGATCATTGGTCATACATTGTTACCGCACTGTCTATGATAACATAGATCTTCATGAATTTGAATTTTTGTTGCTAAGTCCATATCAACGCCGAGCCTCGAGAAAATGGATTAACAGAATTGAATGAAAATCAATATAGAGTCGGGGAACAAGAAAGTACAGTCTAACTTATGAACAAATTTATTCACCCTGGATGAAATATTGTAGTTTCGGGGAAGGCGCCTAAAATTAATTTTTAATTGCATATGTTATTGGTCCTATTGAATAGTATTACATAACAAAAGTTATAGAGGATAAAATTTCCGGTCATTTATGTTTTATTCACTTTTACCGTACCGTACCGGCTATGGTAAGAGTGGTATTTCAAACTCAATGTGAAGGCCTACGTTATCGAAGGCGCGTAACATTGACCGTTGTTTGTGATGTTCTTTGTCTCTTATCTTCTTCTTCTTCATGTGCCATGTCCTCGCAGAACGTTGGCGATCAGTAGCATGATCTGTTGTTTGTTCATAGCTGTTCTGAACAGAGTAAGCTTTGTCACCCCAAACCACTGGCTCAAGTTGCCGAGCCATGATGTCCTACTTCTCCCCGGACCACGTTTTCCATTAATTTTCCCTTGGAGTATTACTTGCAGAAGGTGGTATTTAGAGTTCCGCATCATATGACCAAAGTATTCTAGTTTCCTTCTCTTGATGGTAGTGAGAATTTCTGGTTCTTTGTTCATACGGTGCAAAACGTCTATATTGGTCATTTTAGCTGTCCAAGGTATCTTAAGCATCCTTCGGTACGTCCACATTTCAAATGCTTGCAATCTCTTGCACATGGTCTCAGTTAGTGTCCATGCCTCAACGCCGTACAACAGAATGCTGAAAACGTAGCACCGGAGTAGTCGTGTCCGTAGTGAAATGGAAAGGTCACGGCTTGTCAAAAGTTTCCTAAGTCTCTGAAAAGAAGTTCTGGCCTGCTCAATTCTGCATCGGATCTCGTGAGTAAGGTCCCAGTCATCATTGATGTGACATCCCAGGTATTTAAATGTTGCCACTCTCGCGATCTGTTCCTTCGCTGTTGTGAGATTACCTCGAATGCCATCTTCATTCCTACTTATAACCATCCACTTGGTCTTCTTTACATTAAGCTTCAAGCCCATTGCGCTGCTGGCTTCAGTGACAGCATTAAGTAGTTCCTGTAGATCCTGGAGATTGGTTGCAAGTAGCACAGTGTCATCGGCGTACCTGATGTTATTTATGATGAAACCATTAACCACAATTCCTTGAGTCTTTCCGTAAAGAGCATCTCGAAAAATCTTTTCTGAATAGATGTTGAAAAGCATGGGGGAAAGAATACAGCCTTGGCGAACTCCTTTCATAATTGAGACTTCTTCCGAGACACGACCATCAACTCTTATGCCAGCACACTGGTTCCAGTAGAGATTACCAATAATACGAATGTCCCGTCCATCAAGTCCTAATTCCCGAAGAATGTTCATAAGTTCATCATGGCGGACTGTATCGAAAGCCTTCTCGTAATCGATGAAACAAGCAAAAACATCGACATTGACATCTCGGCACCGTTGGACTAATATCTGCAGACTGAATAATGCCTCTCTAGTACCAAAACCATGCCTGAAGCCAAACTGCGAGGTTCCGATATTCTCCTCACATTTGTGATAAATTCTCGCATGCAAGACTTTTAGGAATACTTTTATGCTGCAGCTCAACTCTGATAGATGGGATTACTTTTGCGTACCGAGTATAACAGCTTGACTGAATACTGGCGGGAAATAGCTGGGGAGTTAGAAAAACTTCCTTCTTTAGCATGCAATTCCTGTGGTTCATACATTTTCTAATACTGCTGGTACGCAACACACTGGTTCATCATAGTATTCCAGCTATTCGGTCCCTATTCTGACGCGCTGTTCTGAACGAGCGGTGTGCACACTTAAGCCAGAGGCTCACTAAGTAGTACGACCTGGTCTAGAATTACAATTTACGCCTATTCCAAATTACAGCACCGCAATTCACTAAATAACTCAAAATTCAACACCGAAAAGAGCCGTTTCTTAAGAAGAGGTTCCTCTTCACTCCTATTAATTTCTACATTCATTTCATTCCAAATTAGCAGTGAAGAGGGGGGGGTTTCTCCTCTGGCTTGGAGGAAAATTAAGTAGCATAGTTTTTGCTTTGGTAGTCTCCACTATTTGACCCGAGACCCCCCTTGCCGAAAAAAGTCCCCGTACCCCTAGTATGTTTCATATTATAGTGGAGTACTTACATATAAAAACTATGAATCCAGGGAATCTGCATGTACACCATCATGCCTTGCACAGAGTTCCATCAGTTTCCAAGTCCTCATTGACATCTTGCGGAGCATCTCAGGAGTTATGGAACGAAAGGCTTCCTCCACACTTTGGCGCAATTCTTCATTAGTCGTGTACCGACGTTGGGCCACATGGGACTTGATTATTCCCCATAATGAGTTGTCTGGTGTGGTAAGGTCCGGATTTCGTGGTGGCCATTTCAACGGGGCTGGAGATGTCTGTGAGCCACGGCCAATCCAGCGGCCTTGAAACTGTTCATCAAGGAACTTGCGCACCTGAATAGCAAAATGTGCTGGAGCCCCTTCTTGCTGTAACCTCACATGACCCATGATTCCCTTGTCTTGAAGCTTAGGTATTAACCAAGTTTGTAACATATGCAAATATTTTCCATTCACATACCCATGAAAAAAATACGGTCCGCACAAGTGACGTGATGGTATCCTGGCCCATACCATAACATGAGGGGGGGATTCCTTTCCAACTGTTGCACATAATGAGGATTTTCCTTACACCAGAAAACCACATTCCTCCTATGTGAACTGGGATATGTCGCACAGTCATAAGAAAATAACACTCGTGAGCGAGACACGGCAGTTGGGAATTGTGCCAACAAAGCACGGCAGATTGCAACTCGTTGCCGGATATCGTCAGATAATTCATTCACATGCATCGGCCTAAATCCTTTCATTTTCAAATCTCTTTAATGTGGTCATGCATTGTTGACTGCTCTTTTGTGAATGGATTTCAATGGAGACTGCTCAATCGATCGAGCGACGGCGGTACAGGTTTCCTCCCACATCTTCTCTTGTCCACTACGCGGCCTGATGAAAACGCACATTTCTCCCAATCAAGCAGAGTAGCTTTACGAGGTGGGGGTTTGCCGAAGCGATCTCTAAATGCACTCATTATTACTGTCATTGTTTGCCCCGTATGTGCTCGTTCGTGCACACACGCCACTAATCACTCCTCAACAGTGTAGCTGTGTCCACTCATGTCCGCCATAACTTAACTGAAATGAGACCGGCAACGCTAGCAGCAGGGATACCAATACCATACCTGCCAAGTATTCCGGTTTTTCCATAAAATGTACGGAGTTTCAGTGTGTTTACGGTTGTACGGATGAACGTTATTGTACGGATTTTGAATATCCGCGCTTGGTTTCGCTTTCTGAAGTCAAATTGGATTTGTTTGACTTTCGATAGTAGCTGGTAATAAGAGACGCAGTGTTTGAAATTCGACTAGTAAATGTATCGTTAATCACATTATCAATTATCACTGTACTTTTGTCACCTGTTCAAGCTCAACTGCTACTTCATTCACCAAGATGTTCCCAAACAAGTAGCAGGCTGTGATTTTGAAGAATAGAAATCCATGAAAAGTAGCAGCCTGTGAATTTATATGTAACTACTTTAGTAACTGCGTCATGCTTCGTAGCAGCTGTGAAAGGCTTTGTGTGTGGGTGTGAGTAATATTGGCGGTAGTTATGAAACTTGTGGAATTGTGTGACAAATTTATTGGCGATTAAGTATTTTTAGTGGTGTTCGTAATGAATTCAACTAAGAAACGGTATTATCAGTCTTTTAGGGAGGCATATTCTGTTTAATTTCCTTGTTTTATACGATCACGGAAAGTGTTCCCAGTGTTCAGTGGAAACAGATGAGCAGTCATCAAGATGTAACTTTGTGTATTTAATTTCAGGGGTGATCATAACATATATTTGACTTGTATTAGTATTGTTTAAAATCTACCCCGTTGCCGTCCTTTTTCATTATGTTTTAAGACTTTGCGACGCATGTGAGTGTTGTTCAAAATTTTCTGGTGTAGGATCTTCCGGATTTCTCTTTTTGAAAGTTGGCAGGTATGCAATACCAATAAAACAACTATTGAATTTCCCAATTATACAAACTCAATTGTCCATGCCATAACATAACAAAACATGAAGCTAGGGGTACGGGGACTTCTCGGACACCTTGTATAATGAAAACTCCCCAACCTGATTGTGACTAATGGTAGGCCTGCTTGCCTACCATTACAATGAAAATTTCGCTAACCCAGTCTACATATGAGAAAAGATGTTTGATTTCCCCATCGCGTTTCTAGGGTAATGTTAAGAGCTATGCAATTTAATACAGTATAGAATTCCATAGTGAAGTACGGGTACATCAGCTAGTTTTAGGTATAAATTGTTCCTGACAGTGTCTTATGAGCCAAAATCATGGAAATCCTTCTATTGCTAATTGCATGGATTGACAAATGCATTCTTACAGACTTGTACTTGTTTTCTCCATTCACTGCTACACTATTCACACCTGAACATTTTCACCTATTCTTGTCTGGATAATTTGCAAAGTGTTCACTTCCTGCATGTGTATACAACCAGAAATGACTTCTGTAAATTATGTTCAAGTTCCAAAAGTTTAAGGAATGTATTGTATCTTGCTCCGTGAGAAACCATCTGAAAACATTTTTGCGGGCATTTGCAATCATGTTCCATGTGTTTTCGTGGCTTTATTTCACCTTTGTACATTTTGTAAGACTCGCCCGAGTTCAGTTTGCTTTTCTGTATGGTTCTCTCCCATGGTTTTGTTTTCTGTAACTTCCATTGGAAATATGAATATTTATATACACTGGACACTCTTCTTCACCAATCGCAGCCATCTTTGCATGTGATTTAAATTCGTTTGCCAGCGGAATGGCATAAACCTAGAGAATGTGTTGGTAATATTTGTCTTGTAACCATGAACATCTTGAGAAATAAAGTAGGATCATTATTAATCACAATGTCAGTCATTTCTTAAAATAATTACTTATAGTAGTTCTTGATCATATTAAGTACGAGTTTCCTGTCAACACATAGTTTGCTACACTGTTGGTGTAACTGCGCTGTCTATCAATGTTCTTACGTATATTTCTCTTAGCCCGTTTTTGTGGTTATTCAAGATTTCAAAATGGCATAAACTTCAAAGTCCTCTCCTTAATTAAATAATTCCCCTCAATTACATAAGCCTCTCTGATGTAAGCCCATTTCAAACAAGATAGTTCACACCTTCCTCTATAGATAGCACAACACCACTCAGTTTCTGTAAACATGATGGTAGCCAGTTTTTGCAAGCACCCGCTGAATTCCTTAATGTACATTATGTGAAACATTGCGAATGGCTCTGTATTCTTTTTTGTATGTAATAAATTCAAAATGGCTTCCCAGAAACAGGGCTGTCACAAGACAAGGTATACGGAACCCTTCTTTTTTTAATTGTTGAATTTCGAAGGTTTCCTTAACTCGTATAGTGCCAAGATGCAAGCTGCTGCTTTCGCTTTCATCTTCAATTCCTGCTGCACGATGGCAGCATAAGTAATGCTGCTGGAAAGATTGAAGCTTTTACTCTCTGAAAATATCAATATCAGTGAAGTTTTTATATTATATATTTGGGAAACCAAAACAGCGAGAAGCCGAATTACAGAGTTCCGTGAAGGAAAAATATATTTACAGTGAAGTAGCACAAGGCAAACTTAAAAAAATAAGTGGAAGAACAATGAGGAAAAACATCTGATAAAAAAAAGGAAAAATTTAAAAACTAACAAAATAACAGTGGAGACACAACAATTAAGAACAAAACATAAAGGCAAAAGAAACGAGGAAAATTGAAGATTGAACATAAAACAGAGAACTTATAGCTAGGCACAGTAAGATAAGTATAGATATAACACGTAAGTAATGGTATAGTACAGTAAAAAATAAATAAATAAATGAATATTACGTTATGTACAGAAGAGAAAAAAAGGAATATAAAGAAAATGAACTAGGTTAGGTTAAGGAAGAATCAATTAAAGGAGGCATACGAAGAAAAAACGTCGAAGTTCCTGTCAGAAGATAGAGTCAAGGAGGGTTGGTATTCAGATAAATAAACTTCTTTGAACGGGAGAGAGGCGGGAGTACAGAATATGAAGGGGTGGATTAGTCCTGGTTTTGAGAGTTGGAACACGTAAGGAAAAGGATGCAAGTTCGGGAGAACAAAATAAACCGTTGACAGCGTTATATAGGAGTCTAAGGTCGGCTACTTTCCTCAGACTAGATAATGGGCGAAGGTTTAACTTATCCAGTATCTGATTACTGCTCAAGTTTCGACAAATCACATACTCTGGCTCTAACAATGGCACAGAAGAATGACTGCACGCGGTCAATGTGATTCAGATTAGTGGGTGAAGAAGTAGACCAAATAGGAGACTCAAATTCAATAATCAATAGGATGCAGGATACATAGTAGGCTCGGAGGGCGTGCATATCGGTGATGTTAGAAAATCTATACAACAAACCGAGAAGTGACATTGCTCGTGAGGTTATCTTTTGTATATGGGGGACAAATAACAATTGTTGTCAAACAACACTTCTAAGTAATTTTGTTCTGTTAGAGTTGGGAACGGGTTACCGCGGAGGGAGTATTTACTGAGAACGGGATTTACGAAGCGTGATCGAAATAGGGGAGCACTTGGTAGGATTAGGCTTAAGACTCCATGTGGAGCACCATTCAGAGTGAGAGTTAAGCCCACTCTGTAAGGAGTTTACGTCTGATAATGAATCGATTTGTTTGAATATCTTAGTCATCTGCAAATAGTACAATTTTACAAGAAACGGAGCATATAGTATTAATGAGATCGTCAATAAATAAGACAAAAAGAAGCAGACCTAGGACACTGCCCTGTGGGATGCCAGAATGTACCATAGCAAGATTCAAACTGAACCCATCAAGAATCACACGCTGAGTTCTGGTTTTGAGGAAGCTCTGCAGGAGAGTTACGAAGCGACCATGGATATTAAAATGTTCGGAGAGTTTATAGGAAAGAAGTGCGTGGTCTTTCGATGTATTGTAAATTTTGCGTGTGATAGCCCTGCACTCTGTCTCTTCGTGTCATTTGCTTGTTATCTCGTTTACTTCTAATAGTGTAAAGATGGATAAGTGTACGAAAAATGATTAAGATCCAGAATGTTTTAACATTAAATGATTCATTTTAGAATAATTTATTTAGTGATAAGTGTTCGAAGTAAAGAAGTTGGTGTGTTTAACCCGAGTGTCAATAATTAAGTAAAAATGAGATTCTCGAAAAGTACCATCAAGAAATGCTTAAAACTTTGGTTTTCAAAAATTCAAAATTAGCTGAATATTCTCACGAAGGTCTCATACCCATTATTTAAAAAATTCTAAAATGTAAAAATTAGGCCACATTTTGAAGTCTTTTCAAAAAAATAATTTGTGCAGTTTTCCATGAAGATAAATGCTTATTGCCATTAGTGATAAACATGTTCCCTTCACCTGTGTGCTACTAAAAGAACAAGTATTTACCGTCCAAAAATGTGTAGGAGAATATTTTTCCTTTGTGTGTATTTTCATTAAAGTTATCTTGGCATTCCTAGCACAACTACATTACAGCTTGGCATCCAAAAGGTTAAGATTACTTCAGCCATATCCATAGAGATGGTTCCTCAACATAGATATACGATTATTATTATTATTATTATTATTATTATTATTATTATTATTATTATTATTAACATAGAATGAAACTGAATTGCATTATGAAAATCATATTTTTTAGACTACTAGGTGTATGATGTGTCATTGAAAGATACTGTGTGGCCTCTGGAGCGGCTTGGTGCAAGTCTCAAGTTGACTCGTAGGCTACATGCGCGTCCTGTCAGGATGGGGCCCTACGATTCTTCTAATGCAGAAGATGGCACACACACGCAGCCCCTGAGTCGTCCAAATTAATCAATTGCACTTGAAATCCTCAGCCTGGACAGAAAACCAACCCGGGAACTCTTGGACCAAAGGTCAGCACGCTAACCATTTAGCCATGGAGCCAGAAGTAGAAAAGGTGCAATTGTGTTGGACAAATGGAATAGGCTGTGGTGAAGCTAGGGCCGCAGTTAGACGACTAATTGGACTTCTGCTGTGAGGTACTGCTGTGAGGTACTCTTCATTGCCCAAATGTCTAATTTAATCTGTGCTATAAATAAGCAGCTGATGTCTTGACTGTTTTTTGATAGAAATGTAAAAGCAAGTGTGATTTAAGTATGTATTGAAAAGGTGGAAACAAAGTATTTTAAGTATCATGATTATGAAGTATTTAACTTGTAATAACCTAAGTTGGTGTCAGACAACCTAGTCGATATGCTCAACCATTGGTACGGTAGCGACAGACATGCGTCCTTGCCCACCTTCATAATGGATGGGCGTTTGTTTGCCCTTTAAGTTTCACATACCATTCCCGTACACTACAATCATTCATTTAGTTTTTACCATATACTGAACTCATTCTGCGATGGATTTGAGCAGCGATACGTCCACCTGTGTGCAGAAAACTTTTCACATTTTGAAACTCACACCGAGCTCGATAGCTGTAGTCACTTAAGTGTGGCCAGTATCCAGTAATCGGGAGACAGTGGGTTCGAACCCCACTGTCAGCACCTCTAAAGATGGTTTTCCGCGGTTTCCCATTTTCACACCAGGAAAATGCTGGGGCTGTACCTTAATTAAGGACATGGCCGCTTCCTTCCCATTCCTAGGCCTTTCCTATCCCATCGTTGCCATAAGACATGTCGGTGCGATGTAAACTATGAGCCACACCCTCCCTAACTAAAGGACACACATAGTGAATCACGACCATCGTAGGGAAACAAATTTGCCGTGGATCCCCGATCAGGAAGGATGAAATACATAGCCCTGAGCTGAAAACGTTATTCTCCTCAAACAATTAAAGCTAACAACTAACACTACTACGAGTAAAAATCGTTATAAATGATAGATGAGAATTTATTGTAATGTAACGTAAATCAAAGGGATTAATTAGATGAAATAACCAGTAATAATAACAAGGTAATACATACATACATACATATTCGGCGTCAGCCTAAAAGATAATCGTACCAAGGTCTCGTGACCTCATCTTTTCTTACATGCATAGGGCACAGTTACTCTTGAGATGATAGCATTTATTCCACCACTGACCTCGCTACTAAAAACTGCGAACTGAATATCATTAACTCAATCTTTATTCAATCTTTCCTTCGGCGAGGAATAGAAATGCAATTCCAGGCGTGGGAGTCATTTTCAATATCCACACTTATTTTAACAATACCCCTCTCATATCGATTCCACACACCAAGGAGCAGATAAAATAATAAAGTGATTAAATCAGAAAACTGCCGGACCAAGGAAATAATCCACGAG
Source organism: Anabrus simplex (assembly GCF_040414725.1). Lineage (NCBI taxonomy): Eukaryota > Metazoa > Arthropoda > Insecta > Orthoptera > Tettigoniidae > Anabrus > Anabrus simplex. The sequence goes on along the minus strand of NC_090268.1, from coordinate 214,141,440 downwards.
GGGCAAAGACAATGCTCCATGGAGCAATGAACGCAAAGCAAAACAATAACAGAAAACATGGACCTGCACACGGCCATGAAATAAATAAACCAACATGGCGAGCTCCAGGTCGTAAACAACAAGGATGCACACCATACAAAATAAGGACTTCGCACCCAGGAGAAAAGAGGCACGATAGGGAACAAATAGGCATAAATTCAACAGACCGATACGTCATCTTGGCACTCAGCTCATTCATCTACACATTCATTCAATCACGCGATCCTTTTGCCCCCAAAGGCAAATAATTCCGGCAGATTGGTGCGAGTAAATAAAATCAAGGCAACTCGTGGAGTGCAGTTCAACATTTCATCAATAAGGTCTCACGTCAGTAGTAGATATATAGCCCACCTAGGGCAAATGACAGTAGGACGTTTGTGACCCCGCGGTCACGCGGCTAGAATAGACCTGGCCGACACACAGACCATACCTCCAAATAATGGCAAAATGTTTCATCGAGAAATTCGTTTAAAATAATCAGAGACCAGATTTTGACCACCACAATCACTTACACAACTCATACACATGCCATTCTCGCTTCAAGTACCGAGATGGACTTCGGTCGGCCATAATAAAAAGAAAGGTAATACATCAAATAAATTTAAAACGTTACATTACCGTCAATATCATTCATCGAAGCATGCAAATGATGCAGCAGTTTTGCATAGTTTTAAACTTATAAAACCACCATAAGGAAAGCAAAAACGCCGCTCCTGTGTGTGTGTGTGACACATCTCTTCTTTCCTCAGCATAAACAGCCCAACATTACATCAAGGAGAAGATATTCAAAAGGTCTCGCCGAGAAAAGATCCTTCACGCTCGCTGCCTCTGTCGACAGAAGGATGAAATACAATAACTATAGGAACAGCCAGATATCTACTCTTGGAGACATCGGTATAATCACATTAGAAACCATGCTAAATTAGCATGTTTCAACTAGTAAAGAATTATTACTTCAGTTTCAGTAATTGCATATACCAGCAGGATGATTTAGCTATGGGGTCATCGGCTCCAGGGATATTAGCTGAGATATATATAGACTATTTAGAGCATACAGCAATTAACAATAATAGGACTTCGTGAACATAAAATTTTGGGCCAGGTTGGTAGATGACGCACTAGTTATCCCCGACGAAAGAATTGCTGATGCAGCCACAACTCTTAACAATTCACACTATTGATCCTCAGATAAAGTTCACTCTGGAATCTGAGACAAATAGAAGCATAAATTTTCTAGATCTCACGTTAAACAGACTTCGTTCATCTATAGAATACAAAATTTACACAAAACCGACAAGACAGCCGCTACTATCAAGAAAAATTATTTCCATCCCAAAGCACACAAGTATGCTACCTACAACAGTATGGTAGACGGGGCATTCAGTGTATCACTTAGTACAGTAAATCTAAATAAAGAATTGAATACAATCTGCTTCATAGCCAAAAACTGTTATGACAATGCATTTATAGAACGCATCATCTACAAACGAAAATATCGCCTAAATCAACTCTTAACTAGAGAGAAAACTAAACCTGATTATTATTAAACCTTTACTTTTAACATCAAAATCGCATATCGAACTAACAATAGAAATATGGACATCATATAAATACCAGCTCAATTAACCCGTTAAGTGGGGAGGTCATACATTAGTAATTCCTGCATAGTGGGGAATCATTTTTAATAAAATTTTTATTTAAAAAAGAAATAGTTTTTGCCAACCTATAACGCTTAAATATTATATTATGTTAAACTTAGCATAAAATTATACATTGCAGTGTAAATTGCATGTGCCATTTCATATTTACTCCAATTCGGGGTATTATTTGTGTTGCTTGTATTAATCTTTAAAATGCGTAACACAAGTGATAAATGATCAAATACTCCAAATAATACACACTTTCACTCAAATATCATGTTTTCCTGAAATAAAATAAATTGTACTCCCCACGTAGGCCTATAATTTGCCATTGTAGAGGGGAGCGAGTAATCCATGAGTTTATTCGTCACAATTTTGTCACCACAGTACATAAAATTATACTACACTATTTAACACTATTTACACTAATTATTTACACTCATTAACTATAAGAAATTACTGAAGGAAAAAATTGAAAAAACTATTTCAGAATGGTTACTGATAGTCGCCGGCACACAGATTGTACAGCGGTCAGAGTGTAGACTACGAGCTTGTCAAATTCCCCGAGCATGGAACCTGAGACTCGCTGGCATATTTACAATGATCATACTTCAGCTGTATGGTATAGCCTGAAGCAAGGAGAGGGACACAAAGCGACATTGCATACTACACAATACTGAGTATCCCGTCGCTGGCCTTGCGCCACGCAAACAACGCATCTCTTATTTACGGGCAGTCTTTGATTTTGGGCCTTCCCGAGAATAGAGTTGACAAGTCAGTGGGTGCGGGTCTCACTGATCGAATTGGCAAGGCTGCGTTAGGGGTAGCGTTTACATGCTTCTGAAAGAGTTTCTGCACGATTTGAATACGAAACTCCAGCTGAGTTAATTTACCGCCGTGTTTACCACGAAAGCATTGAACACTTATGTCCAGCAAGTGTCTAAAAATCTTGTGGTAATATTTCTTCATTCTTTTTCTCGCCGCACTGTACGGTACGTGTTACGGGGTTACCCCTGGAATGCAGAGGTGAAAGAAGGTGCGGGCTGGAATGGGTCAATCCACAAAGCCGAGATATGAATTAAAATTGCAATAAAGGTTATATTTTAGAAAATATCAAATCTTAACAATTTTCACATAAAATTTCAACAAATAAGTCAAATCAGGTACAAGACCAGGAAAGCCAACATTTAGAGACAATTTAACAATCTAGGCCTCAAGCCCTTAATTTACAATTTCTGAGCTCTCAGCTCACAACCACATTTACCAAAGGGCAGAACACCCCTAATAACGAGCACTTGCTCGAACCTTTGAATATCAAGCGCCTCTGGGGCGCACTTACCACAAATAAGAGCTGACCCGCTCTGAGCCTATTAAAGGCCACAACAGACTTTACCATTAACTGCCCTCAAGGTACACTTACAAAGAAACAGGGGTATCTTGTACCCTACCTACTGGGCCTTAGTAGAAAAATAACAGGTTAAGTTAATGGCCCAAAATGCAAAATGAATGGAGGCGAGAATTTGCACTCCTACATGAAACTTTGTATAACCTACGAGGCACTAGGCTTTCAGACCTTCCCCGCGGGTTAAACTGCTGAGGTAGCAAGAAATAAAGATGTTAAGTGGCCATTACCTTATTGAAGAACTGCTGCCTTAAGAAAGAGGCGCTTTCCGCCTCCTGCTACACGTCCAGACACTTAAGTTAACTGTTGATGATGTGGCCGAGAGACAAGGAAATCGGCAGTTTTTATACCCTCAAGTCAAATTCGAGACCTTTCATGAATAAAACAGCCACACCCACAGGCTTTTATTGGCTGGCTAAAAGTTACACATCAAAATTGAAGAAGACACGATTGGTCAAAAATTAATTATAGAAATAATTGATTGGCTAACTTAAAAACTGGCGGAAAGAAAAGATTAATATTGCCAACCCACAAATGATAGAATGAAATTTAGTGATAGGAAAACTTACGAGTACAAAATATATTCAAGAAAAGTTCCTTCACTTCGCACCAGGGTGCATGATCATAGTTTTTTTAGTAGAGACATCTATAAGAGAATGTCCACACTTCTTGATCAATGGAAAACAAAACAAGTTGAAATCCACACAGTATTGACAACTTCATAATCACAAAATTTTCGGTAGTGACATCTTCTGAGAAACTTATGAGTTGATCCAGTTTTTAAAGTTCAGATTTTCTCCTGTAGAGGATGTTTTATTGGCGCAAGATTGAAAACTGCGTTGTAGGGGTGTACCGCCCGGTACAGTACGATACATTGGTTCGATAAGTCCACCCCTCCCGTCAAGTCGTTGTACTCCATACATACGACCGGCTTCTTTGGTTTCTCCTTTCTTGTTTAGAACAGTGCGCATTTCGGCGTCATGAATACTACTCAGCATGCAGACGTCCCTCTCGTCTTTCCACTTCAAGGCCATGAGTTTGTTTTTATAGGCAAAAGCCACCTCCCCTTTTTTCAGCTTTTTTCCCCACGATGTCCTTCGGAAGATTTTTTCTGTTATATTTTACAGTACCGACAGTGTCAGTCTGAAACTCATTGAGCTGATTGAAGAGTTCCGGGTTAGTATAATTATCTAGAGCTATGAGGTATCCTTTGTTTAGAAGAGGTTCGGCTAGAGCAAACACAATTTTCGAGGGCTTCGTATACTGAGAAATATCTACCCCACAAACCTCATTTACTAGCTCAGTTTCCTTGCCTGTGTACTACAGGATATTCCACACATATCCTGTTTTAGCCTCGCATACTTTGATTCCATCCCGAAGCGAGCGTTCTTCTTCGGAATGTACATTTTCCACCCCAAGCGACCTTTCCAAAGGAGTAAACTTTCGTCGTTCGGCTTCACTTTGTAGAGTTTTGGGGATACTTGCCGATCGTAAGCCTCATTATCTGAGAAATGTAAAAATTTCAGGAGAGGGGAAAAAAGTTTCTCGGACATGGTCTCATAAAATACGGGCGTAGCAAACAATCTGTTACTTGAAAAATATTGAGATAGCTTCGGCTTTTGAATTATACCCTGAAGAAAAAGTATCCCAAATAAAAGTTTTATTTCTTCCTTGGTAGTAGGAACCCAATCCCTCTCCCTGCTTTTCATTTTAGCTGTTCTTATACTAGCTTGTATTGACTGAGTGTACAGATTAGTTTGCTGAATTAAGTTCGCACAGTTCATCGTCAATGAAATAATCATATTTCGTCCGGTTCTTTTAAATTTAAAAGTTCGCCCTGGATTCCCCTTGGGTATGTAGCTGGAAATCGGGATCTCCTACATCCCCTTACATCCCAGTCACTAGGTGGAGTAGGAGGCAAATCGCTCTCACTTTCTGACTCGCTACTTTCATCAGAGCTCGAACTCGACACCTGTCCACGGCCTCTAGGCAGCAGACCTACTCAGACGGAAGCACTCGTGCTTGGAGCATCTAATAGCGGGATAGTTTCACCATTACTATCTAAACTAAAATCACTGCAACTATTTTCCTCACTGAGATCGAGAATATCCCGTATATCGTCACTCGGAAGATCTATAATTCTTTTGGACATGTTCACAACAAGTAGCAAATGCTACATGCAGAATTAAAACAATAAATCACAAGATAAATTTATATACCAACAAAACAACTTATGAGAGCGAACAACATTCACGCCGAGACGCAATACTATGCTCCATGGGGCACACTGACTGAGCTTCTCGCCAAGCGCCACATAGGTTGTTCTTGCACTACGCAGCTATGTAGCAGATAACAAGGGGATTCCCAGACGAGAACTGCTTAGATACGCGAAGGTGAAAAAATTTGTCAGATGGCGGTACCTCTCGGAACATATGGAGAAAGTTTCTAACCTACAGCTTGTTTCGTAACGGAGATAAAAAATAAAAACTATCCGCGCTTCACATGACGCGCGCCCACCAGTGGACTTGCTTCGGCCGCGTCACCTGAAGCGAGCCCCACTCTATGGGTTAAGAAGACTAACATTTACCAAAAATAGGGTGGACAAACGGGGAGGAACTTCAAAATCAGATGCATGGAGCATGTAAATAATATAAATATAATAGATACTCGGCAGTTGGCCAGCACATTCAAGATTCAAAGCATAGCTTCAGTAACATACAAAAGGATATTGAGGTGATCATGAATGTGGACAACGGCCCTATTCTTGACGTCGCAGAAAATTGCTTCATTCACTTAGACCAGTTCTTTAACTCCAATTGAAATCTCAGAAAAAAACTAACATTCTTTTTGATTTTTTGAATTAAGTCTTTAGGTGTGTTGATCTTCCAAGTACGCGGTCAATATTTAGAGCGATACACAATACCCTATCACATTACAGACCCCCACCACACTGTTCACAAGACCCGCCAACCCATTACTCCCCCAACACGATTCTCATCCCGCCTTCTCCCCTCCAGCACATAAATCTGTCTCTCCTCACTAAAGTCTCAACACGCTGTTCCAAGGTGAGCCACATTTAACATATACCAACACATTTCAACTTGCCCAAGCCTATTATCTTTTAATATTTACGTACCTTTATTTTTATTCTCTCTTCAGCCTGATAAAAATTCTTCCAATTGAACTGAGAATTTTTAGACCTACTTTACTGCAAGAAAAAGAATACTGAAGGACAACCTATTACCACTGACTGTTCCTTATAATTTCATATACATCAGTGTAAATTTTAACAGTCAAGCCTTTCGAAGCAATGTGCGATCAGAAGTCTACAAGTTCATCACACGATCAAAGTGTGTGTATTAATTTACATTCTCACTTTGACAACATTCGAATCAATAGTGTCTTAGCGGACTGCCAGATTGTTCAGGGATTTCAAATGCAACTGTTAATGTCTCGTCGTGCATTGGCACCAGGACGGACCAGCCAGAGCTGTATACCAAGCGATTCTAACAAGTCCTTGACGTTTTATTTGACACAAGGTATATATAGGTGTTTTAATGACTTTTGGCTTTGAAAATGTCAGAACTTTCTATTAACTTTGATTGGTAAGAAAACCACGTACACGTCTCGGTAGTCACTACGCCGGTTCTAATTATTATTATTTTATTAACACAAGATGTTAATGGGTGTATAAAGACTTATGCTTTGATAACATATCAAAAAACCTTCTGATATTTGAATAGTAAAAAACTGTACATACTTCAATGTGTCATTACTCCAGTTTTGATTATTATGCCATTGCTCATTTGTCTGACGGTTTGACGCATGGTGAAATAGGCCGGTAAAGACTTTTATACTCTGATAATATGTCGGAACCTTATATTAATCTTTGATTCATAAGAAAACGTACATATCTCAGTGTGTCAGTCTGCCAGTATTAACGTTAGGTATGAATGGGTGTGTAAAGACTTGTGATTGATAACATTTCAAAAACCCCTCTTAATCTTGGAATGTACATATTTCAATTTGTCACTACACCAGTTTTAATTATTATGTCCTTGCTCATTATGGCTGATGATGACACTTAAATGTCAAAACAGGTCCCATGTTAAATGTTGTAAATAACATCTATACAAGACGTAATTAGTATTGAATAGGTTGAACCTTATAAATAACTCTTCTGTGATCTCAGTTCAATACGGAAACAACAGTGAAGCTTATATCTTTGAGTAAAGCAATATATATATAGAATCCTCACTTCGTGGGAGTGTCTATCTCGGCAGCAATTTTCAATTGCCTGTAGTTGGCCTCGACTGGCAAAATAGAAGAGAGAATGTCAGAGATTGAGGGGATGTTGCACAATAACATGGCACACAAACTTGGCTCCTAACTATCTCTTGTTTACTTATACTGACACGGGGGTTGAGAAAACCAGCCCTCGTAAGTAAGAATTTTGAAATTGTTAAAGCTGTTTAAAAATGTATGTGACCCAGATTTGTTTTATTTAGCTTATTACTTACAGTACAAGAGAACAAATTACAAAAATTAGTAAATGAAATGAAAACCTACAACCTGTTTTCCAGTCAATGACCGGGTCAGGGATGTAATGAATGAAGCAGATATAGGCTATTAGTACGATGGGGTCGCCACTCCCAAAGTGATTTATTAATGAGTGATAGATGCTATGAAATGAGAATGGAGAGTGTTGGTGGAATGAAAGATGACAGGGAAAACCGGAGTACCCGGAGAAAAACCTGTCCCACCTCTGCTTTGTCCAGCACAAATCTCACATGGAGTGACCGGGATTTGAACCACGGTATCCAGCGGTGAGAGGCTGCCGTCTGCGCCACGGAGGCTCCAAAAATTAGTAATGAATTTATAAATTACTAGTACAGTAGAAGTCCGCTATAGCAGGTACGGTATTTAACGAGAACCCTGTTATAGCAATAGTTTTTGTCCGTCCCTTCAAAATTCCTATATTAGACTGTGCATTATCCTTTGGTTACAGCGAGAGCCCTACCACTGATGCATCCATTATTACGAGCGATTAAGCGCGTACGAATTAGTCAGTTACGGATATTTATGCACCCAGTCATTAAACTGCATGTGATAGATCATCTTCGGTATCGTTTTCTCGCTATGTCCACTAGCGAGCTCTCTCTAAGACATTCGAAGGCAATATCGGAGTCGATTAGTAATACCCGTCAACTGCTGTTCCGTAAAGAAAAATGAAAATGAAAGAGATGTTTTCGTAATAAATGCATAAATAACGTGTCCGATAACGGTTGTTAACTCGTTAAAAATAAAGGCTGAAGTAAACGATCTATACCGAAATGAACTGAGAATGTCATACACCTGAAGATATGGCAGAGTACATCCCTGATTCCAGAGGATAGTTTATATTTTCGCACGTCTAGTTAAATTTCGGAAAGACTATTGTCATATAAATTTTTAGCGAGGAGGTTATCATTTCTCTACATGCATTTGAAATGTTTTTATGACGCATATTCTATACGGTTAGGTTATTTCATGCCGTTTGAAGAAGAAAACTGAAATGTTTGCCGCAGAAGCCTCTGGAGTGATACCGTATTTCTCCGAATCCTAGACTGTAAATTACAATGTGAACATACCACCATCTTGCTGATAGCTGGCATATCAACTTTATCTCAACCTACATAAATTTTGAAGGAATGTATGTAACCATTCTTTGAGTCCGACAGTTGATAAAACTTCACACCAATCCGTTCTTGCTAAGATTTGTTGCACTGAATGAAATGGAGGGGACCTCTGCATTTCATCAGTGATTCATCTAATAAAATGTTCATACCGGATGTGTACAATATTCTAAATTTGGTTTCCAAGACGATAGGAAGTATCAGCTACCTCATTGTTAGCCAGATGTAAACATTTGCTCAGTTCGAGAAATCTGCTGCGAGGCATGACGGTTCTAAAATAGGGTGTATCAACACATATCTTTGCATCAGTAACTATGAATTGTTGGTTTTTGTACCAGTCCCATTAGAATACAAAGGGCAATATATGCACGGATTTCATTTGAGTTTGTCTGAGAAAAGTTGGGATCCGCACTGGCATACCTATTAGTTTAGTCTATGAACTGTACAATGTTGTCATCTAAGTACTTCCAGTAAATGAAATCTCTACTTACCTTCAATTTCTACATATACCACTACCGGGATTCACTCCACGTGCTCCAGAAAAGTTGTGAATAATTGGAGAATTCTGTATTCTGTTGTTGACAAGATGGCCGAGAAAGAAGTCGCTTGCTCGCAAGAAGGGCTGTTGTTTATATGGAGATAATTGGTATTCATCACTGGATATGTATCTTTATTTTGTGGAACAGTCAGCGCTAATAGGAAAAATATGCCCGAAGAAATAGGTAAGGTACAGCTCCAGAAGGGGGAGGCAATTAAATATTCTTGCAACAATATGTGTGCGATCAAATGGAAAGACAAGAAAAATATTCTGGTGCCTTCAACAATGCATGGACTGGACTTTGCATGTACTGGCAAGATTAACTTATCCTATTCAAACCCGCAGCATATCCTATAATGCTAACATGGGAGGTGTAGGTTTAGGAGACCAACTTCTTAGTCGATTTCACGTTATGCGTAAAACACACGAGGCATTAAAAAAATATTTTAAAAAATATTTTCGGTATGATCCTCCTGAATTCCCACATTCTGCACCGAATTGTCAATTGGAAACAGGACAGAACATTTAATGTTTTCAAACAGAAATTGGCAGAAGTTATTGGTTGTTTATTTCAAGAGGAAGTTGTAGCTAGATGTTCTCGTACCTAGAGAGCTACCGCCAGGATTGACTGGCCGCAGCTTCCTAATCAAAAAATAATTAAAATATTTTGCTTGGTTTTGTTTTCCCTAAAAACTCTCCCTTTGGATCAAAGCGGGACATTCACCCTCTTTGTCCATTTTCAGTCTAAGTTGAGGAAGAAGTTGCACTGGTTGGAATATCTGCATTATCGTCACCACTGTCACTGTCGCTACTTGAACTGGAATCGAGAATGTCTCTTCGCAACTACTAAACATTCACATCAGCTGGACCCGAACCCTGTATATTCGAGCCTGCAGTACTTATTCCAGGTAAATTCCTGTCATAAATTCTCCTCCAGCAGAACTTCACTAAGATCACTATTCTCTGCACTAAATTCCAACATTTAATTCATCATGACCCGCAAATCCTCTTCCTCTAACGGTGGGGTCCGGTAATTCGTTTTAGATACTTTAACAGAAAAAATGTAAAAATCAAATACAACCCTGGTCTCTGCAGTTTGGAAGGAAATCATGAATTGTTCCTGTATTACGAATGCGTACAATAATAAATGTTGTGTAACTTGCTGTAAACACACTCCAGTCGTAAAGGAAGAACTCGAGACCGGGGATAATAAATCAGGTCACAGATATAATATGTCATCAGAGAGGACTGTTCAGTACTATAATCTCTAGAAATCCCTTGTACAGCAAAAGGGCGATTAGGCGACGAGCTAAAGCTTCAAAACTAGGCTATTCGGCCGTTCTTGCTCGGACATACGCTGTGTTCCTTATGATGCAACTCGTGGATTACATTGGTATTGGGAGAACATAGTTGAAAAAATTCACATCAGCGGGCAGACTCATTCAGAATACGCTGCTGAAAAAGAAATAAACCTCTGCAGGCAGTGAACTGAGAAAAGAAACATAATTTAAATTGGCAGATATATCTGCGTTCCCCGACTTGTAGCCGCGGATCTCGCTGCATTGACCACCAAACAGGTTAAGCGTAACTTATGAACAGCACACATTTAAAATTCATCACAAATTCACTTCACTGGTCTTAGGTATCATAATACACTAAGAATTGACAAATAAACGTTGTCACTTGATGGTGTGCACATCCGTTACTTTCAATATTTGTCCGTGTTTCGGACAAAAAGAAAAAAAATACAGATTACAACAACTATAAAGGATAACATAATAGGATGTTTCGTGGTGTGGGTTACTGTAGTCGCGTCCTAGTTTGTGAATGATGGGCAACGGCTGACTGGCCTAGTGGGTGGTCCTAAGAGTCGGGATACCAGTTGCTACGGAATGGGAGTGGGCATCCCGGACATATTCTGAGTCATGGCTTTCCTTGTGCTCGGATGGCTAGGGCTATACAATCCACCGGTGGTCCATGGGAACTTAGAATTTCCATTTGGAATTGCTAGGCGGGCATTAATTCCATTGTGGAGTTTTATCTCCCGTATGCAGTTATCAGACTGTGCTTCATAAATAAGCTTCTGATAAGTTCACCTGCATACACCCCAGCGTCAGTGGGTAGGGTCTAACGCATCCCACTCTGAAGAGTCTAGTGTCAGACCTAAGACGAAACGCTGGTTAATAGAGCAAATGCCGGAAAAGCCATCCATCTAATTTTTGATCTGATTTTTGATATGCTCTATTGGTGGAAAAGAATCTAATTCCCTCCATGGGAACTTAGAATTTCCATTTGGTCTACCCCTACCGTTCTTGCCACCTACACTTCCTTCAAAAACCAACTGAACAAGTCCTGGGTGTCTTAAGATGTGTCCTATCATTCTATCTCTTCTTCTCGTCAAATTTAGCCAAATCGATCTCCTCTCACCAATTCGATTCAGTATCTCTTCATTCGTGATTCGATCTATCCATCTCACCTTCAGCATTCTTCTATAACACCACATTTCAAAAGCTTCTATTCTCTTTCTTTCTGAGCTAGTTATCGTCCATGTTTCACTTCCATACAATGCCACGCTCCACACAAAAGTCTTCAAAAACATCTTTCTAATTCCGATATCAATGTTTGAAGTGAGCAAATTTCTTTTCTTAAGAAAGCTCTTCCTTGCTTGTGCTAGTCTGCATTTTATGTCCTCCTTACTTCTGCCATCGTTGGTTATTTTACTACCCAAGTAACAATATTCATCTACTTCCTTTAAGACTTCGTTTCCTAATCTAATATTTCCTATATCACCTGCCTTCGTTCGACTGCACTCCATTACTTTTGTTTTGGACTTATTTATTTTCATCTTGTACTCCTTACCTAAGACTTCATCCATACCATTCAGCAACTTCTCGAGATCTTCTGCAGTCTCAGATAAAATAACAATATCATCGGCAAATCTCAAGGTTTTGATTTCCTCTCCTTGGACTGTGATTCCCTTTCCAAATTTCTCTTTGATTTCCTTTACTGCCTGTTCTATGTAAACATTGAAAAAGGAGAGGGGACAAACTGCAGCCTTGCCTCACTCCTTTCTGGATTGCTGCTTCTTTTTCAAAGCCCTCGATTCTTATCACTGCAGACTGATTTTTATACAGGTTGTAGATAATTCTTCGTTCTCGGTATCTGATCCCTATCATCTTCAGAATCATAAATAGCCTGGTCCAATCAACATTATCGAATGCCTTTTCTAGATCTACGAATGCCATGTACGTGGGCTTGTCCTTCTTGATTCGATCCTCTAAGATCAGACGTAAAGTCAGGATTGCTTCACGTGTTCCTACATTTCTTCTGAAGCCAAATTGATCTTCCCCCAACTCAGCTTCAACTTGTTTTTCCATTCTTCTGTAAATAATACGTGTTAAAATTTTGCAGGCATGAGATACTAAACTAATATTGCGGTAGTTTTCACACCTGTCAGCACCGGCTTTCTTGGGAATAGGTATAACAACATTCTGCCGAAAATCGGATGGGACTTCTCCTGTCTCATACATCTTGCACACTAAATGAAATAACCTTACCATGCTGGTTTCTCCTAAGGCAGTCAGTAATTCAGAGGGAATATCATCAATTCCAGGTGCCTTGTTCCTATTTAGGTCACTCACAGCTCTGTCAAACTCTGACCTCAAAATTGGGTCTCCCATTTCATCAGCATCAACAGCCTCTTCATGTTCCAGAACGAAATTATCTACATCGTTACCTTGATACAACCGTTGGATATGCTCCTGCCATCTTTCTGCTTTGTCTTCTTTCCCTAGAAGTGGCTTTCCATCTGAGCTCTTAATATTCATGCACCTAGATTTCCTTTCTCCAAAGGTTTCCTTGATTTTCCTGTATGCAGCATCTACCTTTCCCAGGACCATACAGCCTTCGACATCCTTGCACTTCTCCTTCAGCCATTCTTCCTTAGCTACCTTGCACTTTCTATCCACTTGATTCTTTAATCGCCTGTATCCTTTTCTTCCCTCTTCATTTCTAGCATTCTTGTATTTTCGTCGTTCATCAATCAGGTCTAGTATCTCCTGAGTTATCCACTGATTCTTAGTTGATCTTTTCTTCCTTCCTAACATTTCCTCAGCAGCCCTACTGACTTCATTTTTCATGACTCTCCACTCTTCCTCTACTGTGTTTCTTTCGGCCTTTTCATTTAGTCCTTGTGCAACATGTTCCTTGAAACGATCCATCACACTCTTTTCTTTCAACTTGTCTAGATCCCATCTTTTTGCATTCTTTCCTTTCTTCAATTTCTTCAACTTCAGATGGCATTTCATGACCAACAAGTTGTGGTCAGAGTCCACGTCTGCTCCTGGGAAAGTTTTGCAATCCAACACCTGGTTTCTGAATCTCTGCCTAATCATAATGAAGTCTATTTGATACCTTCCAGTGTCTCCAGGTCTCGTCCACGTATACAGCCGTCGTTTGTGGTGTTTGAACCAAGTATTGGCGAGGACTAAATTATGGTCAGTGCAGAATTCAACCAGCCGACTTCCTCTTTCGTTCCTTTGTCCCAATCCAAATTCTCCTACTGTGCTACCTTCTCTTCCTTGGCCTACCACTGCGTTCCAGTCTCATGGATATAATTAGTGATAAGTTCACAACAGTGGACAGTAAGCGGGTTCAGGGTATAGAAAGAGATTGGGTGGCATACAGGGATGCTGTAGTAGCAACAGCAAGGGGATGCCTAGGAAGAACTGTATGTAAAGATGGGAAAAAGCGAACATCTTGGTGGAATCGGGAAATGAGAGCAGCTTGTAGATGTAAAAAGGTGTATTTGATATGGCTTCAAACGCAGGTTGATGCAGCAGGGAATTGTATGTAGATGAAACAGAGCAAAACAAATAGTTGTTAAATCCAAAAAAAGTGGGAAGATTTTGGTATTCACGTGGAAAGGCTAGGTGAAGCAGCAGGGAAACCTTTCTGGACAGTGATAAAGAATCTTAGGAAAGGGGGTGGGAAAGGAAATTAACAGGGTTTTTGGGTAATTCAAGTGAACTCGTAGAACCCAGGTAATCACTGGACAGGTGGAGGGAATATTTTGAAAATGTTCTCAACGTAAAAGGAAATCTTCATCGTGGTGTCGTGAACAATGGAGCTTTGTGGGAGGAGGAAAAGGTGAAATTACACTTCAGGGAGTGGAAAGGATAGTAAATAAACTCATTGCCATAAAGCAGCAGGAATAGATGAAATTAGACCTGAAATGGTGAAGTATAATGGGAAGGCAGGGATGAAATGGCTTCATAGAATGAGATTAGCACGGAGTGTTGGTAAGGTACCATCATATTGGACAAAAGCAGTAATTGCATGTGTCTGCAAGCAAGGGAACAGGAAGGATTGCAACAATTATCGAAATATCTCATTGATTAGTATACCCGGCAATGTATTCACTGGCATCTTGGAAAGGAGGGTGCGATCAGAGGTTGAGAAGAACTTGGATGAAAACGAAGTGTGGTTTCAGACCACAGAGAGGGCTGTCAGGATCAGATTTTCAGTATGCGCCAGGTGATTGAAAACTGGTACGAGGGGAATAGATGTTTGTTTTGTAGTTATTGAGAAAGCATATGACACGGTACCGAGGGGGGGGAAAAACGTTAACCATACTGGGGGACTATGGGATCAAGGGTAGATTAAACTTGTTCAAAGGCATTTATGTTGACAATTCGGTGGTTAAGTGTACTTACAGGGGTTAAACAAGGATGTAATCTTTCACCTTTGTAGTTCACATGGTTCATCTGCTGAAAGGTATAAAGTGGCAGGGAGGGATTAAGTTAGTAAGCAGTCTGGCCTATGTCGACGACTTGGTCTTAATGACAGATTGTGCCGAAAGCCTTCAGTCTAATATCTTGCAACTTGAAAATAGGTACATTGAGTATTGTATGAAAATAAGCCTTTCGAAGACTAAATCATACCTGCCAACTTTCTCAATTTAGGCAGTAGACTCCAGAGTTTCGACATTCTTTCCTGCCTCCTGATTATTATTTCTCCCGATTTTAGCTTATTTTTTTGAGAACTTCAAACATTTGTTTCCAAATCCAGCCATTTCAGCTTTGTATGCAAATGACTGCAAGTCCTTCACTCATTGGCCGCTTTGAAATGAAATATCGACATTTATTAACAAGAAATACACGTGAACGTCCGAGGTTTATTGAAACCTGCATATCGGGACGCGTATATCGATTGTGAATCTCTCGTTTCGCGTGCTGTATGATCATTCACATCAGACTAGTCACCAGATTTGCAGTCTTTTTTTTAGGAATTTAGTGACAATGTCAAAGATAGTGACTAGTGACTTTTCTAGAGATTTTAGGAGACATTTCTGGCAAATTTTAATTTATTACTCGATTAAAATAACATTGTGCTTTGCATAATCACGAGGGCGCGTGATGCAATATATTAATCCATGAATTTGCTAAGTAATGCCATCTTAAGTGCACGACTGATTCACACGTGTGGAGCATAAGTTCATACTATTTTCGGAAGGCTATCGGAGAGCAATCATCTCTCTCATATACTTCCTGTGAGAGAATAGTGTGTGTAATTTTTAGCCTTGTATAGCAACTGTCGGGTTTTGAGACAATAAGAGTTATAATATACCATAGAACTCCAGTAATGCTCAAGACTTGTAAACAGTTTTTGCCAATTGTATCTCCTTATTCCTCCTGATTTTTCCTGTTTTTCATACCTAAATCTCCTGATTTTTGTTTTGTAAAGTTGGCAGGTATGCTAAATTGATGTCAATACGTAAGAAATTTGACAGAATTGAAGGTCAGATTGGTTATGCAAAGCTGGAACAGGTAGATAATTTCAAGTATTTAGGACGTGTGTTCTCCAGGATGGTAATATGGTGAGATTGAATCAAGGTGCAGTTAAGCTAATGCAGTGAGCTTGCACTTGCGATCAACAGTATTGTGTAAGGAGGTCAGCTCCCAGACAAAACTATCTTTACATTGGTCCGTTTTCTGACCAACTTTGCTTTTTCACAGGTTAGAAGTAAGACATGAAAATAGCAATAATGTTTGCTGGTAGAAACAGTTGGGAATAATGGCAGAAGGGTACTCGGAATGAGGGGATAAAGGCCAAGTTAGGAACGAACTCGATGGATGAAGCTGTATGCATAAACCGGCTTTGGTGGTGGGGTCATGTGAGGTGAATTGAGGATAGGTTACCTAGGAGAATAATGGACTCTTATGGAGGGTAAGAGAAGTAGAGCGAGACAAAGACTAGGATTGTTAGACTCGGTTTCTAACGATTTGGAGATGGGAGGTATAGAACTAAATGAGACCACAGCACTAGTTGCAAATAGATTATTGTGGCATCATTTACTAAATTCACAGAGGCTTGATGACTGAAGGCTGAAAGGCCTAATGGTCTTTAATGTTGTATGTACGTTTTCAACAATATGCTATATTCATGTGAATATATCTCTTAATGCCCTTCTATATCTCATTTTAGTCTAAAATTGTTTTCAAGCAAGTAATTAAATATTTTCTTCAATCAGGAAAATGGCTCCCAATCTGGGAGTGAGCTGATGTGTACAGAGCTCCCTGCTTAATAGTCCAGTCAAGATGTACATCCGTGCTTGCAAAAGTTCCAGTCATTCTGAATTTTTTATATGTTGTTAGGACTTAAACCAATATTAAAAAAACAAATTTGCAATTTCCACAGTGCTGTGCGAGCTGCGGTGTACCCAAAAGACCATGAAATTTTCAGACTTTTTTCAGGTTTTGCTCAATATCTCAGTGAAAGAAGGGTCTGACCAGTATAATCACTCCACATGCTTTTAAAGTAGACTAAATTTGCTACAATTTGAGACCAGGGCGAGCTCTATACAGTGATTGGTTCCCAAGATAGTTATTTGAAAATAGGCCATTTTTTCCAAAAAGTGACATTTTTTCAAAATCTAAAATACACATCCCACATCAAATATTATATGAAATGAAGTTGTAGTAAATTTAATTAACTTTAATTTGAGACCAGTGGTACCTGTAGGCTCGGCAGTTCTCTCAAAAATGGCAGATGACAAAAACCAGTCATAAGTGGGTTTTGGGGGCGAAATGCAATTGAACTGTTCTCACGCCTTTTTATTTTATTTTTGTTATTGTTCAAAAAATTCACGAAAAGAGAAAAGATAATATACCTATCAGAAATTATGTCATCATCAAACCTTGTTTTATATACCTACATACTAAAATGCCTGTACAAACATCATGATACCTACTATAACGACAAATTACATTTACACAAAAAAGAAAACTAATATAAATCATGTAGGTATTGTGTTTTGGTTGCCAAATCATGCCTTTCTTTTTATCTTGGATGGCCTGGGCTTGGGCTCGCACGAAGATGGTCTCTCGATGGCTGTGATGCACTTTGGGAGAGGCATTTCAGCTCCACATCCGGGACGTTAATGCACAATATGCCACTGCTGGCAGAGAACTGAGCAGTGGAGCTCAGCCTTTCTGCATGAGCAGCCCCCAGAGCACCCTTTCTTGCATTTACATGAAATTTTTCGAAGAAGGGCAGAAGGTAATACCAATATAATGGTCCATTATTGGACATTATAAATTTTCCAGCTAACTCATTCTTGGTTGCCTGCGTTTCGCCCTCGTGTGCTAAGTTAGGCTCATCAGTTGGGACTTAGCATGGTGGTGGGGATGGGGTGAGTCTCTGAAAAGACAGTTTCCACCCCCAATCAGTGGGATTCAAGTTGACTCCCCGCCACTTCTGCACTTGGAGGTAGCACCTTCCTGCATGGTGACCTGCGGGATCTTCCGTCGGTGGCAAACGGTTGAGGTTTATGCTCGTTGAAGTGACACATATTTTATACGTCAGGAAATCCAAAGTATCCCTTGCGATGCCACCTCCATATAGAGCCACAACGCACTTGATGCCTGCTTCTCTCACGGCTTGTGGGGTGGAGTCTGGCCAAAGAAAGACCTCCACTTGCTCAGCAAGTGGTTCACTCTTGCTCAGGAGTGTGCCAAACGGTGCTGAGGTGGTACCGCACCCGGTAAACGCGTGGGTGAATAGTACTGTCCCTCGTGATCACTGGGAGTCCTGGTGGTTGTAGGACTTCATAGAGTAGTGACAGGAACCAGCTTCGCCCTTCGTGCTCTTCTGAAGGTAGGAGTTTGTCTCTTCAGCGCCTAAACCATTGAGAAGAACGAGCAGGTCGACGTCTTCTCCCACTATGACGACTCGATCGGCTACTGCTCTTTTTGAAAGCACTGTCATGACGATCTCGCGAACCGCATTTTCTTCGGCAACAGCCACTTCTACTCCCTCCTTCTGAAAGGCGTCACAATGAAGAGTTATTAGGCGTCTTTTGTTTTCATTGCGCAATACATGCTCTTGAGGAATTTGAATTCTTGTGGATTCATCAAACGTCCAATCGTAGCTGGAATGAGCTGCTTAGTGCTGGAGTCGTTCCGGTGTTTTGGTTTTTTTTCTTTTCTTTTTGTAGCCAATGCACCCCATAAAGGACAGGAAGAGGTGAAATCCACCAAGCCATACAACTACACTGTTCTATTGCGTTCGACAATATCTCTTGCTTTTATGAATAATGGCTGGTCAAAAGTGACGAACGTGATTTTCTGGCAATGAGCTTTACTCCGGTTGCTGGCTTCCACGAGTGAAGTATTCTAAGCAGCGGGAGGGGCACATATAAAATTCTGAAGTTATTAGTTACATGGATTGTACAGTCTACCCGTCAGGTCTCAAATGAATTTTTTAACAAAAACAAAAAATAAATAAATTTTAACTGTTGGAATAAAACCATAAAATCCCACTTACGACTTTTTGAGAGAACCGCTGGGCCTACAGGTACCAGTCTGGACTCAAACGAAAGCTAATTAAGCACAAACCCCTTTTCATGTTTCTCTTTCTGCTAGGGGCTTTACGTCGCACTGACACAGATAGGTCTTATGGCGACGATGGGATAGGATAGGCCTAGGAGTTGGAAGGAAGCGGCCGTGGCCTTAATTAAGGTACAGCCCCAGCATTTGCCTGGTGTGAAAATGGAAAACCATCTTCAGGGCTGCCGACAGTGGGATTCAAACCCCCTATCTCCCGGATGCAAGCTCACAGCCGCGCGCTTCTACGTGCTCGGCCAACTCGCCCGGTCCTTTTCATGTTTAACTTGAGTGGACTTTAAGGGGTTACCGCATTGTTTAGCTGAAGATGGTCCAAAAAAGACCGATGCCAGTCCTAATAGGAGTTTTAACATACCAAAAGTTACTTGCATATTAGACTTTTCACCAACAGCCAAAAAAGTAGGGTGTGTGTGTGTGTGTGTGTGTGTGTGTGTGTGTGTGTGTGTGTGTGTGTGTGTGTGTGTGTGTGTGTGTGTGTGTGTGTGTGTGTGTGTGTGTGTGTGTGTGTGTGTGTGTGTGTGTGTGTGTGTCTCTCTCCAATATGCGATACCAATTTTGTGCAGTGAATGCACTACTACTAGGCTATAAAAAATTGTACATGTAAACATTCTACACCATTCTTTAACAAACTTATTACTGTATTCTGAGTTTTACTGGATATTTTCTGTTGGAAGGCAGTGTTTCTAAATTTAAAAAGACAATAAATGGTGTACACATGACTTTTAAGCTTGGATATAAGTAAATATGGTAGTGAATTTGTTACTCTTCTATCACTTCATTCGTTTCATATCATTTTTAACTCTTCTGATGGCATTGTGTTGGAAAAGCTTGCTACAAAGATTCTTCTCACTTCATACTTGAACTCAAAGAGAAAAGGGATAGGGGTATCTTATTGTATTATGCAGTATTAATCAAAATAATTTGATGCCATGTCATTTCTCTCTTTCAATTCAGCAGTAGGTCTACCACACATCAAACCTAATCATTGCTTTTACTTTATCATTGTCTTGTGCTGCCAGCTTCCCGTCTACTGGTGTGTCATCATTCAAAATGACTATCTTCATTGCCATCTCATCAGCTATGCACTGTTATCGAGAGCGTTCATGATCCCGTCTTTTTGTAACTTAAAAAAAAAATGTTCTCATCTACAGAGTCTAAAAAGTGGGAATCTGTTTGCAAATGGTTTCTGGAGATGGTGTCTGTTATTCCCGGTTTGGGTATGTGTACATTCAAAATTGTTAGGTATGGGGATCCAACTATTCAGTACAAGAGATAGTGTTTATTATAAAGTCATCACATATTCATTTTATTTGGGACCAGTTTTGGCAATAGGAGACATGCTGTGAGCATGTGCTAGGAAAGTCTCATTCGACGTGGACTCGAGGAGTAGATCGGCACTGTGCTTCCAGAATTTACTCTGTAGTACATATAGATATGTATTTGATTCTGGACTTCTTCACACACACTGCTTTCGAACACTTCTAACTTAAGAGACTTTTAGAAGCACAGTGCCAATCTACTCCTCAGGAACTTGTTCCATTGTACATTTGCGTATTTGATCGGCGACTTCTTCATAATTTTTGGATCTATCAACGGGCTGTGCTATTCCCTAAAATTATACAGTGCCTCATTAACTGCAGTTAACTCTTCAAGAATTCGCTCAGTACTATATTTGGATACGTATTTGATTCTGGACTTCTTCCCATACAGTGCTCTCTAATGCTTATGTCCTACTGACGTTCACGATCCATGACTTCTTCATGATTGACACGCAGTGCTGATCCTTAAAATTATATAGTGCCTTATAAACTGCAGCTGATAAACACGTATCTGATTTTAGACTTTTTTCTTAACATTGTGTTATAGTGCTTCGTAAACTGCATCTGTCAGTATCATCTAAACTTCACATTTTTACCTGTGCATCTTACTTGTGATTGACTATATTTCAACAGACAATACTCACTAAAGATTTTAGTGCTTCACTGTCAGCAACCTACAAAATTCTTTATACTTTGCAATTTATTTATCTGTGCAATGTTTTACACTTATTTGTGATTGGCAGATGATGATAAAAAATACTGGTCGAAACCAGTACCTATTTATATTAAATAGGAATATAAACTTACATTCATTATTTTAATAGTATTGAAATGTTGAACCATTTTATACTTTCTTTTAACTTACTAGTGAACTCGCTTCAGTACGGAACAATATGAAATTCTTATCTCTTAATCCTCTGAGGTTGACACCTGGAAGGTTAATAAGTTGTGAAAATTCGCTCCAAAAATCTATCTCGCTTCATACCCGACTCTATAGTGTGTAAAAGGGAAACAAATGCACTATATTTTAATGCCATTTATATTTGAATTTCACACGGTTTCAAATGGGCTAGCTTTAAACTTGATCTGAAATAGGTAATGTTCTGCTTTTCTTGCCAGTCTATTCTCCAGGCTGCCTTTCGAGTACACTAAAGAATGAAGGATGCAAGGAATGAAGCATTATGCCATGGAAGGAACATTGGTCGTGGGATTCGTGAACTAGGCGTTGAGAGCGCTTCATGCTTTGAGCATGTGCTAGGAAAGTCTTGATTCAGCGCGTTCTTGCTGTGTTCACACGGAACAAGTTCCCTCGCTGGTTATAGTTTCTGGATCGTTGTTCAATCGTGAACGTATGAAAGTTGTTCGTGAACTACAGTAGAACCTCAATCAATCAATACTGATCTGCATTTAGGGCAGTCGCCCAGGTGGCAGATTCCCTATCTGTTGCTTTCCTAGCCTTTTCCTAAATGATTTCAAAGAAATTGGAAATTTATTGAACATCTCCCTTGGTAAGTTATTCCAATCCCTAACTCCCCTTCCTATAAATGAATATTTGCCCCAGTTTGTCCTCTTGAATTCCAACTTTATCTTCATATCGTGATCTTTCCTACTTTTATAAACGCCATTCAAACCTATTCGTCTACTAATGTCATTCCACGCCATCTCTCCGCTGACAGCTCGGAACATACCACTTAGTCGAGCAGCTCTTCTTTCTCTCAATTCTTCCCAACCCAAACATTGCAACATTTTTGTAACGCTACTCTTTTGTCGGAAATCACCCAGATAATAACCTCGATAATTTGAAATCGGTTAATTTAAAATCCCACCTAATGCGAAGAAGCCCTCATTCCCGGAAACATGAGGTATTGTTTTGCATGCTATTTAAAGTGTTTAATTAAAAATATGGATAATTCGTAATTCGAAGTACAATGTCGGTCCCATTACATAATTCAGACTTTTAATTCCAAACTGCCTTTACATTTTAAAACAAAAACATGTTGGAGTAATTTAAAATCAAAACTTATCCACGTCGTGATAGAACGCGTCATCCGAAAAGTGCAGGGGTAACTTTCTGCACTTTCACTCACTTTGGTGTGTCTACAGTGTGCTTTGTATTTGCTAGGTTCGAGTGAAATAGTATGTCTTTTGTATTCAGCATTTTCAGGAACGCCACAATATCAAGTAGCTGGCAGTGAGTGGAGAAGCAGAATACGCGAACGCTGGTGATGCCGACAGTTGACAAAAAATCGTGGCTCATATAATCAATTCGTACGCACCGAACAATATTGTCAGTGCCGAAGAAACTGCATTCTTTTAAGGCCAAGCTCAAACGGATTTAGTATGTTAAAGGAGAGAAGTAGAGCCGGGAAATTGTACAAAGTTAGTGTCTTTGTACTGTTGCAATGCACACAGAAGCGAGAAACTTTGTCCCCATGTCATAGGAAAGGTCGATAGCCACAATGTTGTAAGGGCATCGGCACTTTCTGTGCAAGTGCAAGGCATCTAAAAAATTAAACGGTACAGCAATCCAAACAAAAAAATAAAGCAGGGAAGCCAGCATAATTCGTCCTCGTGTTTGAATCGTGTGTGTTTTTCTTTTGTTGCGTGAGGTTATGTCTGTCACTGACTTATCCAAGTCCATTGTAAATGCACCTTGTTGGTTACATTTTGGAAATAGTTTTTTTTTTTCCATGGCTTTTGAAATGTTTAAACTGTGAATCAATGTGAGTGCATGTGTTAATGGGTCTTAGTGACACGGCAAGGGTTTGGCATTTCTGAATTAAGAGAGATATGCCATGGTGGGAAATCGTACAAGGACAGAGAGACTGTATTGTGTTGTAATGTAGATGGAAGCGAGAGACTTTCTCCCCTGGACATAGAATTAACCACAATGTTTTAAGGGCGTCGGGTACTTTCATTGCAAGTACGGGCATATAAAATGCATAAAGTACAATAATCCAATGAATAAAGCACTTGCACAGGGGAGCCAGTATTCCTCCTAGTCTTCGAATCATGCTTCTTTTTTTTTTTCTATCGTGTGAGGTTGTGTTTGAGTTATCCAAGTGCATTATTTGAATACTGTAAATGCACCTTGTTGGATACATTTTGGAATTTTTTTCATGGCATTTGAAAGGTTTGAACTGTGAATCAAGGTTAATTGCATGCAGTAAAAGCGGACCTCAGACTATTTTGTGACGGGGCAAGGGTTGACACTTCTGAAGTACGAATTGGCGGTTAATTGGAAAGCGCGTAATTCGAAGTCCAATTTTTTTGTCCCAACAACTTTGAATTAACGAGGTTTTACTGTATTTATACAAGAGTTGGGAAATAATTTGGGGAAAAAAAAATGACAAGAAAAGGAGATTGTCCCTGTGCCTTCTTGATGCGTATAGTGAAACTCATTTGGGGAACTACAGACGTCTGAGTACTACTACTACTACGCTCGTGCCATGTCCAGTCGTGATAGTTTCAATAATATTTGGTACCAGTTTCTTGATTGAGAGGAGTTTTCTGGTGCAGAGGGAAGGATTCGTATTGTTCAGAAGGAAAATTAGTGCCACAATCGTTTCGAGGAGGCTGGGCATCATACGCATACGGACTAACACTTCCGGATAGCGTGGACTTAAAGAAAATGGCACCTTGACTGATAATGTATTACCATTCCTTGTTTATCATCTGTCTTATGTGCTGTATATTTCCTCTAAATAAAATGTAGGATTGAGTTAATTGAAAGAAAATACTTTTCTGGTTCATATATATAAAAATTCTTGTATTCCCTAAAATTTTAAGTTAAATTAATATCGGGTAGATATGAAATAACTAAACGAATAGAACAATTTAAAAATGATATAATTAATGAAAGAAAGTGTTTACCTGTGTAAAGATTCATCTCGGAATACGCCTGCGTTAAATATTTTGGATGTCTGCATGCCATACATTAGGCTGGGCATAGCGCACACAGAGATAAACCCTTTTATTATTGTAGATTTCAGATATACTACGAAACAAGTAGATAAAATGTAAATTAAAACTAAAATTAATATAATCATAGAATAGATACAGGATATCTTCTTTGCCTACAAGTTTTGATAACGGCATTATCTTTGAAGAAAATTTATTAAAAATTTGAAAGAGATGTTTGTATCCAAGAATTTATCACTAAAATAGAAGTTGAAACTAAGTCCTTGCAGGAATAAGATCATTTGCACCTTGAAAAAGGATACCTCAAACTATGTAACAGACTTATCCTGGGTTATTTCAAAAATCTCCTTGCTCACTGATACGGGGATTTTTGTGGATCGCAGAGGTGGAAGGATGTGATGGGGTGAATGGGTCTAAGTACAATGTCGAGAATTGAATTTAAAACGTAAACTGAAGGTTATATTTTAAAAACAAAAAAAAAAAATTAACAATTTTACAGGTACAAGTAAGTAGCAATCATTAAACAGATGGGGAAAAATCCAAGGTTCGGAATCTTAACTCTTGGGGCTTTAAGCCCCTAGCTTTACATATCCTGAGCTACTAGCTCAAATTTACAAAAGAGCACAAATTTATACGTACATACATACTTACATTATCATTATAGACTGTTATGCCTTCCAGCGTTCAGTCTACAATCCTCTGTGAATTTACTAAACGTTGCCACAATCCTCGATTTACAACTAGTGTTGCGGCCTCATTTAGTTCTATACCTCTTGTCTTTAAATCGTTAGAAACCGAGTCTAACCATCGTAGTCTTGGTCTACCTCTACTTCTCTTACCCTCCATAGCAGAGTTCATTATTCTCCTAGGTAATCTGTCCTCCTCCATTCGCCTCGCATGACCCCACCACTGAAGCCGGCTTATGCGTGCAGCTTCATCCATCGAGTTCATTCCTAAATTAGCTTTTATCGCCTCGTTCCGAGTACCCTCCTGCCATTGTTCCCACCTGTTTGTACCAGCAATTATTCTAGCTACTTTCATGTCTGTTACTTCTAACTTAGGAATAAGATATCCTGAGTCCACCCAGCTTTCGCTCCCGTAAAGCAAAGTTGGTCTGAAAACAGACCGATGTAAAGATAGTTTCGTCTGGGAGCTGACTTCCTTCTTACAGAATACTGTTGATCACAACTGCGAGCTCACTGCTTTACGACACCTTGATTCAATCTCACTTACTATATTACCATTCTGGGAGAACACACAACCTAAATACTTGAAATTATCGACCTGTTCTAGTTTTGTATCACCAATCTGACATTCAATTCTGTTGAATTTCTTACCTACTGACATCAATTTAGTCTTTGAGAGGCTAATTTTCATACCATACTCAATGCACCTATTTTCAAGTTCCAAGATATTACACTGCAGGCTTTCGGCACAATCTGCCATTAAGACCAAGTCATCAGCATAGGCCAGACTGCTTACTACATTTCCACCTAACTGAATCCCTCCCCGCCATTTTATACCTTTCAGCAAAAGATCCATGTAAACTATGAACAGCAAAGGTGAAAGATTACAGCATTGTCTAACCCCTGTAAGTACCCTGAACCAAGAACTCATTCTACCATCAATTCTCACTGAAGCCCAATTGTCAACATAAATGCCTTTGATTGCTTTTAATAATCTACCTTTAATTCCATAGTCCCCTGGTATGTTGAACATCTTTTCCCTCGGTACCCTGTCATATGCTTTCTCTAGATCTACGAAACATAAACGCAACTGCCTATTCCTCTCATTGCATTTTTCAATTACCTGGCGCATACTGAAAATCTGATCCTGACAGCCTCTCTGTGGTCTGAAACCACACTGGTTTTCATCCAACTTCCTCTGAACGACTGATCGCACCCTCCCTTCCAAGATGCCAGTGATTACTTTGCCTGGTATACTAATCCATGAGATACCTCGATAGTTGTTGCAATCCTTTCTGTTCCCTTGCTTATAGATAGGTGCAATTACTGCATTTGTCCAATCTAAAGGTGCCTTCCCACTATACTTCACCATTTCAGGTCTAATTTCATTCATTCCTGCTGACTTATGACAATGGAGTTTATTTACCATCCTTTCCACTTCCTCAAGCATAATTTCACCAACATCATTTTCCTCCTCCCCATGAGCTTGGCTGTTCGCAACACCACCAGGATGATTTCCTTTTACATTGAGAAGATGTTAAAAATATTCCCTCCACCTCTCCAGTGATTCCCTGGGAACTATTATGAGTTCACCTGACTTACTCAAAACACTTCATTTCCTTTTTCCCTCCCTTCCTAAGATTCTTTATTACTGTCGAGAAAGGTTTCCCTGCTGCTTGACCTAGCCTTTCCAGGTTATTACCAAATCTTCCCATGACTTCTTGGATTCAACAACTATTTGTTTCCCTCTGTTTCTTTCATCTACGTACAAATCCCTGTCTGCCTCGGCCCTTGTTTGGAGCCACTTGTGATAAGCCTTCTTTTTACGTTTACAAGCTGCTCTCACTTCTTCATTCCACCAAGATGTTTGCCTTTTCCCATCTTTACACACAGTTGTTTCTCGGCATTCCCTTGCTGTTTCTACTACAGCATCCCTGTATGCCACCCATTCACTTTCTATATCCTGAACCTGCTTACTCTCTAATGTTTGAAACTTCTCACTAATCATATCCATGTACTTCTGTCTAATTTCCTCGTCCTGGAGATTCTCTACCCTTATTCGTTTGCAGACAGATTTCACTTTCTCTACCCTAGGCCTAGAGATACTTAGTTCACTACAGATCAGATAGTGGTCTGTATCATCGAAAAATCCGCAAAAAACTCGTACATTCCTAACAGATTTCCTGAATTCGAATTCTGTTAAGATACAGTCTATTATGGATCTGGTACCCCTAGCCTCCCATGTGTAGCGGTGAATAGCCTTATGCTTGAAGAATGTATTCGTAACAGCTAAACCCATAATAGCACAGAAGTCCAGCAAGCACTTCCCATTCCCATTATCTTCCCCACGTTTACCAATTACCCTTTCGTATCCTTCAGTTCTATTCCCAGCTCTCGCATTGAACTCGCACATTAACACTATTCTATCCTTGCTGTTGACCCTGACCACGATGTCACTCAATGTTTCATAAAACTTGTCAACTTCATTCTGATCTGCACCCTCACATGGTGAGTACACGGACAAATTTATACAAGGGCAGAAATCCCCTAATTCAAAGAGCACTTGCTCTCAGTTTCACCAGTAGAGTAGTTCTTTTGGGCGCTGGATTTAAATGCGGGCGTTGGGGTGTACCTCCCCGTACACTCACAATAGTTGAAAGATGACACAAACCCACTTTTCACTCTTTTTATAACATTTTGAGGTTTAACTGTCTTTATTGGTGGGCAAATGAAGCACTTTCTTAATAAGCTCTTCCTTTCTCGTTTGGAATGTTCTGGTATCATCACTTCTTTGGTTCTTGATGACTTCTTGTTAGCACAGATTGTTCGAGGGACAGTTGGATCAGCGAAATTGTTAGTGAAAACTAACATGAAACTGACTTTGTGGAGGATTCGGATCATACCAGTTCTGTTTCAAACAAAGGATTCAGTGTAGATTAGGAGAGTTTTCTAACCTGTTTAAGTTTTGTGCTGCGATGTTTTGTTGGAGCTTAAATTTAACACTTTGAAGACGCTGTCACCACACGTGGGGTGACGGACCCTCATACAAAATATAGTATGTTGCCCCTCATGGGGTGACACGGTAGTGTGTCCAGGCCTCTCAACTTCAGGCTGTCGCACGAAACTAGCGCTACCATTCGCTGTTGTATTGCATTGCTAGTTCACTTAAGGTGTCCATAGAGTGCAGCGCAGTGCCCGTTCCTTTCTCAGCTTGCTGTGCATTGCGCAACAGACAGTGGAATTTCTGACATTTGTCACCCCCGCAACCATCAGAATTCAATTATTAATGGCAAGGAAAATGTGGATTGGAGTTTATTATTGCTTTATTATTACATACTGGTTGAGATTTAGCACTCAGATGAAATTGTAAACCGGAGCTACGTGTAAATAAATACAATGTTTCTGTAAACCTGAGAATGTTCCCCAGTAATTGTCACTGGCTGGTGATTTGGTTGAATCATTGCCCGGTGCAGCACCGGAATCTTGGCTAGTGTCCTCACTACACCAACTACTGTCTAATTCCGACTCGGAAAAGGTGGCATCACATTGCAAATTCTAAATGTCAACATCTCTTGATTCAACATTCGAACCATTTTCAAGTTGTTCTTCTATCTATCGGTAATCATGGCTTACTCTATACAGAAACACGTAACATGAATTAAATTCTCGTCGCAAAACTGTAAATTACAAGGAACTCGTTGAAACGCGCGTAAATCAACAGCTCACAACACAGACACAGTGTTCCACAACAACAAAGGTAAAAAGGCTGTCACCCCTGTAGGGGTGACGTGCGCTTTCTCTGTTGGATAGTCAACCTGATAACCATGTCACCCCGATGGGGGGACACAAAAATAGTAACTTTGAACATGAATTATGTCTTTGATTATCATCTACGAATGAAATTACGAACATCCGTAGCCGACAACAACCTGAAAAATGTATATCGCATTTCAGCAGTTTACCACGAAAAAAAGCAAATGTATACGTCGACGCTAGTGTGAACATCGTTCATTATTATTTTATTTGGGTAATCAGTCCGTCACCGTTACATTGGTAGCCAGTAGTGTGATTTTGTGAACTAAGGATTAGTAGATGGTAATTGACCCAAACTAACCTTAAAATTAGGTAAGATTTGAATGCACCTTACGACATTCTCATCTTGTTTTTTTTCTTCCTCCCTTTCATGATGTCTCGAGTCGTTCCTACTCCTCATTTGAGAAAGGAATTATGCTAAAACTCCGGATTCGTAACGTAAATCCTGCAGGGACTCTTAGGGACGATAAGAGTTTATTTGCTTCTTCTCTTACCATACCGGTGACCGTTTCCGAGCTAACCGCAGATGAATTGGGCGAGTCTTCGGCCGTGATTAAGGATAAATTGCCGGACTTGCATGGCGCCAGTATATCTCTGATTGGTTTTTCTAGGAATTGCACAATGTAACCACGACGGATTACACAAATAAAATAATAATAATATTAATAATAATGATATTTTAAACACAGTAAAAGAAAAACTTAAAGCTCCAACAAGACTTCTGTACACAACGGCTGCCGCATGTTAGCACCTCTGGCGGTCGTAGGGTAAACTGAAATTACCGGGCGGGCTATTTAAATCGTTTAGCGAGTAGGGTGCCCATGTTCTCACTCCCTCCACTCTTAAAAATATTAATTTATTTTTTCTTTCTCTTACCTTTTTCCAAAATACTTCATTCCGAACAATGATACACCTGGAGGTTGGCCTGTGCTTTTATTATATTATTTTTTATTTTATTTATTTCTTGGTGGAGAAAAGAAGCTAACCAGCTTTTGCTGCTTATTAAGTTTATTTTTACAAATTCACAAAGCCAGGAAGGAAGGAAGAAAGGAAGGGATTAACCAGAAGGTGAGTGGGATTGGCAATCCTTATTTCCGATTTAGAACTACGACAGAAATACACTTAACATCACCTCGTACCTCAGTCCCCTTCAACAGTATCTAAGCCAACCTCAACAGTAAACAGTATAAATATATGCCACTTATGCAGGAAATGAAATATAAATACAGTGTAAGAAAGCCATACACAGGAATCAAAATGATTTGAGGGAATTTGTAGGATTCAAAGGTAAATTGAAATTAAACATGATCTTTTGATTTATGGAGCTATATTCTACCTACTATCTACAGTATTACAGGTATAAAAATTGTGTAGCAATATCAAATATTTTGTGATCATAGTATATTGTAATTTCATTAAGTTACCGGTACATTCAGTAGTGTTAATCATCAATTAATATTCATCAGCCAGAAAACAATAAAACACAAAATCATTCGACTGGAACTGACAAGTTACAACATAATACTTTTCTCTCTCTTTGCAGTCTAAGGTTACTTTTGGCAACACCATTCGTATTTTCTCAAGGAACTTACTATATGATGCATCTTTCAGTCTGTCAAGTGAGGCATCTAGGGCCACACACTGGGACATATTGAGATTTGTACTTCTTTTGTATCTGCTAAACGATGGCAAGTCTCTGGCAGAGTAGTGTTTGAAGAAACCGAGACATGATAGCACATACTCTGTTTGCACAAATTGCACCAAAACACAACATTATCATTCAATCAATCATCTGCATTTAGATGGTAAACAATGTCAAGCTACAAAATTGTATGCATTCCTTGTATTTACAGTACTTAAAATTGTTCTATTTCATGTGACGGTAAGATATATCTAAATTTCTCTGCTACACGGAAAAAGATAGAATCATGATTATGTTTATAGGCTTAAAAGACAAGAAAGCGATTACAGATTCTGTGATTGTTCCCCCTCTTACAACATGCAGGAAGTACAAATAATGCTTCCTTTCAGTCCATCAGCAGCGGAGGAGTTCCAATAAATTGAAAGAAATATGTAGCATCAGGATCTACGTACAATATGGCACGTGATCCAGCACAAAACAATCCCATGCCACGTCACAGGATAGCTCAACCTATTAAGATCTACGTCCAAGGAATTGGTCGCTAATTTATGTACAGTATTATGAACAATGTCGTTGCCTACGAGATATACAAGGCCGGGAAGTGTGCGCTAGTTCTGAGCATAAAAACTGTCCCCAACCAGGTTCGTAGTACCGCCGCCAGATGTCTCGACATCGTACTATAGTTTTTATGTGCTGTATTAACATACGGAGAAAAGTGTTTTTAATACGTTTACTTATAGATTTCACTTGCTGATAGTGTTCAAATGAACTCGAAGTAAATTTCATATACTCTATAAAATATGGTATATCGTACTGTAATACCAATTTAAATGGTCCGTTATTGGACATTATAAATTTTCCAGCTAACTCATTCTTGGTTGCCTGCGTTTCGCCCTCGTGTGCTAAGTTAGGCTCGTCAGTTGGGACTTAGCACACCACCCAAGACGCAAGGCTAGTGCATACCGTGGAGGCCACTGCATAGGCTACTTGAAGCCACCAGCAGTGCCAATGCACTATGAGAGCTATGTCTCATTTTCAAAAATTGATGCCTGCCTGGCCACCTCCCCCCAATAACCAGCAGCACAGCTATCACTGTTGCTACCAGCACCGCTTCACCCATTTTTACTTCTTCTTTTCTATCACCAGCTCATTCTTGGCCTCCTTCCTCTGCTTCACCTGCCATTTCCCAATCGCGGCCCGGTACTGGTCAATACCGACCATGTTCACGGCACGCACTGCACCACGCGACTTCACTCCTCGGTTGCTCAAGCTAGACTCGACAATTCAATGGACTACAAACAACACAAATCAGAACACAATAAGAGAATGCACAGTAAAACAGACACATTCTGCGGCACCTGTAAATTAAAACAAGCGAAATGGAAAGATATACATTACACTCGCAGTCTTCTTAAAGAAAGGATCACCCCTCTCCAGGGATTGCTGTGCTGTGTCATCGACCGCAGGCAGAGTGGAATGGGCAAGGTCGTCTCGACCGAAACAGAAGAAAGGTAAACAGACCCTTCTGCACGGTCTAGGTCCACACAGCTGATACTGTCTCAACAAAATGGGACATTTAATCTTCAGCTCCTCTAAAAGCAGGTATGCTTTTGGCTTTCTGGGCGTCTCCATAATTCACATTGGAATATTCTTTCCGCATTCACATTAAGGTCTATGTACCTGACCTCTTCTCGTATCTGCTTCATCAAATGAAAACACTTTCATATATGAATTCTTCACAATATCTACTGAGTATCATCCGTACAATGTAACTCTTGGTCCCCAAGTCCCCGGTTCAGATCGAGTGCACAGTTGTGGAAAAACTCTGCCGGAAATCCTTTCTTATTTGACGTTGCAAATGCATGCACACTGCTTAGCCACTTTCTCTGAAATTCATGCACACACACGTAATCACGCCGATCCTATTTTTAAGTTATCTAACACTTCGTAATTCCCATTCGACATTTTTAATGTGGCATAACTTTCCATATTAGACACTGACTGTACGACTAACTACACAAACATGCACAAAGAATAAAATAAAAGTATTTACATGGTAACAAATCTAAGTTATACCTATCTCCCTTATAACCCATAAAGCAAAACTAAAAACATTGTCTAAACATGCAATAATCTGTGAATAAAATCTAGTTGCCAGAAGGGCTTGACCAACATCTTATTTACATTGAAAGAAAACTATCTGCGATAGATTACTGTCCCTAACTCATGCCATAACACCTGTTAAACTCATCTTATTGCTGGTGACCTCATGGCGCCTCCATTGTGGACACCCCCCTGTGGGTAGGGGAGGCAGACGAAGAATTCACCAATGGTATCCCCTGCATGTCGTAAGGGGCGACCAAGGGATGATCCAATTAGAACCATGAAACTACTTGTCATTAGTACCATCACGAAGGGGATACCATGGGTTGCATTTACTTGCGCGTAGTGCCACTCTGTTAGTTAGAAAATAGGTTTGTGAGTAGTAGCAACAGAATGCGTTGCCGGCTTTTACAGTACCTGTGATTAGTACCACTATATGAGCGACACCATGGTTCTGGCTTGCCTATGATTAGTACCCACTATCTGAGGAACACCACAGGATAGTGCGGGTCGCTGTGGTTAGTCCACTTATGCGAGGTACGCCATAGGTTTGTGTTGCCTGCAAATAGCGCCGTAATGTGCGAAACACCATAGGTCTGTGTTACATTGCGCGTTACAGTACCTGTGAATAGTACCATAGTGTGTGGAATACCGCGAGTCTCCACTACTTTTGATTAGTACCGCAACATTACACATAGCATCGTTCTACTTTCCTAGCGATAAATATCATTATGAGGGGCTGATGACCTGGATTTTGGACCCGTTTCGACTATAAGCATAATCGATTCAGCATCGTGCTATAGAAGCAGTCCCTTGGTCAGTAATACTATTGTTTTGTGCCAGCTTATGTGCATGTGAGGCACTGTGGGGTCGGATCCATTGATCGTTTTAAATTCATATCCGTCCATCCATTCATTCTTCGTCCTCATGCTTTGAATTCTGGTCAGTGGAGGATTTTGGACTTTTAAGTTGTCATTTCATTTCGTACCATTAGGTGCCGATTTCCTCGATGTTACGCCCCTTTAAACAACAAACACCAATACATCAATCATTGCGGACACGGCTATTCTATTTAGCTCATCATCAGGCTGCCGCCATTCCTGGGTTGACAGTCCTGGTTTCAGCTACTTGGTTGGCTTCATGGCGACGCCGTCTACTTGAGGTAAATGTAGGAAGGTCTCGTGCTGTGTCAGCTCTTGATATCGATACCAGGTCCTAACTATAATCAAACGGCTAATTAGTTGACTGCGATGCACATTGGATGTTCCTACTCACATTCATTGACATTAAAGCAGAAACTGGCGGTTTGTACAGCTAAATGTAATTGAAATCTGTCTACTGCTCAATCGCACGCGAACTCATTTATGAAGCGTCAATTGAAGCCAGAAATGATAGCGTTGTTAGTTGAAACATAAATTGTCTCGTGCTCTATTACACACGCATATTAATCTGGCAATGGTATTACAAGCTGGTTGAGTCTATATCTCTATAGCTACATTCCTAATTTGCATATTTACATTGTTTGCCCATACACCTCCTATGACGAAGTCTTTGTATACGGCGCTATCATCGGTCATACGGTTACTCACGACCGCACTGAGAAAAGTTAGAACGGAATAGTTTTATCAAAAACTGTTCATCGCGCAGCTATCGGCCGAACTGGTACATTCACGACCGCACTGTAGAAAGTTACGTCTTTGTTCTGTACAGAGTTTATGGCGCAATTTATCGATCAGACAGACATACGACCACACTGAAGCAAATCTTGAAACAGAATTAAGTGCTTCCCTTCACATCTCACTCTTATAGCGAGCAGCAGGGCACACCACGCCAGGGGGTTCACTAGGATACACACTTGAGATTAGTATGTGGCTAGTCTTCTCGTTCCCACGGTGCACGAGCGAATGCTGTATTATTGAATTATTTTTTGATGTCTGAAGACACAGCATGGCGTTTGGAAAATTACGAGGATTATTGCTGTGGTTTTATTTTCTCTAATAACCCTCTGGGAGAGTAGATATAGCGTGATTTCTTCGACGAGGCAAGCCTCCTGCTTGCCGCTTTAATTTTGAGCAAGATGGCATGGTGTTTCCCCAAACAAAATTAAAGTATCTCTGTCCTATTCTGACAGATTCCCTCTCGCTCACTCTTGGTGCCACGTTCGTCTCGGTGGACTACACTCCAGCTACAGCTTTCAGCACGGTTTTGCGCCAATTGTGAGTTGAGTCATATGATGCAATACTATCACTCCGTAAAATATCAGTCTTTTAAACCATGAACGATACGGTTCAGTAATAGAACGTACACACATTTATTTTAAGAAAAAGGAAACAGATGATAATTCATAACAGAAAGGAACAAATTAAAACTCAAAATAGAAAG
Organism: Anabrus simplex; assembly: GCF_040414725.1. Classification (NCBI taxonomy): domain Eukaryota; kingdom Metazoa; phylum Arthropoda; class Insecta; order Orthoptera; family Tettigoniidae; genus Anabrus; species Anabrus simplex. The sequence continues at coordinate 214,106,375 of NC_090268.1, read as the reverse complement.
ATTTTTACAAGGAAATTTAGGATTTAACTGCGCTTGCAGACATGTGCAGTGCACGAAAAGAAATAAAATCCCAGAAGAATTTGAATCTAGAAACACGATTCAATGATGTGTCAATTAAAATGTGGGGTAATCCCAATCTACATAACAGTAGAAATGAGGTCAAACGCAGAGGTACAGAAAACTTGCATCATTACCTAAAACTCTTCAGGTACTTTGCATAGATTTTCATCACTTACGTAATTATAAGCTATACATTTCATTTTTGTTCTGTATTGAAGTGCAGGCCACCTTTTCAATACAGTATATCAGGTAAATGACACTATGCAGGCTATGTAATATCATTTACTTGATATATTGTATTGAAAAGGTAGACCCTCTTGTCAGTTTATCCTTACTTATGTAAGACGACACAGAATTACGGGGAGACAAACCGGAAGGATAATTACATTATAGGTTACAAAGTAAAAGGTATTGCCTCCAAAACAAAGGTACAATATCTTAGCAGGAAAGCTGTCATTTTGACAAATTTAGCGGTGAACGTGAAACCTCCTGCGTAAGAAAAATAATTTATTACATTTAGGTGAAGTTGTAAACCGAAATAAATGCAGAACAGTGCTTACTCTGAGACCAGGTTTTCCCACTAGGGAACTAAAGGAGGAACACGACTGCTCGCTATGATGGTCAGATTATCAAAGACCCAGATTCTACATCGCTCCTGCTGAAGGAACCGGGTAAGATCCGGAAACAGGAAATTGTGTAACCACCAAAGAGAACCAATCAGAGTATAGCATTTACCTCAACTTTCACATTCACTAATTACATTAACTCTTACATTCTCCAATCAAAAGTATCTTCGTTCTTGCTGACAAATGTTCGAGAAAAGTATTCGTTTACGCAACAGGAAACGCACAACCTATTAATACGAGTTTCTAAAACAGAATTCTTTGAAGTTCAAAGGTCCAAACAAAATTAAATCTTATACAACATTTTTTTAAACAATCAATTAAGGAATTTCAATCAATTCCCACTGCTGTCTCAATACTGCCAGACTATCAAGTGCCTGCATAGTGTCAGAATTTCCACGACAGGAAGATTAAAAATAAACAAGAGGAAAGTTTGCCGCATTTATGGATATCTACAAGTGTGGCGGTAATGTGTTTTATTATCATAATATTTAATTTTGTGCGATCTTTTCTCCATGTTTTTATTAACTCATAGTAGGTTTTGTTTGGCATCTCTGAAAATCGTTAAGTGGGGACGTAAAATCATTTGTAAGGTATGTTGGTGAGTAAAACTGTAAAACTTTTCTCCAAAAAAACCTATATTGGCCCGAGTTACAAGATATAAAATGATTACTTTGTTAATGATCTCGCCTGCTATATTAATAGCAACAACCGTGAATATTTCTTAACTAAAGTAAACTTGTTTCTTTATCCCGAGGTGGTGTAGTTCTCTTTAAACAGGCCCCCAGTGGCAGGGAGTTGCAGGTACTATTTTTACCGCTTATCAACCTTCCTGCCATTCGTAAGTCCTTGGCAATAATGGTACCTGGGATCGAACGGTAGCTAATTCTGCTAACCATTATGCTGGACATTCTTAACTACGAAACTGATGCGTGTTTGCAATGCGCGGGTCGGACACGACACTATTCACCTATTTGTTTGACGTCGTCAGAGCTGCAGTAAGCCTACGCTACGGAGGCAGCCATTTCTTAACTACGAAACACTTGTACCGCATGACTTCGCGTTTTCATTATGTGGGTCGTACGGACGAAACTACTCACAATTTTGTGTGATGTCATCAGAGCTGCAGTAAGGCTTGTACCCGCTTCGAAGCTGAATCGGGAGTCTTGTATGAGAGATTTTTTCTTTTCATTTTCTTCGTCTTGAAAATCCATGGGGGTCTTATACAAGAGTAAGTATGGTACGTAATGTATCCACAATTTTTTTACCATTTTTAATTCCATTCCACTTTCTTTAAATCATTGTCTTGGTCTCCGTATACCGGCATGGTGCTGACTTGGACTATGATTATCCAGTAATTGTAGGGCACTACTGTCTTGATGGCCTGCTCCATTTCTTTGTTCATGATTGTCAAAACTAGTAACTAGCTTTATAGATGGCAGTTTGGACTTGGAAAAAGTTATTCCCCTGAAGCTCAACTTATACGATTCCAGCAAGATTTGGTAAGATTCAGGAGGTCAAATGGACTGTCACAATTTACCTATCTAAGGTGTTTGGTAGACCATGGGAGACTACTGGCAAAAATGCTTGCTTCTTGTTTTAAGTGGCCTAATATGTGGATCATCGACTCCTAATGGTACGAAATGAAATTACAAAATAAAACTTTTAAATCACCCACTGACCAAAATAAAACATGGCATGCAGAATGAATGAATGGATGGATATTAATTTAAAACAATCAGTAGATCCTACACAAAAACTACCATAAAAATGGTATTGCTGACCAAGAGACCACTTCTAAAGCACAGTCATGAATCGAGGATGCTTGTTGTCTAAAAGGGTCCAAAATACAGGTCAACGGCCCCGCATAATGGTACTTATCGATAGTAAAGGAGAACCATGGCATTTGTCTTGTTGGGGGTACTCATCAAAAGTAGCATAGACTCACGGTGTTACACGCATGATGGTACTACTCACAAGTATTGGGCGTCGTACAGGTAACGCAGACCTATGGTGTTCCTCACCTAGGTGTACTAATCACGGGCGCCGGTACTCCCGTGGTGTTCCTCACATAGTGGGTACTAAGCACAGGCAACGCAGACTACGGTGTCGCTCATATAGTAGTACAACTCACAGGCAACGCCCAGACCCGCGGTGTTGCTCGCATGGGTACGACTCACGGGTACTGGAAACCCACAGGGGAACCAACTCTTGCTGCTACTAATCACAAACCTATTTCGTACCTAATATAGTGGCACTACTCGCAAGTAAAGGCGACCCATGGTGTTCCACGCGTGATGTTACTAATCAAAAGTAGTTTGATGGTTCTAAGACAATCATCCCTTTTAGCCGCCTCTCACGACAGGCAGGGGATACCGTGGGTGTATTTTTCGTCTGCGTCCCCCACCCACAGGGGTTAGAGAGAGAGAGAGAGAGAGAGAAATAGAAGAAGAAAGAAGGGATCCGTCACTTCGAAAAATGAAGTACCGGACGAAGAAAGGCAAGGACCACGAAGGGCGCGAAAATGAAAGATTCCCTAGGTCTCGAATCCTCTAATACCGTCGGGTCGGAAAAGAACAAGAGTTGACCAAGGGAGGTCGGACAGGATAGACGAAAGTGAGGAGCCTGGCACAAGTAAGTGGAAGGAATGCCAAGACTCAGCTAAGGGGTCCCGTGGTCGCCAATCCACACTCCCAAGTTAGTCCCTTGGGCCCCTTTTAGTCGCCTCTTACGACAGACAGGGGATACCGTAGGTGTATTCTACATGTTCGTCCTCCACCCGCAGGGGGTAGTGTGTTTGGTCCACGAGAGGTATTTTATTTCCCTCAAGTCCGCCGGCAAGCCGGTTAGGACCCCCGTATCCGCCACCTGGGATGCGCCACGTGGGAGTATCACCTCTTCCCCTGCTACGCCAGCGTAGTAGGTTCGTGGCGTCGTTAAAGGCAGCTAAGGATGTGTACTTTGGTCAATCAGAATGTTAATTATCCATCGAGGGGGAGCCTCGACGGATTTCTGTTTCATCATAGTAAGAAGAATGGGAAAATGGTCACTGTCACAAAGATCGTCGTGTGTATTCAACCAAAACAGCGGAACCAATGTTCGGCTGCATAGACTGACGTCTATACGAGAATATGTCCCGTAACGTACACTAAAGTGAGCTGTTTCCCCAGTGTTCAAAATACATAAATTCAGCTTTGTCACTAATGTTTCTAACTCTTTTCCCCGGGCGCAAGGCGTCTCGGAGCCCCATATGGGGTGATGGGCGTTAAAATCTCTCAATAAGAGGGAGGTGGAAGTTGATCTATAAGATCAGTGTCATCATTTATGTTAAGAGGCTGGCCTGGTGGAAAATAAACATTACACACTGTTGCTATGACAGGCAGCGGAACGCGAACAGCTACAGCCTCAAGCGGGGTTCTTAATGGAACCTCTTCGCTGTAGGTATCAGAAAGTACAAAAATGCCAACGCCATCGGAAGCCCGGTGAGCATAATGTCGTTCTGTCGAGTATACTCGAAAATTTCTCAAGACCGTTTGATGACCTGGTCTGAAATTTGTTTCCTGAATACAGACTATACTCGCCGAATATTCGCTAATGAGCTGGCGCAGATCAACAAGATACCTGTCATAACCGTTACAATTCCATTGTAACTGTGCCATATTGTTGGTGTGGACTTCTGGGGTTTAGGATATTAACAGTGTAGTGCTACCTAACCTAACCTACACTCACATCCCCATCCGAAGGTGGAGATAAATGCACCATGTGCATCACCTCGTCACCATTTGTAGGAGATGTGGAAGAACGCCTGGTAAGGGCGCTCTTCTTCCCCGCCATCGATTCTTGTTTCGACGGGTTGGGAGGGAATTTCCCAGCCCTGGTTGACGATGCCGCCTCCGCGGGCTTAGGTTTCTTAGCCGGCACAGGATTATTGGTGGTCGAAGGCTGGGATGGACCCTCCTTCGAACTCGTTCTCCTTGCGGTGTTTCTCACAGGAGCAACTGCCGCCTTGGGCGCAGCGATCTTCTGGAAGGGTGTTCCAGTTGAAAATGAGGAACATGGGAGAGACTGTGCTATAACGCTGGAGTCTAGTGTCTTGGCCGGTGCATTCAGAGAATTACACTTACAGCGCTCTTTCTGGTAGGAAAGACCATCCAGGATCATGATCTCATGGATCTTCTCACTCGGATAGGTCGGACAGTTCCGATCCCGAGGAGAATGAAGACCAGAGCAGTTAGTGCACTTGTACGGAGGTGTGCACTCCTCCGCGCCTTGACCTACTTTCCCACATGTACCACACACAGAGTGATTCGAACAACGAGATGCCATTTGTCCGAATCTCTGGCATTGATAGCACCGCATAGGAGGCGGGATGTACGGCCTCACATCGCAACGATAAGTTGTTACGTTGACTTTCTCTGGCAACACTGACAATTTGAAGGAGGCTATGAACGCACCCGTGGCAAAGTCTTCACCTTTGATTTTGCGCGCAATGCGCCGGACGTGTGTGACGCCACGGTGCTTCACGTCTTCTATCAATTCATCGTCACAGTTCAAAATAAGTTCGCGGTGTAACATGATTCCGCGAACCAGATTCATGGACTTATGCTCCTCCAATTTGACGGGGATTTCGCCAAAGTGGTCGCACTTAAGCAACTGATCGGCTTGGAGTGCAGTGCTCATCTTCAGAAGCAAACCACCATTGCGCATTTTCTTTAGATCCTCAAGTTCACCGTATACACCTTCGATGTGTCGACAGAAAAGTATCGATTTCAGCAGCTTGAAATCGTGCCCATCGGTTCTGGTAGCAACCAGGAACCTTGGGAAGCTGGAACCCAGACTAATTCGCTGCGCTTTTTCCCAAGGGGTTGCCCCTCTTAGGGAATCAAAAGTTAGACTTGGGTAGCGAAATACCCCAGGTGGCAGGCGGAAGTTATTTCGACACCATGCCCGAAATCATCCTCCCCGCATGCCACCCACTCCGATCATGTGTGTCTGTATCCGAACCAAGCAGCCAAGGCAATACTGACCTGTTCAATGCAGGTACTACCCGGGGTCCGATGTTGGACGATGTCTAATACGGGAGGACTGAGGCAATGAGTACTAAGACTCCCTTCCTCCAGTCACCCGCAATAGCAAAGAATATGTCCTTCTGGCATTCAGCTGTGCGGGGACCTGTGTTGTCAGGCGGATACTAACGCCCGGGTACATGACATTCCTACCCGCCGCTCCGTGAGTGGCTACTGACACGGGCTTTCGAGCGTAGTCGCACACATAGGAGCTCCATCGCCGAGCAGCACGCACATCAAAATTTTTGAAATGGTCTACAACTAACCCTCAAAATACAATAAAATTAAAGATGGGACCATGGCCACATGACCCCTTAAGTCTCCTTCTACGACAGGCGGGGATTATCTGTGAATGTATTCAACCCCTCCCATCCACAGGAGGTCCAATACAATATACTAAACCGCAATCCATGTCCGCGCCTAGGTCGTCTCTTTTAGTCGCCTCGTACGATGGGCAGGGGTTACCGCGGGTGTATTCTAGATGTGCGTTCCCCACCCGCAGGGGGTGTGTGTTTGGTCCGCGAGAGATATTTTATTTCCCTCAAGTCCGCCGGCAAGCCGGTTAGTACTCCCCCCCCCCCCCCTATCTGCCACCTGGGACGCGCCACGTGAGAGTATCACCTCTCCCCCTGCTACGCCAGCGTAGTAGGTTCGTGGCTTTATGAAATCAAATGTTAGAGTCTTCGATAGCGAACGACCCAAGGTAGGCGGAAGTGGTTTCGACGCCATGCCCGAAATCATCCTCTCCGAATGCCACCCACTACGATCAGGGGCCTTTGTAGCCGAACCAAGCAGCCAAGGCAATAACCAGCTGGTCGTACCAGGTATTGTCCGGGGTCCGATGTTAGACCATGCCTAATTCGGAATGACTGAGGCAATGAGCACTGGGTCTCCTTTCCTCCAATCACCTGCATTAGCATGTACGTCATTGCGTGGTAAAGAGTAATAATCCAATAAATATAGAGAAAAATTAATAAACAACAATTATTATTAATAATAATATGTCCTTCTGGCATTCGGCTGTGCGGAGATCTGTGTTGTCAGGCGGAAACTACTACACGAGACAAGGCCCTCCCACCTGCAAGCTTGCCGGGATCACGAGCGGGCTTTCGAGCGTAAGCGCACACGTAAGGGGCCCATCTCCGAGCAGCACGCACATCAAGAATTTTGAATCAGTCTACAACTAACCCTAAAAAGTTAAAAAAATAAAGAGGGGACCGATGGCTACATGACCCATTTAATCGCCCTCTACGACAGGCAGGGCTTACCTGTGAATGTATTCAGCCCCTTCCATCCACCGGGGGTCCAAAACATGATACCAAACCGAAATCAATTTTCGCGCCTATGTCGCCCCTCCTTGTTGCATCTGACGACAGGCAGGGGATACCGGGGGTATATTCTACATCTGCGTCCCCCACTCGCAGGGGTCGTTACCCTTTTAGTCGCCTCTTAAAACAGGGGACCCCGTGGGTGTATTCTTCGTCTGCGTCCCACACCCACAGGGGTAGCTGATGTGTAAGATCCACAGTTATATTAAGAGGCTGGCCTGGTTGAAGATAAATGTTACATACTGTTGCTATCACAGGCAGCGGTCCCCATTCCGTAACTGATTCCAGCGGGGATCGCAGTGGAACCCCTCACTATAGGTATTAGAACGAATAAAAATACCAACGCCACCGGAGTCCAGGTTCGCATAATGTCGTTCTGTCGAGTATAGTCGAACAAGACTGTAAGATGGTCTTGTCAGAGATTGGTTTCCTGAATACGGACTATAATGCTGATGATGGTGATCATGATGATGATGATACTTGTTGTTTGAAGGGGCCTAACATCTTAAGTTAGCGGTCCCTAATGGTAAGAGATGAAATGCCAAGATATGACAATTAAAATTTTAAAATAATTATATCCACTGACTAGGATTTAAAACAAATGATGATGAAAAATGAGTAGGAGATTAAAATAATCAGTGGATCTAATTCGCAATGCCTTATTTTCTGATAGAATTATAGAAACTTGTGATTACAATTGAATAAGGCATTTCCCTGAAGTATATATATAAATCAAGTTAAAAGTTAAAATAACACATTAAGATACGCAAACACGAAATAAAATAATCAGTGGGATATAAGCATACTTAACAAAAGTATCCTAATACAAAATACATTATTACACACGTAAGAAACGGCCACTATCCCTTATGAAACGAACACTCGGCTCGTCATTTCGTAGGATGAGGGAAATAGCACTCGGGGGTTTTAGACTACGGCGAAGATCGGCAGGGTCCACGCATTCCGTACGGATGTGTACCACGGTTAAATGACCGCCGCAAGTACGCACCGGGGGCGTTCACCCTTCAGCAGGTAGAAGTGCGTTACTATGCCATAACCGATCCGAAGAAGACATAATACCACAGTTTCTCTCCAAGAAGGCCGAAGCGATGTCTTCCATACATTCGTAGTTCATTTTATTGCTCTCAGCTTATTTGAGAGAGAGGTGGCCTACCACTCCGTCTCCAAATGGGACATAACCAGATGTCTCTGCTGAGAGCCATTGTCACTGGCAGGAACCATGTAATGCAACGAGAGAAAGCTGACAGCCTCCTTGGCAGCCTCGTCAGCTAACTCGTTTCCCTCTACATCCATGTGACTTGGGAGCCACATAATGTTAATTCTGGTGCCGGCATCCGAAAACCCGGCCAGCAGGTCCTGGATGCGCTGCACCCAAGGGTGCCGAGAGAAACATGTATCTATACATTACAGCGCACTGAAGGTGTCGGTACACAGCAGAAAATGCCGGCGCTCTTCGGACAGTGTGTACCGCAGAGCTTCACAGATGGTGTACAGCTCCGCTGTTTACGCACTACAGATATCCAATAGAAGAATAATAACCTGATATTGTCAACAATGAACGCACAGCCTACCCCCGCTTCTGCCCTCGAACCATCCGTGAAAACAACGTCGGAATCGGGATACCGGCCAACAACGGACGGGATAAGTCTCCGATAAATGGAGAGGTTCGTGTTATCCATTAGGGCGGTGTGCAAATCTAGAATGACTTAACGTCGTCGTATTATCCAAGGAGGTACGATACTTGGTATTCTGACAAGAGAAATAACCGAATGCACATCAAATAATTTGTGACTAGTATCCAAGCGTATTCCAACCGACCGCGTTGCTCGAGGGTATGCAGCATAGAGCCGACGGTTTCTACTGTGGAATACGCAAGGATACCTCGGGTGAAGTGGCATCTATCGCAAAATTTGAAGCGTTGGACAGAAGCATTTTCTGGTTCCTCAGGTGTAAAGGTGGCACGCTAGATTGAGAGAGCTTGTACGGAAAGTTCCCGTTGCCAACCTAACTCCGCTGTGGTGGCGGTCTACCCCCCAAGTAGTGCCGCTGAGAAACTTCAAGATATATTCTTAGCGCATTTCGCTTTTAACTGCCGCATTTGTGGCACCCACGCTAATTTGCAATCAAAAAGGAGCCAAAGAAAACAGTAAATATCAACTACCGGAAGAGCGACATTCCCTAAATAAAGCTCAGAGTGAGAGTGAAGAGTGCGCTTCCGGCAGAAATGTACAACAGAGGACTTTGCAATTGAAAACCGAAAGCCATGTTCTAAGCTCCACTGTTCCACTCTTCTAATACTTGCTGTAATTGTCGCTAAGCGACGGCCATATTTTGCGAGCTATAATGCAGAGCAAAATTGTGGAGATACAGCGATGGTATTACTGCTGAACCAGCAGCAGCGACAATACCGTTTATGGCAATCGCTAACAGAGTGACACCAAGAACCGATCCCTTTGGGAAACCATTTTCCTGAACGTGGCATTGCGAATATGCCCTTCCTACCGTGACACGGAATAGACGGAGGGACAAAAAATTTGCAATAAATACCGCTAAGTTACCTCGGAAATTCCGTCCATGCAGGAATAAAAGAATGCCTTATCGCGATGTGGTGTCATTCGTCTTTTCTAAGTTAAACAAAACAGCCACCAAATGCTGTTTTTGGAGAAAAAGCGCCCCGGTTAAAACTCTCCAGCCGTACCAAGTGGTCGAGCGAGCGGCTCGAAAACTACACTGGTATTCGGACAAAAGTCCTCTTTTCTCCATGTACCACTCAAGTCGGCGATTCACCATCCGCTTTAAAAACTTACACTCGAAGTTTGTAAGACAAATAGGTCTGTAACGTCCTGCATATAGGATTTTTGTCAGGCCTGAGGGCAAGAATTACTATGACCTCTCGCCACTGCGATGGAAACTCACCCTCAACCTAGATTCCGTTGAACACACGAAGGATATATAAAAAACTATCCTCACTAAGGTGTTTCAACATCTGGTTATGGACATTATCTGGTCCCCGAGCCGTGTCCCTGCAAAGCGCCAAGGCGCTGCGTAGTTCCCACTCCGTAAAGGGCACGTTGTCATCCTCTTAAGCTTGAGTAGTAAAACTGAGTTGATGACGTTGTGCCTCCCACTTCAGAGCTAAGGAATCACCGTGGTAATTCCCGGAACCAGACACATCCGCGAAATGACTGGCTAGATGATTAGCAATGATGGGTTGGTCAGTGACGATAATGCCTGCAATGGAAATTACGGTACTAAATATGATCCTTGTATACCCGAAATACGTCGAAGTTTAGTGCAAAATTGAGATGACAGTGTACGGGACGTCAATACTATAATCGTCGCAAACTCACTAATTAGCTGGCGGAGTTCACCAAGATGCCTGTCATAACCGTTACACTTCCACGGTAACAGTGCCATAGTATGGACTAAAAAGGAAGACTGTTACGTTATTAGTGGCGAGATGCTTTAAATCTACCATTAACATCAACATCTACATCCGTAGGTGTATATGAAGGCTCGGCGTCCATCCGGTCATCAACAGGTGAGGGGACTGAAGCCCAGAATTTCCGACGTATTTTGGGGGCGGGATTTCCTCCTAGGAGGGGAGCGCTTAGGTTTAGGTGCAAGCGTACCTGCTGGCGGTGATTCATACTCTCCAGATGGAGGACATGATTTCCCCTTCGCAAGAGAAGTGCGGGAACGCCTGGCAAGGGCTCTCGTCCTCTACGACTTATTTTCTTGTTTAGACGGGTTGGGAGATATTTTCCCAGTCCTGGTCTACGATGCCGCCTCCGCCGACGTGATCACGGCTTTCCCACCCTTGCTGTACAGGATTGGGATTGCCAGCCGGTGGAGACTGCTTCGTGGTCGAAGGTGGGATGGTTCTCACTTCAAGCTTTTACACTTTGCGGCATTGCTCACAAGAGCAACAGCCGCCTTGGGCGCACTGATCGTAGTAAAAATAATAATATTTGCTTTACGTCCCACTAACTACATGTATGGTTTCCGGAGACAACGAGAGACCGGCATTTTCTCACGCTCGAGTTTTCTTAAGTGCCAGTAAATTACCAACACGAGGCTGTCGTATTTGAGCACCTTCAGATACCACCGAACTCAGCCAGGGTCGAAACTATCAAGTTGGAAGGCCAGCGCCTCGACTGTTAGAGCCACTCGGCCCGTTCGCAGCGATCATAACATGTGTAAATAATGTAAACGACCATCCTGGAAGATTCTGTGCTACCTTACTGTATTCTAGTGTCCTTGCAGGTGGATTCATAGAATTGAAATTACGGCATGCTTCCCGGTAAGTACGACCGTCCAGGGTCTCGATCTCATGGATCTACTTCTCACCGAGATGTAGCGGACAGTTCCGTTCTCGGGCTGGGGGGGGGGGATGAAGATCGGGGCAGTTATTGCACAAGTAACGAGTCGATCACTCTTCCGCGCCGCGCTGTGGGCTTCTCTGCCAGATGTACCACAACCAGACCGATTCGAACGACGAGATACCATATGTGCCAACCTCTGGCATTGATAGCAGCGCATGGGACGTGGGATGTACGGCCTCATATCGCAGAGGTAGGTGGTTACCTTTATTATTTCTGGTAAAACTGACAATTTGAAAAAGACAATGAACGCACCCGTGGCAGCGTCTTCGCCGTTGACTTCGCACGCGTTGCGCCGAACGTGCGTACGCCACGGTGCTTTATGTCTTCCATCAACTCATCGTCAGTGTTCAAGATGTGATTGCGGTGGAAGATAACTCCACGAACCAGATTCAAGGTTTTTTTGCTCCTCCACTTTGACGGGAATATCGCCAAAGTTGTCGCACTTGAGTAACCCATCACTTGAGCGGCAATGCGCGTCTTTAGGAACAAACTACCGTTGCGCATTTTTTGCAGGTCTTCCAGTTCGCCATATACACCTTCTATGTGCCTGCTAAACACAATAGAGTTGACTACCTCGAAGTCACTCCCATCAGTTCTGGTAGCAACCAGAAACCTAGAGATGATGGATCCCATTCCTTCACGCTGCGCTTGTTCCCAAGGAGATGAATCCCTCAAGGAATCACAAGTTAAAGTCTTCGGTGGGGAACCAGCTTGGGCAGGCTGAAGGCGTTCCGAATCCATGCCCGAAATCATCCTCACCGAATGCCACCCACTCCGATCAGGAGCCTATGTAGCCCAACCAAGCAGCCAAGGCAATACCAACCTGGTCGAAGCAGGCATTGTCCGGGGTGCGATGTTAGTATGCCTAATACGGGATGACTGAGACAATGAGCACTAGGACTCGCTTCTTCCAATCACCCGCAATATGATGTATCCCATAGCGTGTACAAACTAATAAATACAATAAATATAGATTAAAAATACAAAACCATTCATAATAATATGTCCTGGCATTCAGCTATGCGGAGACCTGTGTTGTCAGGCGGACAGTACTGCGCGGGTACATGTCGCTCTCACCCACCGTGAGTTTTGGCAGGGGCGAAGCGTCAGGGGAGACAGGGTAGACAGCGTGTACCCTTAACATTTTGTGAAAGAAATATTGTCTAGTTAATTCAATTACTTTTTAGAACATTAATTATTGCCAGATTCGTGGCATTATTGTATTCCCTGCTTTACTTATTTTCGTCTCACTTCAGCAATGCTAAGGCTCGCGTCAGTTACACGAAGCACGTAGGCGAAAGTAGACGCTGTCCATTCTGTGTATGTTCCCTTTGATTTTCAAAGCTTTCAGATAGAGCAACACTAACGGTATCTGTAGGGGCTAACTGTGGAACTATGACTTTCATATAGGGAGCGTGCACGGCCGCTCTTAGCGCCTCTAGCGGAGGAAATCGGTAACATTATGGTGATCCTGTCTTGAGCAGTGAGTCCAGGCTGTGTAACTATGGGTGTGAAATTGTGGTAGTAGTAGTGTATAAAAATGCCTAAATCAAATAGAAACTGTTGTGTAGTGAACTGCCACAACACACAAAGAAACACGCATGGAAAAGGAATTACATTTCACAAATTTCCTGGTCGTCCATATGAATCGGGCAGATGCAGGAAGTGGATTTCGGCTGTGGGAAAGATAAAGTAAGTACAGTAGGCTACCTTATTTCATTTGTGACGTATATCACACATTTCAAACATACCAGGTATGCCAAGTCAAGAACACGTTCATTTAAGTACACTTTGAAATAGTACATTTCATTTCAATTATGCATTGCAGCAGGTTCGTATGTTTACATTCATGTCCTTACATGTGCACGTGTCTTGACTGCGCCGAATAATAATAATAATAATAATAATAATAATTGTACCGGGCGGTACACCTCCACGCCGCTAATTCAAACATTGCGCCAGTTGAAACTCCTCTACTGGAGAAAGCCTGAACTTTAATAACCATATTAATTCTAAGGTTTCTCAGAAGATGTCGCTATTGTAAATTTTGAAGTGTTCTGAACTGTGTCTATTTCGATTTATTTTTGTTTGCCCTGTAGCAAGAAGTGTGGACATTCTCTTCTAGATGTCACTACATAAAAACTATAACTGTGCACCTTGGTGCGAAGTGAACGAACTGTTTTTGAAGAAATTCTATATCCCTAAGTTTGTTCTTTGTTAAATTTCTTTCTTTCATCTTTTGGGTTGGCAATATTAATCTCTGTTTCCGCCAGTTTTGAATGCAGCCAATCCCGAATTTTCTTAATTAATTTTCCTCCAATGCTGGGTTTCTTGTTCATGCTGTGTGTAACGTTTGGTGTTAGCCAATAAAGGGAAGGGGTGTGGCTCTTTTATTTCATGAAATGTCTCGAAGCTTCCTTGGGAGTATAAAACTGCTGAGGTTCATGGCTCGTCGCCACTTCAGTAACATCTCTCCTTGTGTGATTATGTAGCAGGGGGCGGGAAGCGCCTCTTTCTTTGGGCAGCAGTTCATCTATAAGGTAATGGCCATTTTATAACTTCATTTCTTGCTAGCTCAGCAGTTTAACCCTCGGGGCAGGTTCGAAACTTTTCTCATGTAACCTATCTTTAAAATGTAATAGACACTTGGTAAAACTTCGTCTCTTTAACTATAAATTGGGATAGAGAGTGCTAAACCTCTCGAGCTCCCACTCCTATTGTTTTGAGGTGACTTTGTTTTCACAACCGTTTCCTTCTTTCTTAATGTAATAAAGTCTCCTTATACAAGTCACCTCCTTAGTATGGGATTAGCCCTTGTGTATGCGGCCTAGTGCCAAGTAGGTTTTAACAGTGTATTAGGAGTGCAAGTTACGCCTCCAGTCAATTTGGTATTTTGGGCCATGTAATTAACCTGCTTCTTTACTGAATAGGCCCAGTAGGTTGGGTATTTATTACCCCTGTTCTTGGTATGCCTTGAGGGCAGTTTGAAGTATAGTTTGTTGTGGCCTTTGATGGGCTTGAACCTTGAGAGCGGGTTTGCTCTTTCTTAAATTTGGTTTCTGTGTGCCTCGAGGAGGCTTAATATGGTAATCAGGAGCCAGTGCTCCTTGGCATTATTGGGGTTTTCTGCCCCTTTGTTTGAACTTGGTATATAGGTAAAGTTGGGCTTATAGTTCAAGGTTCGTGAGTGTCGGGCTCGAAGCCCAAATATTGTAACGAACTAAAATTGTACTTTCTTAATTTGTTGATCTGCTTCTTGGTACCTGTTATATTCTGTTATTTGTTTATCTTGAAAAGAAAATATAACCTTTGTTAAAGTTTTAAATTAACTTTAATTTCGTAAGTTGAAACCTATTCCCGCCCGCACCTTCTTTCACCTCTGTTGGTCCACCAAAACTCCGTAACAGTAATAATAATAATAATAATAATAATAATAATAATAATAATAATAATAATAATAATAATAATAATAAATGTTTTCCTGCTTTTATGTGCGGATGGAACTCTGGAACTCCATCGGAACCCACCAAATGCTCCGTTATTTGCAGTGGACATTTTGTTGGAGGAAAGCCAAGTAATATTGAAAATCATCCATCATATATACCATCTGTGTTTCATGAGAGCTATAAGAAGAAACCGAAAAGAGAATGTGATATATTCCGGTTTTAAGAGCGAGTAAAGGAATGAAATGCTCAAATATACATACGTCTTCTAATCAGGAAACTCATGAATTTATTGTTGAAAATGAGTGTGTGAAAAACTACACAAGTCGGTGCAAGCAGCATTTGATATTGAAGCAACGACTTTCGAATTCACTTGTGTTTTTAGAGGGAATGATGTAGGCACACAGTGCTACTCAAGCACAGTACCTTCAAGTATTTCGGGAAAGGTGGATAAAAGTTGTGGTCCCAACATCCCCTGGACATATGCAGAGGTTTTCATGGATACCAGAGCATAAAAAGTGAGGCACAGTTGAAGGATTTAACAAGTGTTTCATTTGTAACATTCTGTTTTTTTACTTTATTTGTTTCTAAAGTGTATATAAATATAAGTAATAACGATGTTTGTTTACTCTTTTTAATGAAAATGAAATTGGACCTTTGCTTCCTTGGTAGTCATATTTGGTATACATCGGACTACTGCTGCGCGAATATTTTTTACTGCTCTCGCAGTACTCAAGAAACTCACTTCTAATTTTATTTTCTGGCCTAGCAAACTATCTGTGCAAAATACTTTGCCTCGCGCTTTTAAAACATGTTATCCTGACGCACGAGTTATAATAGATTGCACAGAAATGAAATCAGAAACGCCAGCAAGAATAGATGAGAGATGTTACATGTAGTCTTCGTACAAGTCATGTTTTACATTTAAATTTTTATTAGCTGTGGCCCCAAACGGAACTATTGTTTTTGTTTCTCCTTGTTATGGTGGAAGAACTAGTGATACTTTTATTGTTAACAATTCAGGCTTCCTAAATCTTTTGAGTGAAGAGGACGTTATATTAGCCGACAAAGGATTCCCAGGTTTTAAAACACAGTCAGCTCATTCTTTACTTGTTATGCCGCCTTTTCTTCACAATGGGAGGTTTACAGAAGATGAAGTTTTACAAACTCAGACTGTAGCAAGTGTGCGAATTCATGTTGAAAGATGCATACAGAGGGTGAAATTTTTCAAAATCTTGAAAAAGATTCCGTATATCAGCGACATTGTTTACGTAGCTTGTGTGCTAGCAAATTTCTTGCCACCAATAATAAAGAACATAACCCACTGGTATAAATCTATCTTATCAGAACTTGACGTGTTATCTACTTATTCCAACTGAATTCCTGTTTATTCGCTTACCGGATGCTGCCTGTCAATAGCTTGTCAAAAGCACAGTCAATTTCACCGTAAATCTCACTCGCGAAATTTGAGTTTTCACAGATTCATAGATATGAGGTAGTTACAATATTCTTATTAACTTCGCCCTGTGACAACTATATCAGGTTTAAATGTACTTTTATATGTACGGCATTACAACTTCCATAGTAGCCTATTACTTCATATTTATCTTGACGACAAGATGCAACGATATATTTTGCCGTAACTATGAAGCAGGTCTTCTAGCGGAACGCACTCTCACCGTATTAATTCTCGGAACTCCGCCAGAGCGCTCTGTTACTAGTACCGTGCACGCTCCCTATAGCGAGATGTCTCCGCCCAGTAGACAACTTACCAGCGTCTCTTCTTGCTCTTATTGGCTAGTATTTGGATCTTTCTTATGAAGGTGCTCTTATTGGCTACCATCTTAGACATGCTTTTAATGTTATTAATTTGAATTTACTTTATTATAAGACACGTCTAAAAATAAATTAATAATATTTAAATACGAAGTATAGTAAACTTACACCTAATAAATGAATGACAGCATCAAAACCCTTCAAGTACACGCATTTTCTTGCCCGCCAATATTAGTTGCGGTATTATAACCCCAACAACTATTGGCTTCCAGTCTTAATAAGGTACTCCAGAGTACGCATACAGAAAAAATTGCTAAACTTGATGCTGTATATTCCGTTAAGTGAACGCGCTATGAGTGCATTCAAATGAATTAAAACGTATTTAAGGAATTGGATGACCAACCAGAGACTGTCTAAGTTGGGAACTCTAGCTATAGAGAAGATATTTCTGTGGAATCTTGGCAAGACGCTGACTTCAAGACGAGAGTAATAGATATATTTGCCGAAATGAAGGACAGGCGGATTAAACTCATTTTCAAGAATATTGTTTAAGGTGACTTGTACGAACAACTATTTATTTCTTATTTCTCTTATTAAATCTACATAACAAAGAAATATATTGCTATTTTTATTCTGAAAGGATGTTGTTATTTGACAACTCCCGCGGCCTATTTCGTCTATATTTAAAAATAAAGCTAGTGCACGTAGGGTTATAGGTTGTTATAGGGTTTGTCTTATTTTCAGAGTCATTAATATAATGTTGAATACAGATGTATGCGTCGAAAACGAAATTCCGTATAATAATATGATTAAAACAGTTTAAATGAAAGAAATCTCTGTCTACCCCCTTACTTAGTTTACGCTTCGCCACTGAGTTTTGGGAATACCGTCGGGCTTTGGGGCGTAGTCGCACACGTAAGAGGCCCATCTCCGAGATGCACGCAAATCAAGATTTTTCAATCGGTCTACAACCAACCCTAAAAAAAAAGAATAATAAATAAAGGTAAAGAAGTGACAGATGGCAACATGACCCTTTTAGTCGTGTTCTACGACAATCAGGGATTACCTGTGAAGTATTTAGCCCCGCCCATGCACACGGGGTCCAATACATTGTACCAAACCACAATCCGTGATGATGATGATGCTTGTTCTTTAAAGATACCTAACTGCTAGGTCATCGTCCCGTAATGGTACGAATTGAGACGAATTATAATGATAAGTTGTATGTATGTATGTATGTATGTATGTATGTATGTATGTATGTATGTATGTATGTATGTATGTATGTTGGGTATTCAGCCCGAAGGCTGGTTTGATCCTCTGCAGCTCCGCCAACAGCTGTCATAAACAGCCTAGGCGTCACTGAAGAGGCGTACTAGGGAAATGAGGAGTGAGGTAGTTTCTCGTTGCTTTCCTCACCGAGGCCAGCCGTTGCTATTACATATCAGTCTGCCAAGCCCACTGAAATGCATGCACCAACCGACCCTATGAGCGATGTTTTCACACCATTCATAACAGGGACTGGCTGCATAAACAATGGTATTACTAGCATCACTCATACCTCAGTCACTTTCATATTGTCAAAGCCAAGGATGAGACTGAGACAGGTCAATGAAAGTAACAAATTTGATATAGCCCATACCAGAAGACGTAGTGCACTGCAAACACTACATCTCGCCAGCAAAGGCATAAATAAAAGTTCAAAATCATCCATTGTCCAGAACAAAAAACGTTATTTTGAAGAACGAATGGATGCATACAAATTAAAAACCATCAGTGGATCCGACACAGAAACTATCATAAAAAATACTATCACAATCCTAAATCGAGGATGCTTGTTGTCTAAAGGGGTCCATAGTCTAGGTCAACGGCCCCTCATAATGATACTTATCTCTAGGAAAGTAGAACCATGGTATTTATCATGTTGCGGTATTAATCAAAAGTAGCGTATACTCACGGTGTTCCGCACATTATGGTACTACTCACAAGTACTGTATTGAACTCGCAAAGGTAACGCAGACCTATGGTGTTTCTCACATAATGGCGCCACTCACAGGCAGCGCATATCTATGGTGTTCCTCACCTAGGTGTACTAATCACGGGCGCCGGTATTTCCGTGGAGTTCCTCATATAGTGGGTACTAATCACAGGTAACGCAGACCCATGATGTCGCTGATAGAGTGGTACTGATTACAGGCAACGCCCATACCCAATGTGTTTCTCAGAATGGTACTAATCATGGGTACTGAAAAACCCATACAGACACCCCTTCTGTTGCTAATAATCACAAACCTATTGTGTACCTAACATAGTGGTACTACTGGCAAGTATAGGCGACCCATGGTATTCGCCGCGTGATGGTACTAATCACAAGTAGTTCCGTGGTTCTAATACAATCATCCACGAACCTCCTACGAAGGCGTAGCAGGGGGAGAGGTGATACTCCCACGTGGCGCGTCCCAGGTGGCGGATAGGGGGGTCCTAACCGGCTTGCCGGCGGACTTGAGGGAAATAAAATACCTCTCGCGGACCAAACACACTACGCTCTGCGGGTGGGGGACGCACATGTAGAATACACCCGCGGTACCCCCTGCCTGTCGTATGAGTCGACTAAAAGGGGCGACCTAGGCGCGGACATGGATTGCGGTTTGGTATAATGTGTTGGACCACCTGTGGATGGGAGGGGTCGAGTACATTCACAGGTAATTTCTGCCTGTCGTAGAAGGCGGCTTAAAGGGTCATGTGGCCATGGTCCCCTCTTTATTTTATTATTTTTCCGAGGGATAGATGTAGACCATTTCAAAATTTTGATGTGCGTGCTGCCCGGAGATGGGCCTCCTACGTGTACGATTACGCCCAAAAGCCCGCAACTGTCCACCCAGGACCATTGCGTGGTGGGAGCGCAATGTACCTTGGCAGTGGTATCCGCCTGACAACACAGGTCCCCGCACAGCCGAATGCCAGAAGGACATATTGTTATTAATTAGTTTTATTTTTTCTCTATATTTAGTGCTCTGTACACGCTATAGGGTACATGTTATTGCGGGTGACTGGAGGAAGGGAGCCCAAGTGCTCATTGCCTCAGTCATCCCGTATTAGGCATCGTCCAACATCGGACCCCGGGCAGTACCTGCTACGACCAGGTGGGTATTGCCTTGGCTGCTTGGTTCGGCTACAGAGACCCCTGATCGGAGTGGGTGGCATTCGGGGAGAAAGCTTTCGGGAATGGCTTCCAAACGAAGTCGTCCTTCTCAAGGTGGTCCCCCACCTAAGTCTTTAACTTTAGCTTCCCTCAGAGGTTCAACTCCCTGGGAACATGCGCAGCGTGAAGGAATGGTATTCAGCTTCCCTAGGTTTCTTGTCGCTACCAGAACCGATGGGCATGATTTTAAGCTGGTGAAGTCGATCCCTTTTAGTCGACACATCGAAGGCGTTTACGGCGAACTTGAGGACCTTAAGAAAATGCGCAACGGTAGTTTGCTTATGAAGACTCGTACAGCACTGCAAGCTGATCAGCTGCTTAAGTGCGGCCACTTTGGCGAAATCCCCTTCAAAGTGGAGGAGCATAAGTCCTTGAACCTGGTTTGCGGAGTCATCTTTCACCGCGACCTTATTTTGAACACTGACGACGAGTTGATGGAAGACATGAAGAACCGTGGCGTGACACACGTCCGGCGCATTACGCGCAAGGTCAACGGTGAAGACGTTGCCACTGGTGCCTTCATTGTCTCTTTCAAGTTGTCAGTGTTACCAGAGAAAGTCAAGGTAACAACTTATCGTTGCGATGTGAGGCCGTACATCCCGCCTCTTATGCGATGCTATCAATGGCAGCGATTCGGACATATGGTCTCTCGCTGTTCGAATCAGGCTGTATGTGGTACATGTGGACGAGTAGCTCACGGCGCGGAGGAGTGCACAACTCCATACAAGTGCACTAACTGCTCCGGTTTTCATTCTCCTCGGGATCGGAACTGTCCGACATACCTGAGTGAGAAGAAGATCCTGGATGGTCTTTCCTACCAGTAAGCGCACCGTAAGTTTAATTCCACGAATACACCTGCCCGTACACTCGACTACAGCATGATAGCTCTAATCTTCCAGGTTCGTCATTTTCAACATCGTCACCTGTGCTGATCGCTGCGCCCAAGGCGACTGTTGCTGCTCCCAGCGACGTCGCAAAGAGTAAAAGCTCGAAGGGGGGGACCACCCCACCTTCGACCAACCAGAAGTCTGTGCAGGCTGGCAGTTCCCAGCCGGCACAGCAAGGGGTGAAGACTAAGTCTCCCCCCCTAGGAGGTCGACGAAAGTCGTGCCCCAGCCGGCGGAGGCAGCATCGTCGACCAGGGCTGGGAAACCATCTCCCAGCCCGTCTAAACTAGAAAAAAAGAAGGGGAAGAAGAGTGCCCGTCCTGAGCGCTCTCGGACTTCCCCTGCGAAGGAGATGTCATGCCCCGCACCTGAGGGGTATGAGTCTGCGCCGGGAGGTACTCCTGCTCCCAAACCTGCGCGCTCTCCTCGTAGGGGATCCGCTCGCCCCTGAAAAACGTCGAAGTTCTGGGCGGCGCCCCTGCCATCTATTGATGACGGGATGTATGTCGCGCTGTCCTCTGCATCTACGGATGTAGAAGTAGATAGTGTTTAGGCTTACGAGCATTTTGTCGCTCATAACCTAACACTCCTTTTATAGTCCACAATATGGCACTGTTACAGTGGAATTGTAACGGTTATGACAGGCATCTTGCTGAGTTACGTCAGCTCATTAGTGAGTACGCAGCGAGTATAGTCTGTATTCAGGAGACCAACTTCAGACCTGGTCATCGTACGGTCTTGAGAAATTTTAAGCTATACTCTACAGAACGATACTATGCTCACCGGGCTTCCGGTGGCGTTGGCATTTTTGTACGTTCTGATACCTACAGCGAAGAGGTTCCATTAAGAACCCCGCTCGAGGGTGTAGCTGTTCGCGTTTCACTGCCTGTCATAGCAACAGTGTGTAATGTTTATTTTCCACCAGGCCAGCATCTTAATATAACTGATGTCGTTGATCTCATAGATCAGCTTCCACCTCCCTTCCTTTTATTGGGCGATTTTTACGCCCATCACCCCATGTGGGGCTCTGAGGCGCCTTGCCCCCGGGGAAGAGAGCTGGAAACATTAGCAACAGAGTTGGATTTATGTATTTTGAACACAGGGGAACCAACTCACTTTGGTGTACGTTATGGCACGTATTCTCGCATCGACCTAAGTCTTTGAAGCCGAACGTTGGTTCCACTGTTTCGGTGGAATACACACGATGATCTCTGTGACAGTGACCATTTTCCCATTATCCTTACTTTGATGAAGCATAAATCCGTCGAGGCTCCCCCTCGATGGATTCTTAAACGTGCTGATTGGGCAAAGTACTCATCACTAGCTGTCTTTAATGACGATATCAGGCGGACTGTCGGTGAGGAAATAACTTATGTCACCCAAGTTATTCTTGCTGCTGCTGTGGAGTCCATTCCGTTCTTCTCGGGGACTCCTCGCCGAAAACTCGTTCCCCGGTGGAACGATGAAATAGCAGCAGCCATCACAGAACGCCGTCGCGCTCATAAACGTTACCGTAGACAGCCTACTGTGGCCAACTTGGTAACATTTAAGAAACTCCGCGCTAAGGCGCGAGTTCTTATTCGACAAAGTAAGAAGGCTTCATGGGAGAGATATGTGTCGCCCATGACTTCACATACTCCATCATCCCAAGTATGGACGAAGCTTCGACGGATTTCGGGTATTCACGGATCATCTGCTGTACCGGGAATTTCCATTGCAGGCAGTGTCGGCACTGATCCTCTTGCGATTGCTAACCATCTCGCTAGTCATTTCGCGGATGTCTCCGGCTCCGAGAATTACCATCCTGATTTCCTACCTCTGAAGCGGGAGGCAGAACGTCATCACCTTAGTTTTGCCTATCAAGCTTCAGAGGACTACAACGTGCCCTTTACGGAGTGGGAACTCCGTAGCGCCTTAGCGCTTTGCAAGGACACGTCTCCTGAACCGGACAACATCCATAACCAGATGTTGAAACACCTTAGTGATAATAGTCTCCTATATCTCCTTCGTGTGTTCAACCGAATCTGGATAGAGGGTGATTTTCCGTCTCAGTGGCGAGAGGGCATAGTCATTCCTGTCCTCAAACCTGACAAGGATCCTAAGTATGCAGGAAGTTACAGACCGATTTGTCTTACAAACTGCCTGTGTAAGCTATTTGAGAGGATGGTAAATCGCCGACTCGTGTGGTGTCTGGAGAAACAAGGACTCTTGTCCGAGTACCAATGTGGTTTTCGAGCCACTCGCTCGACAACTGACCACTTGGTACGCCTGGAGAGTCCTATCCAGGATGCGTTTCTCCCCAAACAGCACTTGGTAGCTGTTTTCTTTGACTTGGAGAAGGCCTACGACACCACCTGGCGATATGGCATCCTTTCAGTCCTGCATCAATGGAGATTCCGAGGTAACTTGCCGTTATTTATTGCGAATTTTTTGTCCCTCCGTCTATTCCGTGTCGGAGTAGGCAGGACATATTCGCAATACTACGTTCAAGAAAATGGAATCCCAGAGGGATCGGTTCTTAGTGTCACTCTGTTCGCGATTGCCATAAACGGTATTGTTGCTGCTGCTGGTCCAGCAGTAATACCGTCCCTATATGTGGACGATTTTGCTCTGCACTATAGCTCGTGCAGTATGGCAGTCGCAGAGCAACAGTTACAGCAAGGGTGGAGCAGTGGACCTTAGAACATGGCTTTCGGTTTTCTGCCGCAAAGACCTCTATTGTCCACTTTTGTCGTCAACGTACTCTTCACCCCCATCCTGAGCTTTATTTAGGCAATGTCTTTCTGCCAGTTGTTGACACTTACCGATTTCTTGGGCTCCTTTTTGACAGGACATTATCGTGGGAGCCACACGTGCGGCAGTTAAAAGTGCAATGCACTAGGAAGCTTAATATCCTGAAGTTTCTTAGCAGCACTTCTTGGGGGGCTGACCGCAGGGTGCTCCTGCGATTCTATAGGGCACATATTTTATCTCGACTAGACTACGGCAGTGCAGTATATGGCTCAGCAAGACCAAGCGTTCTTGCGACGCTCAACAGCATCCACCACAGCGGGGTTAGGTTGGCGACGGGAGCTTTTCGTACAAGCCCCATAGCTAGCCTGCTCGCTGAGTCTGGTGTGCCGCCTTTACACCTACGGCGCCAGCAAATGCTTATTTTGTATGCTGCTAATTTGCGACAGATGCCACTTCATCCCAGCTATCCTTGCGAATTCAACAATGGCAACCATTTTCTATACGCTGCTTGTTCTCGAGCAACGCGCCGGTTGGCATACGCTTGGAGAGCTGTTACAGGTTGTTTAACGTACCTTCGGTTCCTTGCCTTGTCAGACAACCAAGTGGGGTACCTCTGTGGGTTGTACGACGACCTGAAATCATCCTGGATTTGCACACTGGCCCGAAAGGAGACACGGACCCTTCGATTTATCGGAGGCTCTACCTGTCCGTTGTTGGCCGCTATCCAGGTTCAGTCGTCGTTTACACGGATGGTTCAAGGACAGATACGAAGGTGGGCTGTGCGTTCGTTGTCGGAAATGATCGGTTTCTTTTTGCTCTCCCGGAAACCTGTAGTGTGTACACAGCGGAGCTTTATGCTATCTGTGGAGCTCTGCGGTACGCACTGTACAATGAACGCCGACACTTTCTCGTGTGTACTGACTCCTTGAGCTCGCTCCAGTCTATTGATACCTGTTTCCCTCGGCACCCTCTGGTGCAGCGGATCCAGGACCTGCTGGCCGTGTGTTCGGATGCCGGCACCAGAATTACGTTTGTGTGGCTCCCCAGCCACATGGGCATAGAGGGAAACGAGTTAGCAGATCAGGCTGCCAAGGAGGCAGTTACACTGCCCCCATTGCCTTTCAAGGTTCCAGCAAGTGATATTCGCTCTCAGCTGAGACATCTGGTTATGTCTCATTGGGAGATGGAGTGGCAGGCCAACCCACTTCCCAATAAGCTGGGAGCGATAAAAGGAACAACGAAGGTATGGAGGACTTCTTTTCGGGCTTCGCGGAGGGAAGCCGTGGTATAATGTCGCCTTCGGATCGGCCACGGTATCTTGACGCACTCCCATCTACTGAAAGGAGAACCCCCTCCGGTGTGTACCTGCGGCGACCATCTTACCGTGGTACACATCCTTACGGAGTGTATGGACCTGGTCGATCTGCGCCGTAGTCTTAACCTTCCGAGTACAATCTCCCTTATCTTGCGAGATGACGAGCAGTCAGCAGACCTCGTCATCCACTTTATGAGTGATAGCGGTCTGTTTTATCGTGTGTGATGTCCTTTGTCCTAGTGTTATTTACGTCAGTTGCGCTTTTATCTCATTGACTTCATTTTAGTTTGTGTTGCGCATTTTAATGTGTTATTTTAACGTCTAACGTAAATTATCTGTTAATATCCGTACTACTGGGCAATGCCTTATTCCTTCGTTTTCCTGTGTTTTCTCTTATTGTAATAGAACATAAGGCATTGCGTATTAGATCCACTGAATGTTTTAATCTCACCCTCATTTTTCTTCATCACCATTCTTTTTTAACTCTAGTCAGCGTTTTCCTGTATTTTCTCTTATTTTAATAGAACATAAGGCATTGCGTATTAGATCCACTGAATGTTTTAATCTCACCCTCATTTTTCTTCATCACCATTCTTTTTTAACTCTAGTCAGTGGATACTTTTTAAAATTTTAACTTCATGTTTCATGTCATTCATTTCGTTCCATTAGGGGCCGATGACCTTCGATGTTAGGCACCTTAAAACACCAAGCATCATCATCATCATTATCATCATCATCATCATCAATACAATCATCCCCTTGTCGCCCCTTTTAGTCATCTCTCACGACAGGCAGGGGATGCCGTGGGTGTATTCTTTGCGTCCCCCACCCACAGGGGTTGACAGAGAAAAAAAGAAGCAAAAAGAAGGGATCCGTCACTTCGAAAAATGAAGTAACGGACAAAGGAAGGCAAGGGCCACGAGGGGCGTGGAAATGAAGGACTCCCTAGGCCTCGAATGCTCTAATACCGTCGGGGTCGGAAAAGAACAACAGTTGACCAAGGGAGGTTAGACAGGATAGATGAAAGTGAGGAGCCTGGCACAAGTAAGTGGAAGCAATGCCAGGACTAAGCTAAGGGCCCTGTTAGTGGTCTGGCACAAGTTACTGAGTGGACTGTTTGGATGGTTTCCATGAAGTTGAGCATGCACAAATAATCCCTCGGATCTTAATAATGCATGAAATATAATTCATATTGGTTTATTAACATTGATTATGTACTCTAAAAAAATTAACAATTGAATTACATGATGTTCTTGAGGCATCTTAGCATTACTCGGATCATGTGTGTATCCAAAGAGAATAATTGTATCACACCCTGTTATCTACAAGTCTCTGAGACTCTCTATACCGGAAGTCACCCCCAGCGCCCCAGGAACACATTGCTGGAGGCGAGTGCTGCCTGGAAAGTGTTGCACTCTGATGAGCAACTATTAATACACAATAACATTCTCCCCCCTGTTGATTGTTTACAATCAAAACAAGGAGAAACACTACAAGTTTTTACACACTGAAATAATGTCACAAGAAAACACATACACACAAAAATCACAAAACACTCAAATAAAGACTGTCACTGACAGTTACGCAGATAGTTCATTCAATAGGTAAAGGACTGAGTTTCACAATGGGTCGCTTGAATTGACCATTTGTCATTCTTACAGTCGCTACTCTGACAAGTCCATATTTCCCAGGATGAAGTTCTTGGACTACTGCAAGCTTCCACTGCAATGGTGGCAGGTTATCGTCCTTGACTGCGACCACAGTTCCAACCCTAAGGTTGGGTTGCTGACTGACCCACTTGGGCCTCTGCTGCAACTGAGTAAGGTACTCCTTGTACCATCTGGACCAGAAATGCTGCACTATCTGCTGAAGACGTATCCAATATGTTAATTGATTGCTGCGAACAAGTGTCAGACTGGGTTCAGGGATTGAGAATTGATTGGTTCCGATCAAAAACTGTCCTGGTTTTAAAGCCTTAGGATCTGTGGGATCAGAGGACAGAGATGTGAGTGGTCTTGAATTTAAGCAACTTTCAATTTGTGTAAGCACAGTACACATTTATTCATATGTAAGAGCTGCATTACCTACAACTCTGCGCAAATGATATTTTACTGATTTAATGCCTACTTCCAAAATTCCACCGATATGCGGGGTTCGTGGAGGTATGAAATGCCACTTAATACCTTTATTACTCATGCTATCTGTAACTTCCTCCTGGAATTGGTTTGATGACATGAGCTGATGAAGATCTTGCAGTTCGTTGTCAGCTCCAGTAAATGTTGTCGCATTATCGTTGTATATGTCAACAGGTTCCCCCTTCTCGCTATGAATCGCCGCAGGGCAGCTAGAAATGCTTCGCTGCTGAGGCTATTTACTACCTCAAGGTGAATTGGCTTAGTAGAAAAACAAACGAACAATGCTATATATGCCCTTATTCGCACCTTGCTCCTTTTGTTGATGGGGCGTAAAAGAATAGGGCCACCATAATCAATACCACAAGTGCTGAATGGTCGAGTTGGTTGCACACGATGCTTGGGTAGGTCGGCCATGATTTGCTGCGCAGTTACTGCTCTTAATCTGTTGACATCTCATGCATTTGTGTATCTGATGTCTTATCACATTCCTACCATTCAGGATCCAATATCTTTCCCGAAGACAATCTAATAACAATCCAGGTCCTGCGTGGGACTGTTGAAGATGTTCATGTCTTATGATCACTTCTGTAAGATAATGTTTTGATGGCAACAGTATTGGATGTTTGGATAAAAACGGAATCGATGCATTCTTCAACCTGCCTCCGACCCTTAGAATATTGTTGTGTAAGAAGGGACATAGGTTCCTTATCTTGCTCTTCTTAGAGACTACGCCTCTGTTTTTCAGGTCTCCGATCTCTTCTGAGAAAGTTGCATTTTGTGCAATACGAATGGAGACTTCTAATGAATGTTCCAATTCTTCAACATTTAAAGGTCCAATTTTCTTGTCCCTGGCATGCTTAATGTTATGCAAAAATCTGTAACAATAAGCTATTACTCGTTGCAGTCTTATTAATGATGAGCATTTTTCAATAATAGTTCCAGCTTGTGTCACTACTAATAGTGTAGATGATTGTCGCCTGCTCTGCTATGGCGAGCGAATCCTCAACATTGTTGTTCTGCGGCCAATTTAATTCAGAAGTGGACAACCAGACGGGTCCTGACCACCAAATGGTTGAGTTTTGCAGATCTGCTGGTCTGACGCCTCGAGAAATCAAGTCCGCTGGATTATCTTGTGATGGTACATGATGCCAGTCACTAGTGTTCGTTGACTGTTGAATGTGAGCTACCCTATTTGCTACAAAGGTCTTCCAACGTGATGCTGGTGATGCTAACCATGACAGTACGATAGTGGAGTCTGTCCACAAATGTGTTTCATTAATGGCCAAGTTTAAGACTGGCATGGTTTTGTGTACCAACTAGCTAATAATGCTGCACCGAGAAGTTCTAGACGAGGAAGAGTGACTCGTTTAACCGGAGCTACGCACGATTTAGAGCATAACAGTTTGACTGATACTTAACCCTCCTGGTTCACTGACCGAAGGTAGATGCATGCGCCATAAGCTCAATCGGAAGCGTCTGAAAATCCATGAACTTGAATATTTGCTAAGTCACCCTCAATTAATACGTGGCGTTCTACTTGTATATTGTCAATGTGTGCTAGCTGCATTTGTAATTTTGCCCAGTCTGATGCTAATGGATCTGGCAGTGGGTCATCCCAGTGAACTTGATGTAACCATAAGTCCTGCAAAAATATCTTGTATAGTGTGACTAATGGGCTGATCAATCCTAATGGGTCAAATATAGATGCTACAACTGAGGTTGCTGTGCGTTTAGTTACTTCCTCTTGTTGTGAGATGTGTTTAACCTTGTTGGCTATTAAAAAGGTGTCTGATGTTGGTTGCCATGACAATCCTAAAGCCTTCACAGTGCTATCATTATCAAAGTGAAATGGCAAATTCATTTCCCTGCCTTCGAGAATGGCAGGACGATTAGCACACCATTTTCTGATGGGAAAACCTCCCTTGCTCAGTAATGCTATTAGTTCTTTCTGTAGCTGCAGTGCTTCTGTGATGTCGGATGCTCCACACAATGCATCATCTACATAAAAATCCCTCTGCAAAATCTGAGATACCTGTGCCATATATCACCGTTAATAGCTCATAAGTTTTCAGTGGCTCTTGTGGGGATTTTCTCCATAATATTCGCTGTAATTTTGAGTCATCTCTGTGAATTCTGATTTGTCTATACATCTTTGTAATGTCTGCTGTGAATACAATGTTGTGTGTTCTAAATCGCAGGACAATTGAGTACAAATCATGTTGTACAGTTGGTCCTACCAGTAAGGTATCATTGAGTGAAACACCTGTGCTGGATTTTGCCGATCCATCAAATACAACTCTAGTTGCGGTGGTGGAGCTGTCTTCTTTGAATACTGCATGATGTGGCAAATAGAACTGAAGTGTGTCCTCATCGTTAGCGATTTGTGCTTGTTTCATGTGAGCTAGTTCCTCATATTCGGTCATGAACTGTACATAACATTTGTGTAAATCAGGATGCTTGTTAAGTTTGTACTCTAGTTGGTGGAATCTCCGGACTGCTTGGTCGTATGACTTTCCCAACTCTTAATGATTCTCCTTTAGAGGTAGCCTGACTATGAACCTCCCCTTACTGTCTCTTACTGTGTTGTTCTTAAAATGTTGCTCGCATTGTTGTTCTTCCACTGTTCTGGGTTGTGTGTTCAATTCTTCGATTTCCCAAAACTGACGTAGCTGATGATCGAGGTTTTCCTTACTTCTTATGAAACATGTCACAGGGTTGTCATTTACAGTATGGTGTTGAAACTTGCCAGAAACTATCCAACCTAACTCAGTGTTTTGAAGTACAGGAAAATCACCTGTGCGAGTCTTTCTTTCCATTATCAAAATATCATGAAATAGTTCCGCCCCAATAACTATATCAATGGTAGCCGGGTGGTAAAACTTAGGATCTGCTAATGTAATGTGATCAGGAATGTTCCAAAACTTGTAATCCAGTGGCATTGTGGGCATCTGTCCTGTTATGACTGGAACTACTAAACAATTAATCCTAGCCTTGAATGAGGTTGCAATGGAATGTATCTCAACGTCAACGCTGTGTGTAATTGACGAAGAGGCCTGATTAATCCCTAGCACAATCGTGTTATTTCTCTTGGTTCTTAACTGAAGTCTGTTGACGATGTATTCAGATATTAGACGGGTTTGACTGCCACTGTCTAGAAGTCCTCGTACCTTGTGGAATTTTCGATTGTGGTCTCTAATGTTGACAACAACAGTTGACAATAATACATGTGGTGTATCATTATGACTTGACCTGGGTACTTTTCTTGCTGTGTGCACGCTGGCAATGAGTACATCATTAGATCTAGGATGAGTAACCTCTCTACTTGTAATGCTGCTACCACGGGAGGTGTTAGTGTCTATGTGCAACAATGTATTATGAGGTTTATTACACTTGCGACAATGACTAGAAGTGCACTCTTTAACAGCATTATCTGATTTTAGGCAATTAAAACATAGTTTATTATCACGTACACACTGTATCCTTTGATTAGTGTCTAGTTTCTGAAATATTTCACATGAAAACAACTTATGCTTGTGATTACAACAAGGGCAGTGACCTTCAGTGCGAGTCATATGTGTGAAGGTATGAGATTTCCCCTTAGACATGTGAGTCTTAGAAACAGCAGGTCCTGATTGACCTTGACTGGAGCTGGATTGTAGTCTATGCTTTCTAATGCTTGACATTTATGCTCTAAATGTTTGAAAAGGTGCTGAAGTGTTGGATGTTCCATAGAATCTAACTCAAATTCCCATCCTCTCCTTGTTTCATGATCTAACTGGTCTACTGCATGCTGTACTAAGATAATATCTTCCAATGGATTGTCTAACTGAAGGGCTTTCAAGGCTTGCAAATTACTGGAAAATGTGTTTATGAATTGCCTAAGTTCAACAGCTGCTTCTCTTTTTATAGGCTTAATATTCAAAATCTCTCTGATGTGTGTTGATGCAATTAACCTTTTATTCTGAAATCTACTGCATAGCAAGTCCCATGCAACACTGTAATTGGTTTCAGTAGCAGGTAAGTTTTGAATTAATGCCTTGGCGTGCTCCTAACAAATAATGATATTTTTCAATTGTTCCCAAACTTGCATTATTATGAACTATGGCCTTGAAGTTATCTGAAAAAGATAACCAGTCTTCGTAGTTCCCACTGAATGTCGGCAACTTGACCGCAGGTAACCTCAAATTTGAGCTATTATTTGAGGCACTGTGATCTGAACTGGGACTACTTGCATTGTGAGCTTGTGATGGGAATATTGCATCCTAGCCTTCAAACTATATATGATCGTTTCCGTATTCTCCCTATCCTTAGTCTGGTCAGTGGCTACATCTTCCACCTCTAGCTGAGACTGAATGGCGTCATATTTACTGTCTAAATCAGTGTATCATAACGCACTCTGATTTCATGCAAGTTGTGTTCACTGCTGAATGAGTCAGCGAATGTGCTTATTCTTGTTATTCGAGCCTAAATACTGGTCCTTTGCTTCACTAACCTTTGTAGTTGCTGCTCATCCATCTCGGAATGGAAAGGATAACAAATAAGAAAAGGAAAATCTGACCTGTATAATACTTATCCCTGCATCCTTCAATCAATCAATCAATCAATACTGATCTGCATTTAGGGCAGTCGCCCAGGTGGCAGATTCCCTATCTGTTGCTTTCCTAGCCTTTTCCGAAATGATTTCAAAGAAATTGGAAATTTATTGCACATCTCCCTTGGTAAGTTATCCAATCCCTAACTCCCCTTCCTATAAATTAATATTTGCCACAGTTTGTCCTCTTGAATTCCAACTTTATCTTCATATCGTGATCTTTCCTACTTTTATAAACGCCATTCAAACCTATTCGTCTACTAATGTCATTCCACGCCATCTCTCCGCTGACAGCTCGGAACATACCACTTAGTCGAGCAGCTCTTCTTCTTTCTCTCAATTCTTCCCAACCCAAACATTGCAACATTTTTGTAACGCTACTTTGTCGGAAATCACCGAGAACAAATCGAGCTGCTTTTCTTTGGATTTTTTCCAGTTCTTGAATCAGGTAATCCTGGTGAGGGTCCCATACACTGGAACCATACTCTAGTTGGGGTCTTACCAGAGACTTATATGCACTCTCCTTCGTCTTGTAGTCGTATTGATAAGATAAACCCTGGACTCCACACACTGCGTTGTCTTGTTGGGTAGTCAAATTGAAGCTTTCAGGCACTAACGTGCTCGTGAGCCATGCCAGTTTTGGACCACTTGCATTAATTTGATGTGATTTCAGTAACAACATACACGCAGCCTTGTGCTAAACTTTTACATTGAAGGAAGCGCGAGTAACTGTCGTTAATTTACTTCGCATTTTCACAAATTACGCACGATTATTAAAGATCCGAGTCCGGTGATGACCGAAATGTTTTTTTTTTTTTTTTTGCTATTTGCTTTACGTCGCACCGACAGATATGTCTTACGGCGACGATGGGATGGGAAAGGCCTAGGAACTGGAAGGAAGCGGCCGTGGCCTTAATTAAGGTACAGCCCCAGCATTTGCCTGGTATGAAAATGGGAAACCACGGAAAACCATCTTCAGGGCTGCCGATAGTGGGGCTCGAACCCACTATCTCCCGATTACTGGATACTGGCCGCACTTAAGCGACTGCAGCTATCGAGTTCGGTACCAAAATGTTTGTGGTCTGGTACAAGTTACTGAGTGGACTGTATAATGGTTTCCATGAAGTTGAGCTGGCACAAATAATCACTCGGATCTTAATAATGCATGAAATATAATTCATATTGGTTTATTAACATTGATTATGTACCGGTACTCTGGAAAAATTAACAATTGAATTACATGATGTTCGTGAGGCATCTTAGCATTACTCCGATCATGCGTGTATCCAAAGAGAATAATTGTATCACACCATGTTATCTACAAGTCTCTGAGACTCTCTCTAACCGGAAGTCATCCCCAGCGCCCCAGGAACACATTGCTGGAGGTGAGTGCTGCCTGGAAGGTGTTGCACTCTGATGAGCAACTATTGATACACAATAACAGGCCCTGTGGTCGCCAACCCACGCTCGCAAGTTGAGAGCCCCTGGGGCCCTTTTTAGTCGCCTCTTATGGCAGGCAGGGGATAGCGTGGGTGTATTGTTCATCTGCATTCCCCACACACACAGGGGTCCACAATACGTGTTCGAGCCCTGGTCGCCCCTTTTAGTCACCTCTTAAGATAGGCAGGGGATACCGGAGGCGTACTTTTCACCTTCGTCCGCCAACTACAGGGGATGTTACCCTTTTAATCGCCGCTTTCGACAGGCCGGGGATACCGTGGGTGTATTCGTCGTTTGCGTCCCCCACCTACAAGGCGCTATACTTTTCTTCAGAGACTCTGTACTGGTGTCCTGCTCCATGGCTAAATAGTTAGCGTACTGGCCTTTGGTCACAAGGGTCCCGGGTTCGATTCCCGGCAGGGTCGGAAATTTTAACCATAATTGGTTAATTTCGCTGACACGGGGGCTGGGTGTATGTGTCGTCTTCATCATCATTTCATCCTCATCACGACGCGCAGGTCGCCTACGGGAGTCAAATCAAAAGACCTGCACTTGGCGAGCCGAACATTTCCTCGGACACTCCCGGAACTAAAAGCCATACGACATTTCATTTCATTTTCTGTACTGATATTACAAAATAGACTCTTGCCTTTAATTTTGTGTCCTGGCAACGCAGAATTTTGTAAATAGTTTGTGTATTATCCAATAAAACTATTTTAAGACAGTAATTTGTGCTAGTGGCTTTACGTCGCACCGACACATATAGGTCTTACGGTGATGATGGAATAGGAAAAGCCTAGGAGTTGGAAGAAAGCGACCGTAGCCTTAATTAAGGTACAGCCCCAGCATTTGCCTGGTATGAAAATGGGAAACCACGGAAAAGCATCTTCAGGGCTGCCGACAGTGGGATACGAACCCTCTATCTCCCGGATGCAAGCTCACAGCTACGCGCCTCTAACTGTAGGGCCAACTCACCCGGTAAAATAATTTGTGTCCAACTTGTAAAATTATAGAATTTTAATTTGGATCCAACAAATAAGTATTGTTTGTGTTGTGCTTTAGTCTTTTTTGTACACGACAGCAGAGTTAAGAGTTTATCACATGCTGTTATCTCGGAGGACTATCGTATCTGGCGCAGGCCTTCTGTACGCAGGAATTATCCTAAATTGTGGTTTCACCGGGCGATTTGGCCGCGCGGTTAGGGACGCGCGGCTATGAGCTTGCATCCGGGAGATAGTGAGTTCAAATCTCACTCTCGGCGAGCCCTGAAGATAGTTTTCTGTGGTTCCTCATTTTCACACCAGGTAAATGCTGGGCTGTGCCTTTATTAGGGCCACGGCCGTTTCCTGCCAACTCCTAGGCGTTTCCTATCCTATCGTCGCCATAAGACATATCTGTGTCGGTGCGACATAAAGCCACTAGCAAATATATATATATATCGTTGTTTACTCTATGACATATACAAGTGA